>NC_090932.1:1167339965-1167642995 GCF_040938575.1 Ambystoma mexicanum | reverse complement strand
GATTGGCCGATATTGGTCAGAAGATGGCATGCAGTGTACTGCAGCAAGTAGTGTATATTATTCAAATCGGAAGCTTTCCCAGGAAAAAAAACTTCTCTCAGTTATGTTCTACGCAGGAAATCGAGTGCTTCTACGAGTATGTATGTATGTCTCCTTTTCTCAGCTACAAACCTACCTTTAACATGTTGATATGCGTTTAACAATGCTCAGCCAGGATGTTTGGAGCATGAGTAAGAGAAATAATAATTCTCAAATTAAAGCAAACATTCAAGCAAATATGCCATCATTTGAACATGCATTAAAACAGTCAATCAAACAATCTATGATAAATCAAACATTCACACTGACAGCCATCATTCCAACACTTTAAAATTCAACCAAACTATGTGACATTCAAACATACACATATAACATTCAAACAAATAAAACATGAAACACGTATTTTGGACATTTCAGCATTCCAGGTTTCGAATACATAAATACTCCAACAATTAACCAAACATTTCAATATTCAAATACTTCATTATTCAAACATGCAAGCATCTGAACAAAATCATTCCTACAAACAAAACCATAAGTCAGTCAAATAATAATTCTAATATTCATACATCTACTTTGCACTTCGACCCGTGCTAGTAGACGGCAACTTTCAATAAATCTCCTCACCTTACACATATGTTGAAGAATGCACCTGCTGGAGTGGGAAGCAGCCACATGGTGATACTATAGTGCAGTGGTTTATAACTTCTGTATGCCAACCCCCTCTTAAACAAACCTTTTTGAAGTTTGACTTCCTTTGAGGGCTCGGCGAGGGTCTTATTGCCATTAGTACCCCACCTCGTTAGACCAGGGTACTAATGGTGTTTTTATTTTCGTTTGCAAGACGAGTCGTGTTTCGCAGCTGAAAAAAGAAATGGCCGCTGCGGGCTGGGACATGTAGTCAGTTATCCCTTTCCATGGCAGCCATAGCAAACAAATAAAATGGCCACCATGGAACAGGAGAAGGGACTACATGTAGTCCCTTCTCCCTTTCCATGGCAGCCATTAAAGCAAATTGAAAAAAATGTAAACAAAAAAAATGTCCACCATGGAACAGGGAGAAGGGACTACGCATAGTCCCTTCTTCCTTTCCATGGCGGCCAGAGAAAGATGCCTCCACATCCTGGGGACCGGCGCGAGGAACATGCAGTAACAGTGCTGGGATTACCATCAGGTAAGGCTCGTAAACGCACCAATCAGTGCGTTTATTTCATTGACATTATGCTGGGCCGGGTACTAATTGAGTTAGGCCTTAGGACTACCACCCACTATGTGAAGTAACCACCAGAGGAGATAACTGGGGCATCCTGCAGGTTCCTACCCTTCCCACTCATATCATAGAACACAAATGCACAGAAAGGGTAAAGTCATGAAACATGTTTATGGTTTAATTGTTTTTGAGATGCAAATTAAACACAGTAAGTCTTTAAAAGCACCATAGCTGGGCTGTGGGTTCCAAAACTCGGCTACTGTAATGAGACAGCACATCACAGCTGCAAAGCTAAATTGCTTTAAATTTCAGACTGCAAAGTGGTTAAGAAAAGCTCTGAAGGACAAACTGAATTGCTTGCCAAAATGACAAAATCGAACCTTAGTTCTCACAGACCTGCAAGCACTTATGTCAGATTTAGAAACATGACATATCTCAAAATCGTGCAGCAGTTTAGAACAATCTTGACAAGCGAACAGACCAAATAAATGTTAATTAGCTGCACACGTTAAAACAAGATGTTTTAAGTATATATGAACCAATGCTTCATGATCTTGATCATCTTGTAAAAGACAGCATACATTTTGTCTAACTTACTAACGAGAAGGCAGGCAAAAAAGCATGCCGTCCATTAAAACATCTGGCCATAGTTAAAACCATTCCACTAATGAGATTGGACAGCAGCCAGTAAGTGGCCCGACAGCTAGCAAACTGTAGACACCAGACATGCCCAAAATTAGAAGCTTCAGCTGAAATGTTTGTCTAACAAATACTGGTCCAGGGGTTTAAATTATGGGCATGTCAAAGCAAACACCTGCCATTCAAAGATTGTTTTTTTTTTTTAAATCAAATTTTTTAAAATCAAAGTTTATTAGCATTTTTAGGATATAACATCATGGATCATATCTCAACATTCTTAACCTTGGTACAGTTATAACAGTGGCCCTCACCCAACCCAGAACCCACCCCCAGCCATAGGTCAAGCCGCGATATCTAGTTTGCCTGAAGAGCTCACGGAGCACATTTCAAGGTACAATCCGAAGCCTTTTTCTTTGCACAATGGTGTTTTGGGCTCTGCTCTGTTTTCCCTGTGGGTCATGTCTCTTATAGCACATCATCTATGCACAGTGCCATTCCTGGTGACCTTTCGTGTTTGGGGTAATCCCCTAGTGTGATGCTGTCAGTTCAGGCCAGACGACCATATTTTTCAAAAAAGGGGAGCCATAGGTCGATTTGGATTCATCAATAACATGTGTTAAGAACTCCATGTCATAGATAGACCGGACTTTAGTGACCCATTATTTTTTTACCGGCATTTGTGGATTTTTCCACTTCTGGGCCAGGCAACACCTAGCTGCCACCAGCATGACCTGCAACATGTGATCCTGGGTTTCCTCGTGGTCGTCCCCCACATCAATTCCAAAGAGGAGGAGCCAGGCACATAAGGCCTTCACACTCCATCGACCCCTTTAATCCAGGATAAAACCTCTCCCCAATATGTCTGCACTACCGGGCACCTCCACCGCATGTGTATATATTCACCTTTCAGCATCTGACACTTCCAAAACGTGGGTCATATCCCACCCTCATCTTAGCAATCCTTTGCGATGGGATAATGCCACCTGTGCAGTACATTCAGAGCCTGATGACGGAATTGGAGCGAGGCCATCGAGCGGTTAGCTCGTCTGCACATTTTGGACCATCTTATGTCATCAATTACCCCCCCCCCCGGGTCTTTTTCCCATTTTGTCCGCGCTGGTGGGGGATCTCTTGGGGCCGAAAGAAGGAGGAGTTTGTAGAGGCGGGATATCACTCCCTTGGAGCCCCGAGATGTGATGAGGAGTCTCTCGAAGTCCGTCAGATCTCTCCTGAGGGTTCAGTGAGGACTCCCTTAAACTGGAGATAGCGAAGCGGTGAAAGGCTGCCCAATCCTAGAGCCTCCTCAAGATCTTTCAGGGCCATAAAAGAGCCCTCCACCCAGAGCCGCCCTGCCCTGATGAGACCGGCTTCATACCATTGTTGAAATGCGGCTGGCTCAGCTACCCCGTCTATGAACGGGGGGCCCAAATACAGCTCAATGGAGACAGCCAGGTTGTAAGCCATCTATAATAGCCCTCTTCCCTCCACACTGACCACAGGATGCCCAGCACCGGGTGGTGCAGGACGGCCCTCAGGATTTGTGTTCTGGGGACCCATAGCCACTCGTCTAATGTACCCGGGGAAAGGACCTTGTTATCCATCGCTACCCACTGCTTTTCAGTCCCTGGGGTGAAGTGATCTATCAGCACCCTTAGCTGGGAGGCCTTATAGTATGTCTACAGGTCTGGGATCCCCATCCCTCCATCCTCCTTCGGCCTAGTTAGTACCCCATAGGAGATCCTATGTTTCTTGCTCGCTCAGAGGAATCTCAGGAGGGCTTGTTTTATTTCTGTTAAGAATGTCTTGGGGACCTGCACGAGGAGCATTTGGAACAAGAATAGAAACTTGGGGAGAATCACCATTTTCACCAGATTGAGGCAAGCCATCCATGAGAGACCCGATCTCGTCCAACGTTCCATGTCCCTTTTGACTTCTGACCAGAGCGGGGGAAAATTATTGGGGAAAAGTTCGCCTGGGCTGCATGTCACGTGCACACCCAGGTAACGAAACCCGTCCCTCTGGAGCTGGAATGGCAGCCCTCCCACATTGTTTGCCTCTGCCAGATTTCCCCCTATAAACACCACTGATTTCCTGAAGTTCACCTTGAACCCTGAGAGTTCTCCATAGCGTGCAATGCCTCGCAGCACCAGGGGAACCGTCTGAGATGGTCTCGTGATGTAGAGCAGTGCGTCATCGGCAAACAGGCAAATCTTGCAGTGTGAGTCTCCTATCTGTACTCCATTAATTGCCTCGTCATTTCAGACAGAAATCGCCCAGGGCTCCATGACCAGCGCATATATAAGGGGGGATAGAGGCCATCCCTGCCTTGTGCCCCACCCCAATGAAAATGCCTTAGATTCTGTCCCATTTGCCACCATACTAGCTGAGGGGGTGGAGTACAGAGCCAACATCCATCCCAGCCACCTCGGCCCCATCCCCAGTGAAGAGAACACCTCTCCGATAAAGGCCCAGCTGACCCTGTCAAAGGCCTTCTTGGAGTCCAGAGCCAGCAGGAGGGCCCCCTCCTTGCAGACCACCCTCGAGTTAAGCACAAGGAGGGTCTTTTGCATGTTATCGGAGCCTTGTCTGTTTAGCACGAATCACGCCTGATCTGGGTGGATCCGGAGTGGAAGGCATCTCTCTAGACGGGTCACCAGGATCCTAGCGAAGATCTTAGCATCTAGGTTTAGGAGGGAGATAGGCCAGTATGAGCCAGAGTCTGTGAGGTCCTTACCCGGTTTGGGTATCACAGAAATTAGTGCCTTTAGAAACGTTGATGGGATTGAGTCCTGATTTCTGATTTGATTAAACAATTTGACGAATGGTTTTGTCAAAATAGGCTGGCATTGTTTGTAGAAATCCGCCGTGAACCCATCTCCCCCTGGGGATTTTCCTGCTTTCAATCTATTAATGGCACAGGTCGTCTCTTATTCTGTTATTTCTCCCTCTAGGTCCTCACGCTCTGGTTCAGTCAGTCTGGGTAGAGTTTGTTCAGCCAAGTATGCCGAATCTCTTCCATCGACTCACTCCCTTGTCTGGTGTAAAGATTTCTGTAGAAGTCGGCGAAGCATTCCACTATTTCCTCCCTTTTCTTACATGTGTTGCCCCTTGTGTCTCTAATGAGTCCCACCCTCCTTTCAGTTCTACATCCCCTTGCCCTGTGTGCCAAGAGAGTCCCCACTCTGTCTCCCCGTTCATAGTATCTTTGTCGTTTGTACCTCAATTTCTGAATCACTTCCCCTATGAGGACCGTATACAATGACTTCCTCTTCTCTCGCTTTTCCCCCAGGAGGACTTCCCGGTCCTCCCCTTCGAGATTGAGTCTGGTCTGTAGGGTACTCAACTCTGCTCGAATCCTTCTTTCAATGAGACCCCGTTCCCGCGTGCGCCTGGAGCCTTCGGCTATTAAGAGACCCCGGAAAGTGACTTTCGCAGCCTCCCACACCGTCACCATGTCAGTTTCCCCATTGTCGTTTGTTTCAAAGTAGGCTATAATTTCCTTCCCCAAGAAGCCCTCGCCATCGGATTTCGCCAGGCCAAAGATGTGCAGGTTGTTTCTCCTCTCCCTATTTTCCATATCGTCGACCTTGAATCGTAGTTCCTCCTCGCAACGTTGCATCTCCATGAACCTTGCCTCCATCTGAGTTTCCAGGAGTGCTGTGGAGAGTTGATTGTTTTCGACTCCCTCCATGCGATCCTGCAGAGTGGTCACTTTCGTCGTAAGGTCTGCCAGCTTGGCTCCCATATCTGTTCTTATCCCTCGGATTTCCTCTAAGATCATCTGACTATTGTTTTGGGTCGCTCCCAGATCGGGGACCGGGTGTGTTGGGGGCCACTGGTCTCCAGAATGAGTCTGCAGGGGGGACTCCTTACCTCAGACGTTTCCCAGGTATCGCCTACTCCACTAGCGATTACCGGGTGGGGCGCGCTCCCGCTCCGGCCCAGACTGAGCTGCGTGGCCAGTTGGAGGAGGGTGGCCCCCCCAGGTGTCGGTGGTCTCCTGGGGCTCTTGCCGGCTCCACGGAGGGGTCTGCCTCCTAAGTGCCGCTGCAGGCGCCGGTCAGGTCCCTCGGTGCTGTTCCGCTATGCGTGTGCGGAGGGGACTAGGAGTATCTGCAGCCTCTTGCTGTCGTGCTACACGTGGCCATGGGGGATGGGCATCCACGCCGCCCAGTGAGGCCCTGAATGCTCCCCCTAGCTGCCGCTCTGCCTCAGCCCTCGGGGGCACTGGCCCAGGGGTCCCTGGAGCTTAGCTAACTTGATGCCTCCGAAGTGATTTACATTCGTGGTGGTCGGTTTCACTTTCTTCCTCCGCTTTGTCCGACGCGTCCGCCGGGGGAAGGGGCACCCGCAAGGTCACAGTTGCCGTCCTAGGGGTAGGAGGCACTTCAGGACCACAGCGTTTCTCCCTCAGGTAGATCTTGGGTTCTGACAATTTAATATCTACTTTTTGTGTGTGATGGTTCCTTTTTTCTGCTTTGTCTCCGCTGGTTTCCCTGGGCTGGGTGTGGAGCTCGAGACTCAGGCAGCCATCTTGCCTGTGCCCTCTGGTGGCCTCCCAAAGATTGTTTTAATCATATTTTGTAACCGGAAACACTGGATCTTTGTCAGCCAGAAGCAAATGGATGGACAGCCCCTTTTCACTTCTGACCAGCCATACCTGTATGAGCAGATTGTCCATTTAGTCATCCCAATTAAATGTAAAATAGAGATCCTTAGTTAAGAGCAGACACAGGAAACAGGGGCAGACAGAGAAACACATGTGGGGAGGCCTGCAGACTAAAGTCGCAAAGTCACAAAGCAATCATGGATGCTGAATAGATACCCAGGAGAAGCTAAAACTAGAGATGCTATTTTTTTGCAGAAGGAAAATTGCAACTTTTTGAATGAGTGCATGCACTAAAACCAACACTCAGTAGACCAACACCAAGTACCCTAGGTCTCATTGACTAGGGACCTTTGAGGAGTACACTTCCACCAAAATGACGGGGAATAAATATTCAGAGTGAATATTGGAACACTAAGAGGTGTAATTACGAGTGCAGAAAAACCTTTTCAACTTTTCTTAAATATTGAATGTTGATGCCATGCATAACCTATCACACTCTTTTCTTTACTGAATGTAATGTCTGGTTAAAGGAAACTTGTTTTGTACCTATATATGAATTGTTTGTCTGTATACCAATTCAATCCTTATAGATTGAAAGAACATTTAGAAATAAATGAACGTCACCATAGATGAAATGTTGGAATATATGAAACATGAGATGCTAAATGCCATATATTCTGTTCATTTTTTGCACTGAAAGGAAAAAGCAAATTTGGGTGAAATAATTTTGAAAAATGAAAACATAAGAGGATGTGAATTGATAATCCATCACTTTGCACCTAAATATAAAACAATTTGAATCACAATTAAATGGTGATTATATTTTACTGTTGCTGATGATGCTGGTGTGCTTGCAGATATTAAATGTAAAAAAGCAATAGAACATTTCAACGCACTCTTCTGTGCTCCGAAACAAACCAATTAGGACAACTTTATGTTATGCAGTATTCTGACCCCAGGTACTAGTATTGGGGGCAATCCCTCTAGTTAAATATGGGTGCACTAAGTAACCTTTTTTCCATATGTGTTGCAGAACGGGTCTAATCGTGTATAGAAAGTCTATTTTTCATAAGCGCAATGTAAAGCATTTCATTCACTACCAAGTTTTTTAGTGCAAAGCAATGGATCATTTCATAAGCAATAGATACGCTGCTAATGCAGCCCTTGAACGAAAAAAGCTGAACCATTTGTGAACAAGAGTTAGTGACATATTAGTACAACAAAAAAGCTTGTACTTTTACATACAAATGTGAATGTAAATGTTCGATTGTAGCAAAATGCAGTCCATATGACTAATGCTAAAGCAACAGAGAAAATGCAGTAACATATATGGCCCTCATTACAACTCAGGCGTTAAGGGTTTAACGGCGCCGTCAGCGCCGTTAACCCTTAACGCCTGATTACAAGTGTCCCTTTGCGGGTTGGTGTTTAACGCCTGCTTTTAGCAGGCGTTAAAAATCCAACCTGCAAAGGGACTTTGGAGCTAATTACGGCACCGTAATTTACGGTGCCGTAATTAGCGCCTTCCCCATTCCCATTATGCCCTATGAGGGCAAAAATGGGAATGGGGAAGGGCAAATGGTGAATGGGGAATTACCGCCCCACTCACCTTGGAATGGGGCGGTAATTCCGCCATCCACCATGGCGGAATCGTAACCTTAGCGGCATGGACCATGGTGCTAATAGCACCATGGTCCTCCGCCAAGGTTGTAATATATATTGGTGAACAGGAGAAAAAGAAAGTCTTTTTTCACCCCCTGAACAGAATATGCAAAAGGATTGTTTATATACTGTAAATACCATATTTTTAATTAAAATAAGGAACAATTGTTTTAAATAACAAGTAATGCAACTGAATGCATATTGACTGTTGTTCCATATTTTTAATACTTTAACGTTTTTATCCTTTTGCATGTAAAAAAGTATGCATGTAAATCTGATACCAACTGAGATGTGAATGGAAATGAAACGTCCTGATCAAAGAAACACTATCTAAAAGAATGTGTTTACATGTTCCAAGAATGACAACTTGCATATCTATTGCTCTCGAGGCCTAAAGTATTTTGTTACAGCCTTAAATCTAGTTTTTTCTTTTTCAATTATGTCTTTTATTGAAATTTCGATGAACAATGCAATAGTTTAACATCCACATTACCATTTGCTGCAAGAACATCAGAATTTCATTTCCTATTTTCTCCTCCAAATAAAATCCCCCCAACTAAATAGTAAACAATAAAGTTAACAAATAATATTGAACATCTTAATAATAAACTGAAATTGGTTCCACGCCATGTGCCATAATGCTTTTATGCATCCCAAATTGTCTCTCAGTTTCACGTGCTTCATTAAACATCCCTACCTCCCCTGAGTGTCTCCACCCCTGTACATTGTCTTAGTTTTGAATAAATGTTTCAGAGAATCGTGTCTTGTTTTCCAGTGTGTGTGCTGTAAGTTTCTCCATGGTCATGATTCCCCAAATTTTAAACCACCAATACGATAGGCCCCTCATCCGTTTTCCAAAATTTTGTTCCGTTCAGTTTCGCCGCTAACAACAGCTGTGTAATGAGCTCTGCCCTGTTGGCCCCCCCAAGTGTCGGTGGTCTCCTGGGGCTCTCGCCGGCTCCACGGTGGGGTCTGCCTCCTAAGTGCCGCTGCAGGCGCCGGTCAGGTCCCTCGGCGCTGTTCCGCTCTGAGGCGGGGGCCAGGAGTATCTGCAGCCTCTTGCTGTCGCGCTACACGTGGCCAAGGGGGATGGGCATCCACGCAGCCCAGTGAGACCCTGAATGGTCCCCCTAGCTGCCGCTCTGCCTCAGCCCTCGGGGGAACTGGCCCAGGGGTCCCTGGAGCTTAGCTGACTTGATGCCTCCGAAGTGATTCCCATTCGTGGTGGTCGGTTTCACTTTCTTCCTCTGCTTTGTCCGACGCGTCCGCCGGGGGGAGGGGCGTCCGCGAGGAACATACCATCGGCAGGCACGTCCCCTAACAATAAGATGCATGGGCACATAGGGAGTGAGGCCCCGGTGATATCTTTTATCTTTGACTTGACCTCTTGCCAATATGTTTGTATTGTGGGGCACTGCCACCACATATGTATAAAGTCCCCCTGCTGGCTACGTCCATGCCAGCAGCGATCTGAATACTCAGGTGCGAGCGTGTGTAATCTCTGTGGGGTCATGTACCATCTTTAACATATTTTTTATCGCACACTCCTTAAACACAATACATCTGGAGCTTTTGAAGGTTCGAGTCCATATTCTCTGCCAAGACTCAGTTGAGATCTCTAGCCCTATATCCTTTTCCCCTTCTGTCATATATGCCAGTTTATCTTCAGTAGAGGCCTTTTCTAATAGGTGGTAACAGCTAGATATTTTCCAGGTGCCTTGTCCGTCCATTATATGGATTTCTCTATTCCTATGGGAGTGGGGGGCGTGTGCCTGCTAGTACTACTCATTTGTAGGAAACCCAGTGTCGGATTTGAAAGTACCTAAAGCGTTCAGTTTCGGGTAGGGTGAACTTGTCTTTGCATTCTAAGAATGTTGTGAGGGGGAGTCCCTCCTTGTACAGATCCCTGACCCTTAAGGTCCTGAGCGATTCCCATTGCGCAAATGTGCCCTTTGTCATACCTGGCGAGAATTCGAGATTCTGTAGTATTGGGGACAAGGGCCCCAGTCCTGTTTTCATGCCCAGCAGTGCACAGGCCTTGTCCCAGGTGTCAAGAGTGGCTCGGGTGGAATCTAGAAATGGGATCCTGGCAGCTTTCAGCAGGAATGGCAGATAGCTTAAAGGAGCACGGGAGCAATCTTGTTCAATCATATTCCATTTAGCCCCCTTGTCTGCCAGAGCCCATTCCAGAATTGGCGCAATCTGAGCTGCCCAATAGTAGCGCTGTATTGATGGGACCCCCATCCCTTTTGATCTCAACAGTATGTGATGTGAAATTCTAGGTGTTTCATCTTCCAAATGTATTGGCCTATCACCTTCTGTAAGTCCAGTGGGTCTCTTTCAGGAATGAGAATCGGTAGCGCCTCGAAGGCAAATAAGAGTCTCGGCAGAATTATCATTTTAATTGCTGTACCCTTTCCTACCCATGGTATTTCCTGCATTTCCCAGCTTTTCAGAGTGGGTTTAGTCTCTTTTCATGATCTGGGGATGTTAGCTCCCATGAGGGTCCTATATCATGTGGTGATGTGTACCCCTAGGTATGTAAACTCTTCATCCACCCAATTAAAAGGAAAGGCTGCTTGCATAGCCGATTGGGTTTCTGGAGATTCTCTAATTACCATCCCAACTCATTTTCGGTGATTAACGCCAAACCCCGAGACCATGTGGAATAAAGATTTTCCATAATAACTTACTAGAAAGTCTTGATTCTATTAAAGACACGGAGGCGAGCATTATGCTTCTCTTTCTTTATTTAAATATTTAAAGAAAGGCTCAGCAGCAAGATATTTTTGTGCACCAAGTGTCGTATGAGTAACATAGAAAAAAGAGGTGCACTAAATATATAATATAAGAAGTAAACATAATATAACAGTAGTATTTTTGGAGTTCTGAAGAAACAAACTCCATTTCCCAGAGTTCCCTAGTGTCACCAAAGAAACATCAACATGTGACTTAGTCCTCCAATGGGTGTCCTGATCCCTTCATAAACAGTCCTAAACATGATGCGACTTCCTCTTTCGAAGCTGCGAACTTGGCTGTCCATGATAAGGTAGCACTTGTAGTTGTTAGATCTGTTGAACAGCTGATCAAGCGGATTTGTCGGCAGGCGCTGTCGAAAAAAGGAGATAGAAAGTAAAATTACTTCATGTATATAACAACCCTAGTTCCCTTATCGGGGTGGGAGAAAATGTCATTGGTTATTTATTTATTTATTTCTTATAAAATGCAATCATTTCTTTTGTGAGTTTTAGTAACTTATAATAATACATTGTCACAATTAGGAGAGATGTACAGTATTATTTTCTCTTTGGGTGGGATAATGCTCGCCTCCGTGTCTTTAATAGAATCAAGACTTTCTAGTAAGTTATTATGGAAAATCTTTATTCTATGTCAAGACCGGAGGCTCCCATTATGCTTGTTTAAAGCTTACTCACCACAATAGATGCCGGTTGATCTACTGGTTTCAAGTAGAATTGTTTAAATACTGATTCGCTTGCCCAGTCTGCCATTCTCATGATGTCTTCTAGTCGAACTCCGGCCTGAAAGGCTTTGGAGGCCATAGCTCCTCTCACAGAGTGAGCTCCGAAGTGCTGTGTTTCTATCCCGGCTTGAGTTAGAGTCCAGCGCACCCAGCGCGCTAAAGTGGGGGCGGAAACCGGTTTGTGTGGTTTACGCAGAGCTATCAGTAGTTGCCCGTTGGGGAAGGCCCTAAGGGGGGCTGTCTTTTCTTCATAAACTTTCAGGCATTTCACCAGACAAAGTTTAGGTTGGTCCTTGAAGGCGGGGTAAGAAATTACTCTAGAGTTACATTTCGTCCTTCTGCGTATGTGAAATACAATACCGTCAGGAGAAAAAGTTCTGCCCGCTAGGTCAAGGGCTCTGACATCAGAGACTCTCCTGCAGGAGACTAAGCAGAGTAAGGTAGTAAGCTTGCCCGAGAGGGCTGTACGTGATAGTTCCTCATTATGATGCCATGAAAGGAAAAGATTCAATACTTTGTTAACGTCCCAAAGTTTGTCATAGAGGGAAAGGGGCGGGACTGTAAGTCTGACTCCTTTTAATAATCTGCAGACGAGATGGTGTTCACCAGCTGGTAATCCTTCAATGAGGTCGTGACCAGCTGAAATCGCTGAACGATATGCGTTCACTGTCCTGTAGGCGAGCCCTCTTTCTACTAGAGATGCTAAGAAATTCAAGATTTCCTCTACAGGTGCTGAAATTGGATGTAAGCCTTTTTCCCGGCACCAGGTGCTCCAGGCGCCCCAAGAGTTGGAATATCTCTTAAGGGTGGTAGGAGCCCAGCTTTCCTCGATGAGACTGATCGCCCTGTGTGACATGCCTGGAGTTCTCCATCTTGCCCTGAAATCTTCCATGCTGCCAGGGTCAGAGAACCGTTGAGAAGACGGGGATGTCTCTGCCCCGAAGGATCTAGAAGAAGATCTGGAAATTGGGGTAGTAGGATTGGAAAATCCGAGGAAAGTTCCAGAAGGACTGGATACCAGGTCTGAGATGTCCAGACTGGTGCTATGAGGACTAAGTCTGAATGTTCCAGACGGGCCTTCGCCAGGGTCCTCGCTATCATGGTGAATGGGGGAAAGGCATAGAGTACCCCTTGGGACCATTGTTGGAGAAAAGCGTCTGTTGCTGTTGCTGTTGGATCCGGTCTCCAGCTGTAAAAACGTGGTAGCTGTGTATTGAGTCTGGAGGCGAAAAGATCTATGGACATTGGGCCCCAAATCTCCTGGAGGCGGAGGAAGACTCCTCTGTCGAGCTTCCAGTCGCTGTAGTCTGTGGAGTGGCGGGAGTACCAGTCCGCTACCACATTTGATAGGCCGGGAAGGTATTCTGATGTAACTGAGATTCGATGTGCCAGACAGAAGTGCCAGAAGTCCTTGGCTAATTCTGCTAGAGGTCTTGATTTGGTGCCACCTAGATGGTTGATGTATCTTACTGCGGAAATGTTGTCCATTTTTAGCAAGATACAGCAACTCGCTCTGCCTCTGGCAAAGGAGCGTACTGCAAAGGAACCTGCCAGAAGTTCTAGGCAGTTGATATGCAGGTCTAGCTCCTGATAAGACCAGGTCCCTCCTGTGGCTATGGAGCCGCATCTCGCTCCCCATCCGGAGCGACTGGCGTCTGACTCGATGATGATGTCTGGAGCAGATCCGAAAATGGCTCTGCCGTTCCAGGCCTCCATGTGAGTGAGCCACCAGTTGAGTTCTGTCCTCGCTTGAGGAGATAATGTTAGGAGTTGAGAGTATGAAAGACTGTGTCTTAAGTGTTGGCCTTTCAGTCTTTGCAATTCGCGATAGTGAAGGGGGCCGGGAAATATCGCTTGAATGGAGGAGGATAGTAACCCTATCACTCTTGCCAGTTCTCGAAGAGAGAACAGGTCCTTCTGCAAAATCCTGCGAATCTCCCTTTTGGTAGAATGGATCTTGGCTGATGGGAGTCGGAGCTGACAATTCTGGGTGTCCACAACAAAGCCCAGAAATTCCATGTTCTTGGATGGAAGAAGAACTGACTTTTCCCAATTTATAAGGAAGCCGAGAATGTGTAGTAAGTCTATAGCTAGTTTGGTCTGTTTCTGAGCTAGTTCTTGCGACTGTGCCATAAAAATGATGTCGTCTAGATAAATAATAAGACGAACACCTTGCTCTCTTAGATGAGCTACTACAGGCCTTAGAAGCTTGGTGAAAACCCAAGGCGCTGAAGAGAGCCCGAAAGGTAGGCTTGTGAACTCCCAATCTCGATTTTTCCAGGAAAATCTCAGGTAATTCATATGTGCCTGATGAATTGGTATCGTTAAGTAGGCGTCTTTCAGATCTAGACGCATGAGCCAATCGTTCGGTCTCAGAAGATCTCTGAGCATATGTATACCTTCCATTTTGAAATGGCGGTAAATGATGTATTCGTTGAGAGCTTTGAGGTTTATGACTGGTCGTACTTTTTCTTTCCTGCGAACTAGGAATATGGGACTGAAAAACCCTCCCTGGCTTTGACAGGGGCGAATTGCTCTCTTCAGACAAAGATTGTGTATTTCGCTGTCTAAAGCGATTTGATCTGTCTGAGACATTACTATTGGAGTAGGGCGACATGTCTGGATGGGCTGCTCGAAAAATTCTAGGCGTAGGCCCCGAACTGTGTCCCTGACCCAGGCGTCTCCTGATAAGGTATCCCAAGCATTTGTAAACATCATTAACCTCCCACCTATAGGAGTCATTGGCGCTGGCGCTGCTATAAGTACACTGACCTGTAGATTGTTGTTGGGCTGGGTATCTGGCCGCTCTTCTCCAGGGGTGCCCTCTTCCACGACCTCTTGAGGGAAAGAAAGTGTCGGAGCGCTCTTGCCAGGAGTTATGCTGGCCTCTGGAGTGTTGAGATCTTTTGTCGAAAAAGTAACGGCCGGAGGAGCGACCTCTGCCTCGTCCGGCCCTGGTGAAAACCTTGGACGCGAAGACTCTTTTTATGGAGGCTTGTGCTTTGTCCAATGCTGTAAATGTTCCCACGAATTTCGCCATTTCCTTCATAAAAGGATCTCCAAAAAGCAGGCCTTGTGCTGTTGGACCGGATTCTGTGTCTGCCAGTTCGCTCAGTTTGGCGTCTATTTTATATAGGATGCCTTTTCGGCGTTCTGTCGAAATAGCACAACTGGCGTTACCTAACAGGCAAATTGCCCGTTGAACCCAACCAGAGAGTATTACTGGGTCAATGGGGTTAGAGGAGTTTATTGCTTCTTCCGCTAGATCTGAAATCTTGGCTAGTGGCCCCGCCACGTCTAGTACTTTGTCCTGGCAGGACTTCCAGGCACGGTCTATGCCTTTCCTTGGGTCTTTTACGTTTTTACCTAGGAAGGTAATCATCTTTGAATCTAGTTCTGGTGTTAGAGCCACTTTGTCCGCAATATCCAGACGTGGACATTCCGCTCGAAGTCTAGCTCTAACTTCTTTATCCAGTGGCTTACGTAGCCTGAAATGAATGTATTTTGATGTCTTTGAAGATGGTTCCCAGTCTGTGGATCTGGGATGCATAAGGTCTTCCGGAGTAAACATCCCCTCTGCAGGAGGCTTGTTTCCGGTTGTGTTCTTGGGGATGGGGTCTGCCGCAGTCCCAGAACCAGAGGGCTTTGAACCCTCTATTTGAATTTCCTCTTCAGATGAGGATTGAGAAGGATTAGCGTCGTAGACGCTCTTGTTTTGGTCGTCCTCAGTGCCCTGTCCATATCTCTCCGGGCTTGAGGGTACATTTTCCCTCATTTCTTCCTCTGGGTAAGAGGGTTCATGGGAAGAGGTTACCTTCCTGTTCATAAAGGCTTGTTTCAGCCTGGAGAAGGCGTCCGAAACGGCAGCTGTGGCATCTGTAGGCTGGCTCGGGGGGGTCATAGAGCTTCTGCTCTTGCGAGCCGGTATACATCCCCCTTCCGTAAGGTGCTTCCTCTTTTGCGTTCTCTTCCTCCCAGGAGGGGAGGTCCCTCTTAAATGCTCTTCCATAGTTTCTAGGCGTTGTTGAATGGGAATGAGCATGTCTGTTACTGCTTTCCTAATACTGGTCTCCACAGAGGATCCCAGTACCTTTTGTAAGCTGTTAGCCATCGATCGCCACCTCATCTATATAGCAGTGATCTTCCTCCGTCTCAGACCAGGCCTGATCTGATTGAGGTGAGTACTGCGCTGCCATAATAAAGTTTAAAGCACCTTACTCACTTTTTTTTTTTTTTTTTTGTCTTGTCTTCTGGGCTTTTGAACGCCTTCTCTCACTGCCCAGTAAATCAGTTCAGCTTAGTATTATAATCTTTTAGAGAATGCTGAACGGGAGAATTTTCTCTCCTCTTTTTTTTTTTTTTTTTAATTTATGCAAATTATGTATTTAAATATATTTTTCAGCACTCGTGTGCGAATTCCTGTTGATCCGCGATGGAAGGAAGTATGTATTTGCTGTCGCCTGAGGAGAGATTCCGGCGCTCGAGTTCGCAGAGACCGTTATAACTTGAAGGTCATGCGCACTCGAGCGCCGGAATATAGAGGAAAGGACCAGGAAGAGCAGGAGCTCCCCTGGTGGTTAGTGGGCGGCACTGCGGGCTGTAGCAATGCCGCGCCGGCCTCCCCGTGCCCGAGGAGAGCACCAATGGGTCGGGGAAGCCGACGCGAGCCCGCCGAGAGGTCCGCTTATGAAGCGGAAGAAAAACAGCTGACGGATTGTGTCAGCGCGAGCGCGAAGCGAGGCCTCGAATTACGCAGTCTCCGACGCCAGCAGAAGGCAGCTGGCGTCGGAGTCAACAACGAAGGCAATGACCAAAAGGAAATCAATTAGAGGCAAAGTACGCTCATAAACAATAATTAAACATATATATATAACAATGTCAATTACTATGAAAAATGAAATAACGTGTCATAAGCAGAGGTAAACATGAAGGTACTTATCTCTTGCTGTGAGCAGCAAAGAAAGAGGAAGTCGCATCATGTTTAGGACTGTTTATGAAGGGATCAGGACACCCATTGGAGGACTAAGTCACATGTTGATGTTTCTTTGGTGACACTAGGGAACTCTGGGAAATGGAGTTTGTTTCTTCAGAACTCCAAAAATACTACTGTTATATTATGTTTACTTCTTATATTATATATTTAGTGCACCTCTTTTTTCTATGTTACTCATACGACACTTGGTGCACAAAAATATCTTGCTGCTGAGCCTTTCTTTAAATATTTAAATAAAGAAAGAGAAGCATAATGGGAGCCTCCGGTCTTGACATAGAATCTGTCTAAGAAAGCCAGTAAAGGTGGGATCGATTGCAGGGATTTTTGGAGGAAGCAGATGATGTTGTCTGCGTAAAGTGCCACTTTATGTGTATTGCCTTCATGTTTCAGGCCTATTATGAGTGGGCTACTCCGTATTTCTTGTGCAAGGGATTCCCTAGCCAGTGCAAATACCAGGGGGGACAACGGGCACCCCTGCCTTGTACCTCTACCCAGGGGAATTGGGGTTGCCTTGGTGTCGTTAACTCTGATTATGGTGGATGGTATCTGGAAGTTCGCCAATGTGAGTTTATTGAAGACCGCACCAAACCCGTAAACTGGCAATATTGCTTGTAGAAAGTCCCATGATATGCTACAGTGGGGATAAAATGAACTGCTCTTAAATATCGAATGCACAACATTGTTACCAATGTTCTAAGGGTCTACAGCATCTTAGCATAAAGAGAAGCTCAAACTAAATATTTACTCAAAAAAAGAAAAAGCCCTGCAGTAGTAAAAGGGTGAGTATAGGCTAAAGTGCCTACTCTGCCCTCAAACTGCTACCAATCAAGAGTGATCCCAATCAAAAAGGTAAAACAGGCACAGTAAAGAGATGTGCCTCCTTCGCCATTTTGTGGTAACATGGGCCGATAGAAGGCTATACTCTTAAGAAGGTTGTGAATGTGATTCAGTAGCAACCCAAACAGCGACAGTAAAATAGTCAAAAATAAAGGACATGTCCAATTAAGGTTCTATACAAATAAAAATATTTTAATGAAACACACCATCTGTAAAAATAACTAAACAGAAAAACACTACACAAAACCCGTCCCTGAGGAAAGAACACAGAATATGTACAGATAGAGCGATGTAGCACTCTAGGGTGTAAGGCAAGTAAAAACCACAATGCTTGTAACAGGAAATGTTCTTGTGCAAAAAGGGATTAAAGGTGACCTAACCAGTTTCTAGAGCCCAAAGGTAGGCCAAGAGGGCAGTTAGCCGTTAATAATACTTCCTGCGGCTCTTGGTGCTGTTTGTTCCATTTGACACGGTTCGAGCGGAGTGATAGTGTCATTCTAGATGAGGAACGGTGTTGAGCAGGGGTTTAACAGTCTTGTTGTGATTTGAAGGCAATACTTGAAGAAATGCGGATCATGAGGGTCATCACGTCGGTTTGAAGGGATTGGTTTGATGACACTCCTCTCACTGTTCTCTCTCGCTCTCTCGACCCCCTAATCCTCTGAACCCCTTCTTCCCTGACCTGACGCTTCTCCTCACGTCACTTCCTACCGACACATCCATTGTCCTGTTGACAGACTTTAACCTTCCAAGCCCTCTGATGCTTCCAGCCTTGAACTTAGATCCCTCCTATCTGACCATTCCCTCTACAACCAGCCTACCCACTCTGGCAGGAACTCTCTTGACCTTGTCTTTCTCTTTAATTCACGCTGCTCCTCCTCTCCCTCTGATCACTCCATTGTTTACTTTAACATCTCTGTCCCTCCACCCTCTACTCCTCTTTTGCCCTCTACAATGACTAAGAGGACATTCAGGCAGGACTCTCTTGCCCCTTAACTTGATGATGTGAGGACCTATCGCCTGTCCCTTTTCCCTATTCATGCCTCTTCCATTGACTTCTTTCAGACTTTCACTAGTACTTATGACTCAATTTGACCAACACTACCCTGCTCGCATATTGACACCTTCCTGCTCCAGCCTTGGATCACCACTGAAATTCAGAACTTCAAAACATCCTACTACTTCACAAACTTAATCACCTCCCTTCACAGTCACCCTGCAAACTTTCATCTACCCTCTAATCTTTGCTCACACCTCCCAAGCCAATGTACATTGCCTCCTCCCTTTCTGCTAATGACTTTGCTCACTAAAATCTCTAAAATTCATGACACTCAAACAGCCCTCCTCTCTATCACTCTCAAGCCCTCCTTCTGTCCACCACACCTCCCCTACCTCTTCTCTATTCGACTACTTCTCCCATACCTATCCTAATTTTTAATTTTAATTGTTCTTTTATAGCATTCTTTTATACCAGCGAGTGGTTTCTAAGCACAGGATCAGGATTCAAACCTGGGTTGCACTGCGTTGTCTTGCTTCCAAGACAAACGCGTTGCCCCTGAGCTATCCTTCCTCTTATTGAATTAGCACCCATCCTTCACAGTTCCCACCCATCGGGCACTCTTATCGACCCTTTTGCTCCCCAAATGGTCTTCACAGACTTAGTCTCAATCACTTGCCCTTATCTCTCTGGGCTCTTTAATCTCTGCTGGACTCTTTCCTGTCTCCTTCAAATCTTCAAATGCCTTAACCCTATTGAAGAAGTCTTCTGCTGACCCAAACGTCTCAGCAAACTATCACCCAATTTCTCTTCTTCTCCATTATTGAAAGGTCCTTGAATGGGGGGTCTTGACCAGATCACTAAGTATCTTGAGGATAGCTGTCTTGGAGATCCACATCAATCTGGCTTCCATAAGAAACAATCCACTGAGACAGCGCTCATGCATGTCTCCAGCTTTCTCCGTAATACTCACCATTCCAAACTCTCTCCTGTGCTCATCCTTTTGGACCTTTCTGCCGCTTTTGACACTGTTGACCACTCCTCTCTCCTCACTCTGCAGGACCATGGGTTTCTCAAATCTGCTCTTGCCTGGATCACCTCCTACCTGGAAGGTTGATCCTTTAAAATCTCTTGGAACTCGCAGACCTTTGACCCCAACCTACTTGCTGTCTGCGCCCCCAAGGATCAGTCCTTGGACCTCTTCTCTTCACCCTCTATACCGCTGCCCTAGGAAAACTTATGAAATCCATTGGTTTTCACTGTCACCTTTTTGCTGATGACACTCCAATATGTTTCTCCTTTCCCTCCTTCATCCCAGCCATCTCGAAACAGACTACAAGCTGTCTCACTGCAATTCATCACTGTATGGCTCTCCTTTGTCTAATGCTGAACTCTTCAAGAAAGCAAGTCATCTTTCTCCCAACTTACAATGCCATCTCTACTCCCTCCTTGCCCATCTCCTTCCCAGCTGAGCTTTGTGCTCCCTCATCCAATGTTGGCAATCTTGGGGTCCCCTTTCATAGTGATACTGCCTCTGCTGCTCGTATTAACCTCCTGAAAATTAGGAAAATGCGTCCTTGTTTTGCTAACAACTCTGAAAAAATCTTTTGCGCTCAGCAAACTGGACTACTGTTCAAGGCTACCCCTTGACCTTCCACTCTACTCCTTCTTTCCTCTAGACAAAGTATGATATGTTAAGTTGTGTTATGTTTTGTTACTTGGCATTTATATAGCGCCTTATGCATCAGTGGTATGACCTCAAAGCGCTGGTAGGTTGAACGCCCTCGGGAACCACAGTTCAAGTCAGTAGAGAGAGAGAGTGTCGTATGGTGCATGGGCGCATCGGGTATGTGTGCAGCTGGTGTGGTTGTTGCATGATAGCTGCTTCTTAGCGGTAGGTGTGGTGCTGAGGAAATCGGTTGGATGTGTTCAGTCTGCAGTGTGGACACCCAGACTGAGTTCTGACTGCGTTAGGCCTGAGGAGATGCCTAAACTAGCCGGTATGTGCTCAGCAGCTGTGTTTTATTAGGATGATGAGGTGTTTGTGGGGTCATGTTAGTATGAGAACAGCTAGGCCGAATGTGTCATAGTATAGCGGTGTTCTAGTTGAATGATGGTGTATAGGAAAGTAAGCCTAGTAGTGCGATATGGTGGTTATCAGTAAAGTGCCTGCGACCAAGCACGAGAGCAGGACAGGGGGCGTACATAGCTGCATACCTATATAAAGCGACAGGATTGATATGGTAAACATGTGATAACAAATAACATGGGGATACAGGAACATAGCATATACATAGCATAAATAGTACAAGTGCGATTCATGTACACATCAGTTACTGCGCCACAATAATAATTAGATTCCAAAGAACTGTTTCTTGTGAAATACTAGATATTTATTGGTGGCCCTTTATGATAACACGTGTTTTGGCATTTTCGGTGCCTTTGTCAAATCAGGGCAAATATTGGTCTTCTAGACACTATGCTTTCTTGAAACAAGCAGATAGATAACATTATTTGCCCTGATTTGACAAGGCACCGAAAATGCCGAAACACGTGTGATCATAAAGGACCACCAATAAATATCTAGTATTTCACAAGAAACAGTTCTTTGAAATCTAATTATTATTAATTATTATTGTGGCGAGGTAACCGATGTGTACATGAAAAACACACGCACTTGTTCAAACGGAGTAGGGGACATCTTTGTCTCCGTTCTTTGTACACATCAATGCGACACTTCAAAAATGTGTACCTACAACACGAGTCGCGGAGGTCTGATAGTGATATTGCAGAAAAGTTCCCTGTTCTTCTTTGATTTAGCATAAATAGTAGTAGTGTGATATGGTGGTTATCAGTACAGCGCCTACGACCAAGCACAAGAGCAGGACAGGGGGCGTACATAGCGGCATACGTATATAAAGCGACAGGATGGATAGGGTAAACATGTGATACAGATAACATGGGGATACAGGAACATAGCATATACATAGCGTAAATAGGAGGTGCAGGGATATACAGAGATGTTTCCACTCCATTCGTTCCATCCGTTCCATCTGCTCCATCCGATTCCATCCGTTCCCTTCTTTTTCCCTCTTTTTCCATCCACTCCATCCACACTATCCTTCATCCACTGTATCCTTTTCATCCACTCCAATTCCATCTACTTCATCCAATCCATCCACTTCATCCGTTCCATGCACTTCATTCATTCAAACCACTTCATCTGTTCTATCCATTTCATCCATTCCATTTACTTCATCCGTTCCATTCTCTTTGTCCATTTCATTCTCTTCATTTGTTCCATTCTCTTCATCAGTTCCATTCTCTTCATTTGTTCCATTCTCTTCATCAGTTCCATTCTCTTCATCAGTTCCATCCACTCCATCCGCTTCATTCACTCTATCCGTTCCATCCACTTCGTTCGTTCCATCCACCTCATCTGTTCCATCCACGTCATCCTTTCCATCCACTTCATCTGCTTCATCCACTCCGTCCACTCATCTGTTACATCCACTCCATCCAATCATCTGTTCCATCCACTCCATTCAATCATCCGTTTCATCCACTCATCCACTCAATCTACACTATTCGATTGTTCCACTCCATCCATTCCATCCATCCACTCATCCTTCCTATCTGTTCCATCCACCTTGTTCGTTCGATCCACTTCGTCCGTTCCATCCACTTTGTCCGTTACATCCACTTCGTCCGTTCCACTGTCTATACGTTTTAGTTACACTTTCCGTTTTAGTCTTTCTATCTGTTTGACCGACTCCCTTTGCTCTTTGTTTTCTTTATTCAACAACCTTGGGTTTCTGTTTATTGTTTTTATTTATTTTGTTTCTCCTGAGCGTCGTCGATTCATTAAGGGAAGAGCCACGTTTTCAGTAGTTTGCAGAAAGACATGTAGTCTTCGGTAAGTCGAATGTGGGGTGGAAGCGAGTTCCACAGAGTGGGGGCCAAGGCTGAGAATGATGATCCTCCTAACCTGACTGAGTTGGTGTTTGGTATCACTAGGAGGAGGGCAGAGCTTGATCTTAGAGTGCACGGTGGGTGGTAGGGTATTAGCTTGTCCTGTAGGTATAGAGGTCCAGTTTTATGCATTGCTCGGTGGGAGATGCACAAGGTTTTGAAGGTCACCCTTTGTCCAAATGGGAGCCATTGGAGAGTTTTGAGAGCTGGAGAGGTGTGATCTCTTGGGCCAAGTGCTAGAAGCAATTTGGCTGCAGCGTTTTGTGCTCTTTGTAGTTTAATGAGTTGGTATGCTTGGACCCAGAGGTAGAGGGAGTTGGCATAGTCCAGTCTTGACATTACAATAGATTGGACAGGGACGAGTCTGTTGGGAAAGAAGAGGTAAGGAAAAATGCATCTAAGAATTTTGAGGTGGAAATGGCAGGACTTAGAGATGTTGTTGATTTGGCGAGAGAGGGTTAGCTCAGTGTTGAGAGTGCATCCAAGGTTTTTTACTGAGGTTGAGGTTGATTGCCCATGGATGATGACCTGGGTAGAGGGTGAGGGAGAAGCTTGGTGTTGCCGCACACCATGATTTCAGTTTTGGTGGGGTTTAAGAGGTGGTTGTTTGCGGTCATTCAGCGATCAATGTCGACGAGGCAGGCAGCAAGGTTCGGGCTGACAGTTGGGGTTTGCATTGATGAGTTTTAGGATTAATTGGGTGTCGTCCCAATATAGAAGTTGAACAGGAGGGCTGATAGGCACGCTCCTTGTGGAACTCTGGTATTGACTTAATGGGCGGCGGAGGCAAAGTAGGAGAGGAGGGTTATTTGGTTCCTATTGTTGAGGAAGGATGCTATCCACTTGAGAGCGTTTCCACGGATTCCTAGGGAGTGGAGGCGGTCGAGGAGGATTGAGTGGTTGATTGTGTCAAAGGCGGCAGATAGGTCTAGAAGGATTAGTGCAGCGCATCCCGCAGAGTCTGTAGTGATCTTAAGGTCGTCCCAGATTGAGGTCAGAGTGGATTCGGTTCTGTGTCGAGGTCTGAAGCCTGATTGTGCAGGGTCTAGGAGATTGTTGGCTTCGACAAAGGCATTTAGTTGGGAGTCTGCAGATCGATCGATGAGTTTAGCAAGGAACCTGGTGTTTGAGATGGGGCGGTAGTTTTTGGGGTCGAGAGGGTCGAGGGAAGGTTTTTTTTTAGAAGTGGCTTGACATGAGCAGTTTTGAAGGCATCGGGGGAAATTCCTGAGGAGAGAGGGTCATTTATGATGGTTCTTGCGTACTCGCCTGCGCAGGTCGATGCAAATATTTCTTTGAGGGTTGAGGCAGGGCAGGGGTCTAGGGGGGAGCAAGATGGTTTCTGGTCAGAGAGAAGTTTGAGAAATTGGTCTGATATTGATGTGAACGAGTCGAAGGTGGGTTGGGTTGTGGTCATTGTGGCAGGCGGGGGGGTGACAGGTAAGGTGGGTGGATTACGTGGCAGGGACATGAGGGCCAGTTTGTTGTTTAGAGAATTTGTTCTTTCAAGAGCAGTGGTGTAGAAGTGGAGAGAGTGAGTCGCAGAGTGACTGAGATGGGGTCGATTGGGTGGTGATACAGGTTGGTTTGGTGAATTCAGAGATGATTTTGTGGAGTTCCTTGCTGGGGTTTTCACAGTTGAGAATTCAAAAGTTGTAGTGGACTTTTTTTGCTTTCCGGATTTAGGCTTTGTAGTGGCGATAGTGCTGGGCCAGGGTGGATCTACTCAGGACCTACCCAGATCTTCCTCCACTGCTACCTACCAACAACATGCTGGTTGGCTCTCCATGCACAACCAATCTCTTTTCAAGTTCCTTTTCCTATTTTACAATGTTATCAATGGTCTTACTCCCGAGTACCTGCTGAATGTATCTCAGTTTACTCATCATCTCGTTCCGTCAGATGCTCCTCTGCACTCAACCTCACCGTCCCATACCCTCCCGGTGCCTCATCTTGCTTCCGCTCTTTCTCCCTACTCGCCATATTTTACTGGAACCCACTACCCATAACAATCAGTCTGCTCGCCTATTTGTTAATTCTTGGAAAACGTTAATGAAAGTGAAATTGTTTTAATACTTCTGTAATGTATGTGTTTTAAAGTGGGGGGACTTACTTGATTAGGAAAGTAAACCTTCCTTTGTGGGTTTTATATATTCCTTGCACTTGCCATATTATCGGCAGGAGCCTTTCAATTCCTTGGGCTACTCATCATCACTCGTCATCCCAATTACTCCCTTCACAGCATTTATGTACCAGAGGGATCGCCCATGCAGCGGATGGCCATGCCTGCAGTGTGCAGAAGGGGTGCTAAAGGCAAGGATGTCTCTGCCTGTCCGTGAACATGACGGCCCATGGGCCTTAAATCTCTGCCAGAATGAGGATGCACTGCCTCTACCTCGTCTCGGGGCCGCTCCTCGGCAGTGTTTCACCCGTAATTAACTGATTTGCTTGGCCTCTTCATGTGTTAAATGGCCTCTGGCTTTCAGGTTGTCTTTATCACTGGAACTGGCTCTGCCAGTGCAAGTTATTAAGGCCACCACAGAGAGTAAGGTAGATAATGCTTGCGGAACCAGACCCCTGAGAGACGCTCCACGATTTGTTAAACTGCTGAGGGGGCTCTTGGTCAATGCTAAATCCGCTGTAGTCCACTGTAACAATATTTACTCTCTGCTTGACCTTACCCCTGACATTTTGTGATTGAACGAAACCTGGTTTACGATATCCTTGGGTTCTGATATTGTACCAATGCTAACTCCCCATTATAGTATTCTGCAGTTAAGACAGATCTCCCCAAGGGCTGGGGGGAGGCTTAGGGCCTCATTACACGGAAGGCAGTAATCCAGGGTGCTATTAGCACCCTGGACCATGCCGGTAAATTACCGGCACCGCCTTGGCGGAAAGGGGATTTACCGCCCCATTCCAAGGTTGGAGGGGCGGTAAATCCCCCTTCCGCCATTGCCCTTCCCCATTCCCATTTCTGCCCCATAGGGCTCTATGGGAATGGGGAAGGCGCTAATTACGGCACCGCAATTTTGCGGTGCCGTAATTAGCTCCGAGGTCCCTTAGCGGGTTGGTACTTAACGCCTGCAAGAAGCAGGCGTTAATTCCTCCAACCCGCAAAGGGACCTCGTAGTACGGCGGTAAGGGTTAACGGTCACCGTTGCCATTAACGGTGACCGTTAACCCTTACCGCCGTCCGTGTAATGAGGCCCTTAGCCTTCATTTTTCTATCATTTCTGAATGGCTCTGTTATTCCCTTGAACCACAATCTGCCTTGTGAACTCTACCTGGTTAGGTTACAGCCCTCTCCTAATGTTTTTATTCACTTCCAACTGGTTTATCGCCCACCATCTTATTCTGTGGCCAACTTTGTGACTGAATGTGCCCAATTGGTTGCAGCTTTGTAACTTATCTATCCTAAACTTATTCTTATGGGCGACTTTAATTTGCAGCCTAATAACCCTACCAATCTCTACGCTAAGAACTTAGTTGCCCTTCTTGCGGATTCTTCTCTACATCTGAGGAATCGTCTCCCCATTCACAGTCTAGGGATTACGCTTGATTTATTTTTCTCCAAAACAAGCTGGATAAATACTTTTAAGCCTCTCCCTCTTCTGTCCTCCGACCACTAGCTGCTTCCTTTCTCGATCCCTCTTGAGACCCCACACCATGGACCTAGGAAATCCATCCAACTCTGACGCCATTGGGGTGGGATCAGCCCAGTCTTCATTGCCAACCTTCTGCTTCCTTTAACACAGAAGTGGATTGTGGCTGATAAACAAGATCCCTGGACTGCATTGGTGAATGCTATGATTGGCACTGCTGATGTTCTCGACCTTATGAAATCATCTTTTAACCGCTTGAAACTCTCAGCCCCCTGGTTTTCTGCAGCTCCTAGGTCGCTTAAACAAGGCGGCCATCGCGCTGAACGCAAATGTCACATTGCTTTTGCTCCATGTGCCTAACAAACAGAAATATAAACAAGATCTTTCTGAGTATCAAACTGCTATTACAGCTGACAAAGCTCACTTTTCTACAGACTGCATTTTGACAGCCTCCTGCTCTGATCGGGAATTATTCTGGGTGGCAAGGGAACATTTGGCTCCTGTGCTGCCTTTGGCAAATGCCCTACATACACCAGCCCAATGTGACCTTATTGGTCTTTCTTTGTTAAAAGGATTCACATGATTTGGCAGTCCATTGGGGCTAGCCAGGTTTGCTCCCTGAACTCTTGTTATCCAGTACAATCTATTACAGGGAGCAACCAGGTCAGTTCATTCCAGTTCAGACCATTGACCAACAGTATGGTCCTGACCTCCCAAAACTTAGGTTGGCCTACCCTATGGACCAGATTCCTTTGCATATCATCCAGGCCCTTCCTGAGGAGGCTACTGCCTTATTTACGCCAGCCTTACCCCACTCTTTTATGACGGGGATGATTCTCATGCATTTAAAACATGCGATTGTCTCCCTGCTATTGAAGATGATGCTTCTTGATCCTTCTTTGGCAGGTAACTATCAGCCTATCTCGCTCCTCCCAGTCCTCATGAAGTTGATGAAAGTTATTGTTCCCCCTCAATTCTCCAACTTTCTTGAATATAACTGCCTCCTTCACCCGTTTCAGTCTGGTTTCAGCCATTGCATGGGCATGGAGTCCTTGATGATTTCTATTTTTGATGATTTTGCCCTGCTCCAAGACCGTGGAGAGGTCGGAGTTCTGATTCTGCTTCACCTCTCTGTGGCTTTCGATACTATTAATCACAGAATACTGTTACGGAGTCTGGAGAGGATTGGTATTGCAGGTTGTCCGCTTCTATGGTTCTCATCCGTTCTGTCCGATCTTTTCAGACAGTGTTGCTTCCTCCATTAAAATCCTCGCTGATGGCATTGACATGTAGTGTCCCACAGGGCTTTTGTTTATCTTCCCTTTGGTTAACCTGTATCTGCGCTCACTAACCAATCTTATTGCAGAACATGGGGTGCGTGTCTACACCTATGGAGATATAATACAGGTCCTTTTCTGCCTAAATGCCGGGGTCGGATCCTCCCTCCAAATTGAGGAACTGTCTGTCCACCATTGGGGACTGGATGGCCTTGAATTGGCTAAAACTAAATGGTGATAAAACTGAGGTCTTCATGGTGGGTTCTCCTACTGCCGGGTTACCGTGGAGAGCTGACTACTGGCCAGCTTCTCCGGGGCCCTGTCCTAAGCTTGTGCAAGCTGTTAAAAGTTTAGGGGTCAAACTTCTTTCTTGTAGCTCCAGAGAAGCCTGAATCGCTTCTGTGTGTGCCCGATGGGCTTTGTTAAATTGAAAGTATTGCAAACAATTCTGCCATTTCTTCTCTCTGAGTCCCGGGCCGAGATGGTCACCTATTCGATCATGGTATGCCGTTGACTACTGCAATGGCATTTATCTTGGGTAGCCAGCAGTCTTGCTGCAGCGCCTGCAGATCTTACAGAACTCAGCAGAGCGGCTGGCTGTTGGAGCTCCAAGACTCTCTCACTCTTTATATTTGCTTACCAGTTGCACTGGCATCCGATTGGGAGCCGGATCAAGTTTAAAGAATTCTGCTGGGTCATCGCGCCATCCATAATACTGATGCTGAATATCTGTGCTCAAAGCCAACCCGTTACAAGCCAGCTAGAACACTGCAGTCCTCCTCACAAGTTTTTCTTAGAATTTCCAGTTACCATAGGACACGAGTGGGCGGACAATCTCTCTCCATTCAGGCTCCCACCTTGTGGAACTCTCTTACAGTGTTCCTTCAAGACACCGTTGTTCGCCTTCAGTTTTGGAAGACTCTAAAAGCACATCTCTTCTGATCTTCAGGCGCCCTGACCAGCTCATCTTCCCCTATCGATGTTGTTAGCACAAACCTTTAGGCCATAGTTTGCCCTCTATACGTCTCCATACAATACAACACATTACAATTAAAGCCAGCCAAACAGTGAATCTCTTCAAACTTCGGCTTAAACTTCACTTATTTTGTAAAGAGGGAGCTCACCCTTCCTTCTCCCCCATCCTGCCTACCTGATCCCACCACCGCCTCCAGTGATTCTTAATAATGTAATCTTATTTCTGAGGCTTGTGGAATCTGCTTAGATCACATGCTGTGCATAGGCCGACATCTAGTGGAAGCTGCAGAGTATTACAGTTTGTTTTTCGAAACTCGAAAATGGGCGTCGACACAGGGCGTGCCAGTAATACTATCCCTAGTGTGACGTCCACTGTACCCAAGATCCCTCACGCGTCTAGGATCCTCAGATTGTTTTTTTCCGCCATACTGGTCGGAAGCATTTTGCGGAGTCCCCTGGCCTTAGCCATACTTTTGCTAAAATATTAATTTATTTACATCCTTCCCCATCCCAACGTCGAACTTTAACACTCGACGCCGGCTGGAGAAGAAATCGACCGTCGGCTGCTGCACGACGGATTTGGGCCTCGGAAGGCCTCTGGCCTCGGCATGGGCCTTGAAAGGCCTCTGGCCTTGGCCCTGCAAGTAGGGAGAGTGGGGGGTTGTACATACTCTACACTCTTGGTATATAGGTACTCCTTATACATTTCCTACACTGAACAGCCCGCTGCCTCAAGGTGCGTATGGAGGGTACCCCTTTTCAATTCTGCCCCAAGTGCAATCGCAAATACCCTTGGGTCGACAGGCACGCCACGTGCAATCTCTGCTTGCTGAGGGACCACCCCGAAGCGAACTGCAGAGCGTGTAGTAGGTTTAAACCTAAGACACTTAAGGACCGTTCGACGAAGCGTTGGGCCCACCACGCCAGGCAGGCGGCCATGGCAGCGGAGGGCGCCTTCAGCGACGGCAGCGACACCGTACTTTCGGACGGCGAGGGGATTACGGCGTCGAAAGACAGCCGAGCGCAAGTCCCCGACCTCGGAAGGTCGTCCGGCAGGGCGGCTATGGGGAAGAACCCCGGCGACACAAGCGCTTCACACAACACACACACTAAACACACGAAGTCCAACCGAGACTCAACGATGTCGAGTTCTCGGAAAGAGGCACAAACAGAACGGTCCGATTCGGTGTCCTCTGGGCGTTCTCGATCGAGATCGCCGCATGACTCCAGGCAATCATCCACTCTTGCCAAGAGTGCCTCGCTCCCTAGGCTAACAGAAGTTCAATCGTCGGAGGACGAAGACGACTTCCACCCCCAGGCCGCGCTCCAGGAGTCGGAGCCCGCAGACAAAATCAGCGAGGCCCCACGCTCGAAGGACAGGGACCCTACCCCCGATCCTCAACGCCAGGCATCGAAAACCTCCAGAGCCACAAAAGGACAGGGAAAACATTTTTCCACTCACGAGGAGGGGGGAAAACAGCAGAAGAAGCAGCCTTTGCACTCTTCCACACCTGTGAAACACACCACTCCCCCTAAACAGACAGACAAGACCAGGTCTGCTGATATGTCTAAAACCAGCAAGTCTACTCAAGATAAATCCCAGAGACTTGCTGAGAGAGTCATTCCCAGTTCCAAAAAATGGTCGAGTGAAGACATAGATAGGGTCATGTCAAGGATGTCTTCTTTGGCTGATTTTTACAATAAAAATCCAGACCATTTCCCTTCGTATGATCCACAAGGGGCGACACCCTCGGGCTCTAATGATCCTATCCCCCCGAGTAAGAAGCCCCGGTTTGAAACACTGATGAGGTCTACAGACCCCTTCGAGGTACAACCATACTCAAGACCATACTCACTGTATCAAGGAGAGGCTTCCTTTGGTGAGGACCAAGAATTTGGCATTGCAGAAGAGCAAACCGGGACGGGCTACTATGGGGATGATGAGGACCAAGAAGAGGAAGAGGAAGACCCTGAAACCTACAGAGTAGATTCCCCGGTAGAAAACGAAGCCCCGGTTACCGACTCCCCTGTCGATAACCAACCCCTCCTAAACGAGGTTCTCGCACGTGCAGCAGAACATTTCCATATTGACACCCACGGTGTCCAGGAGGAGAGGGACTTTGCAGAGGAGTTAGTGGGAGAAAGGAGGCCTGTTGCCCAGACCATTCCTATCCTTAAGTCCATTCAGCGAAGAATAGACCCGTCCCTGGTGAACCCGAACCTCACCAGAGCAGTCAATCCCAGGGTTGAAAAACTTTTCAGGGCAGCCCAGTCTGACCCTCTCTATATAAGAGGACATCTGAAGCCAGACTCCCTAGTTGTCACTAACACTCGTAAGAGGGCTGGAACACCCTTGTCATCGTCCGAAGCTCCTCCCGACAAGGAGAGCAAAAAACTATATGGTTTCGGCAGGAAAGTAGCCTCAACGTCCGCCTATCAAGCAAGGATTGCAAACTCCACCACCCTGTTGGCCAGTTACAACTGCCATCAGTGGGAAGAAGTCGCGGCACTCATAGCCTCTGCTCCGGAACCTTTAAAGGGCCAGTTCGCTCGGATTTCCGCAGAGGGTAGAGCCGTGTCTGGTTGCATTTTGAAAGCAACCTTTGACGCCGCGGACAACGCAGGCAGATTGATAGCAGAAGGCACTGTTATCAAGAGACATGCTTGGTAACGGCAGTCTGGTTTTAAGGCAGAAACCCAGGCATCATTGTTGGACAAACCAGTGGAAGCCGATCTGCTGTTTGGTAAGGCGGTCGAAGACGCACTGAAGAATGCCAAGGACGAATACGAGCACTCAAGTTCCTTGGCCAGTTAACCAATAAACCCCCTAACCAGAGAGGGAATAGTAATTTTCGTCGCCCACGCGGCCAAAATTCCCAGAGAGGATCTAACTATTCCCAGGGGCAGGGTACACAGTGGAACACCAACAGCCAACAGTCTACCCAGGGTTACGCAGGGGTAATAGGAGAGGATGTGGTAAAGGCAGAGGCAGCCCCAGTAAAGGAGGCGGCACGCCTCCACCAAAGCAGTGACGCTCAGTTCAGGGTCCCTTCTCACGCAACCCCAGTAGGGGGATGCATTTCCAACTTCACCCAAGCTTGGGAAGGGATCACACCAGACAGATGGGTGCTGTCAACAGTATCCGCAGGGTACTGTATAGAACTACTGCAGCGTCCCCGGAACCATCCTCCACGACAAAGCGTACACTCTTTAGAACATCAGAAGATTCTCCTCGAGGAGATAGCCATTCTGCTAGAAAAGGACGCTATAGAACTCGTCCCGGGACACCAGGTAAACAAGGGTATTTATTCAACTTACTTCCTTGTGCCAAAGAAAGATTTGACAATGCGCCCAGTATTGGACTTACGGCCTGCCAACAAGTATGTCAAGCCCCAAAAGTTTCGTATGACTACGCTACAAGAGGTAATCCCCCTCCTAAAAAAGGGGGATTACATGGCAATCTTGGATATGGAAGATGCTTATTTTCATATTTCCATGTTCCCAGCGCACAGAAGGTACTTGCACTTCAAGGTGGACAGTCGGCACTACCAATTCAAGGTACTGCCCTTCGGGATAGCTTCGGCACCAAGGGTATTCACCAAGGGACTGGCGGTGGCGGCTGCACACCTACGCTGGGAGGCAATCCCGATGTACCCTTATCTGGACGACTGGCTCATAACGGGGGAAACCCCAGTAATTTGCAGGACAAACATTCAAAGGACTATCGACCTCCTCCACGAGTTAGGCTTCTCAATCAACGAGAAAAAGTCAAGCCTGGTGCCAAGCACCTCCAAACAGTTCCTAGGAGCAATCCTAGATACTCAAGAGGGGTTGGCCTTTCCTTCAGAGGAAAGAATTCGGAATATACTACTGCAAATTTCGCATTATCAGTCCGGTCACCAAATAACGGTACGCAAAGCAATGCGTTTACTGGGCATGATGGCGTCATGTATTTACCTGGTCCGCCACGCGCGCCTGCGCATGCGTCCCATGCAGGAATGGTTGGCGAAACAGTGGTCTCATGCAAGTGGTCAGTGGGACGATCTAGTCGTCGTTTCGCCAACACTAGTACAAAGCCTTCGCTGCTGGACAAGAGAGAATCTCGCACAGGGGAAACCCTTTTACGATCCAGAAGTAGAGGCAGTAGTCACTACCGATGCATGTCTGACGGGGTGGGGAGCTCACCATCTCCACCACACAGCTCAGGGTCTCTGGTCTCCCTCAGTGGCCAAGAACCACATCAACCTGCTAGAGCTTCTGGCAGTATTCAGAGCGCTTCAAGCGTTCGAGCCCCACCTACTAAACCTGTCAGTGCAAATCCGGACGGACAGCACAACAGCCATGTTCTACCTGAACAAGCAAGGAGGGACTCGTTCGCCAAATCTGTCCAAGCTTGCCCAGAAAATCTGGATATGGGCACTCAGACGGAACATCTTCCTGTCATCACAACATGTTCCAGGGGAGCTCAATTCCCTAGCGGATGCTCTGAGCAGAGACTCCCTCCCAGGGGAACACGAATGGGTTCTACACAGAGAGGTCGTAAAAGATATCTTCTCTCAGTGGGGTTTCCCCACTATAGACTTATTCGCCACAAGCGAAAACAGACAATGCCCAGGATTTGCATCCAGGTTCCCCCAACCAGACTCCCAGGGGAACGCCCTGTGGATGAACTGGTCAGGGATGTTTGCGTACGCTTTTCCACCAACTCCTCTCATCAGGAAAGTGGTGAACAAGATGAACAGAGAGTCGATGACGCTCGTCCTAGTTGCTCCCATGTGGGCAAGACAACCGTGGTTCCCACACCTACGCAGGATGGCGGTGTGTGAGCCCATCAAACTTCCAGCCTGGTACAACCTACTGTCCCAGCACCAAGGTCAAACAGTGCACCAGCAACCCAACTCAATGAACCTGGCAGCATGGCTCCTGGGGTCATAGAGTTTGGACATCTCAATTTACCACAGAGGTGTATGGACATCCTAAAGGAATCTAGGAAACCAAACACAAGGCACTGTTACTTTGACAAGTGGAAGAGGTTTGTTATCTGGTGCCAGAGTAGACAAATCAACCCTGTTGATTGCACTCCTTCCACTATTGTTACATACATGCTCCACCTGCTAGATGCAGGATTAGTTTTTAACTCACTGAAAGTACACCTGGCAGCCCTGTCGGCATACACCACTTCCCATAGCAAGGTCTCGTGGTGGAAAGTACCAGTAGTTAAAGCCTTCATGGAAGGAGTAAAGAGACTTCACCCTCCTATTTCAAACCCACCACCAGGGTGGGACCTTAATGTGGTGCAAGCCAAGCTCATGGGACCCCCTTTCGAACCCATGCATAAAAGCAGTCTCAAACACCTGACTTATAAAACGGCCTTCTTAGTAGCTATTACTTCAATAAGAAGGGTCAGTGAAATTCAGGCTCTGTCAGTGCAGGATCCCTTCTTTACTGTCCATAAAGACAAACTGGTTTTACGCACACACCCTAGGTTCTCACCTAAGTTTATATCAAAATTCCATGTAAACCAGTCCATCGAGCTTCCGGCTTTCTTCCAGGACCCTCAAAGCTCGGCTGAGGTGAAACTACACACCCTAGATGTGCGTAGGGTGGTCCTCTACTATGTAAATAAGACCAGACCGCTAAGAAAAACAGTTCAACTGTTTGTCTCCTTAGCTACAGGCAGAGAGGGGGATCGCGTCTCTAAAGGTGCCATCTCGAAGTGGATTATTAACTGTATCCAGCTGTGTTACTCACTCTCTGAAAGAACTCTGCCTTTCACGCCAAGAGCCCACTCTACTAGAGGCATTGGAGCCACTCTGGCTTTCATTGCAAATGTACCCATTGACACCATTTGCAAAGCAGCTACTTGGAGCTCTATTCACACTTTTACTCAGCATTACTGCATTGGCACCCATTCCAAGGCAGATACACAAGTGGGACAAGCGGTTCTAAGACACTTATTTGCTCATGACCCTTCTCACATCCCACCTCCTTCTTCAGGTACTGCTCGCTAATCTATGCACAGCATGTGATCTAAGCAGATTCCACAAGCCTCAGAAGGGATACATTACTCACCGTAATCGTATTTCTGATGCTTGTATCTGCTTAGATTCACATGCGACCCACCCTTCCTCCCCTCTGAGAGAAGGCGCATGGTTGCCTGTAGTCTTACCTTTCTATCTATCTGCTTGGATTATCTGTACTCACGCTACTCCTCATGCTACCTCATGTCAGAAAAAATACAATCTGAGGATCCTAGACGCGTGAGGGATCTTGAGTACAGTGGATGTCACACTAGGGATAGTATTACTGGCACGCCCTGTGTCGACGCCCATTTTCGAGTTTCGAAAAACAAACTGTAATACTCCGCAGCTTCCACTAGATGTCGGCCTATGCACAGCATGTGAATCTAAGCAGATACAAGCATCAGAAATACGATTACGGTGAGTAATGTATCCCATATTTAATTAGTACTCCTCTTTAGTTTGAAGCACTTGCCCCCTTAGGTTAATGCTACCTGTGCAAGTCACCTGTGTTCTCATATCCATTTTGTTTCTGTTTGTTTTGGTTTGTTACTTGTATATGTCCTAATATTTTTACACCAACATAAACTGGCTCACTTCTTGTTCTCCTCTTTATTCTATTGTGCATGCACCCTTAGTGGGAATGCTTCTGACATCTGTAAATGTGTTATTGTAAGTCATTTCTGTTCGAAATTGGCATGTCTGATCTTCAAATAAACACAAATAGTAAAAACATATATATTTTGTTTGAAAATGGTTCAGGTTACAGGAAACCCTAGTTAAGCACCAGAGAGGGACTTACAATAAAGGGCCTATGTAGAATAATACATAATAATAGAAATATGACTACTCAGAATGATCCCCTGGAGCATGCTGAGATGTCCAGCCCAGTACCACATATGTTGGAATTGAACAAATGGCTCCTCCTAGGAGAAATTAACAACCTCAATTCAAGATTCACTGTTGTAGTTAAACAGCTAAATGTACGTAATTCAGAAGTATTGTGTACTTTTGTTAAAACACTAGCCCACAAAAAGAATGGCAGATTTGAGACACTGATTCTTATGGAAGACCTGAGACAGATAAGTTATGATCCTCCCAAGGATGTTCCAGAATAAATCCCAGAATATGCAGAAGTCAGGAAATGGTTCTCAAGAAACCAAAAAAGCGCAGACATTTTGGCTAGGTGCGGCCCTCTGGTAAAGAAGATCCTGCCCCTTAACCAGATAAACAAATTTAATCTGAGCCGAGAAATTGGAGAGTCAGTTTCTCGAGCACACTGGGAAGTATCAAAAAGTCAATGTGATAAACTTACATTAAATGTCCTACGGGTAAATGCCCTATCAGAATGTAACCCAATCAGGCCCATTCCAGAACTGGTAGGAGCAGAAGTGACCACAAAATATTAAACTTCCAAACCCCTCACACACATTCATTCATCAGAGAAGGGAGCAGTGCCACAAAGGTTCATACCAGTATTTCAGAGAGTTCAGAATTCCATGCTATGTATTAGGGATCAATAAACCGAAAATCAGAAAAAAGCAAGCTCAGGCTCAACTGAGAAACAGGAAAGCAAATGCTGCGAGGGTGCAATCGCTTCCTGCACAACATACAGAGATCCTGAATCAGGATTCAACCATCTTGTGGGGGAAAATCCTGAAACCAGTGGACATACATCAGCAAAAGGGGTCAGTCTTAAAGCTGAAAGGAAATACAGTTCTCACACTCCACAAAGAAGAACACAGAATAAGACTATTCTTAATAAGCGGTGGGTTTAAAAAATCCCCATAAGGGAACCCCTTGAGTGTACATTCTAAATAGAACTGAGGTAAATCGCATTCATCAGGAATCATTTTGAACCCAACTCTGATGTGGAAACACACATCAAAGCACACAAAGCAGCCCTGGGGCATTGTGGCGCTGTTACAGCGGTGGCGCTGTTACAGCGGTGCTTACTTGGTTACATAGAAAAAGACATGAGCACCTGCCTGTGGTTCTTAGTTACAATTAACCTAATGCCAGACAGGTGAATGTTACATTGACAAAGAAACAACAATGTGTGCAGCGATAACAGGCTCAATGGTTTAGGTAACAACAGAAAGTGAGAGAAGGCAGGAGACCTTCTCCGGGATGAAGGAGTGAGTGGGCGGAAGTACTATGTGAGCTAATTGAAAAGCTCTATTTTGAGAGATTTGCGGAATGCTAAGTGAGAGGTTGCTATGTCTCTCTATGGGCCTCATTAGGACCCTGGCGGTAAGGGGTCTACGCCAGCGTTAGCTGCGCCGACCCCTTACCGCCAACTACGAGTTCCCAAAGCGCCATGGTCATTTTTCCGCCATCCATGGCGCTATGAGACCTTGGTGTTAATTACGCCACCGTAATGTACGGTGGCGTAATTAACGCCTTCCCCACTCCCATTGAGCCCTATGGGGCCGAAATGGGAATGGGGAAGGGTAAATGGGTCAATGGGGACTTACCGCCCCGCCAACCTCGGAATGGGGCGGTAAGTCCGCCATCCGCCATGGCGTAAACGGACTTTACGCCATGGCGGAAAAGTCCGCCGATGGCGGAAAAAATCCGCCAGGGTCCTAATGAGGGCCTATGTCTTAAATATACATAGAGAGCAATATCAAAAATGGGATAGCCTTACTTAATAATGAAACCCAATAAAATAATATTGTGACTTCTCAAATAATTAATATAAAAAATCAAAACAGAAACGGATTTATTTATTTATTTATTTACAAGTCGCCATAGCCCGCAGGCATCAGGGCACCGGAACATTAACACACAGGCGACAAGCAGGACAGGACAACAGGGCAGAGTCATCGAGGAGACTTAGTTGCAAAGAGCAGTCTTCAGTTTCCGACGAAACATATTTAGCTCCTTTAAAGGTCTGAGATCTAAATGAAGCGAGTTCCAGACTTTGGCAGCCATAACAGGGAATGATCTACCTAAGCTGTTAGCAAGGTTACATTTTGTGGTTTGACCAGCACTAAGGACGATGAGCATAGTTTTCTTTGGATGTCATAAGGGGAAACAAGCTCTCTGATGTACGAAAAGAGCATACCATGTAAAGACTTGTGGACAAGGGAGACGGCTTTGAATTCTAGGCGGGCAGCAACAGGAAGCCAGTGGCGATCTCTTTGGCTGTCTGAGATGTGGTCTCTTTTGGATTTCCTTTTTACAATGCAGTCAGCATTGTTCTGGACCACTTGTAAAGCCTGGATATTCTACTTATGGGCCCGAATCAGGAGCGCATTTCCATAATCAAGTCTAGGTAAAATAACTGCCCGAGCCACAGGTGAACAGTTAGATTCGGACAAAGAGGGGTGAAGGTTCCTCAGCAACTTTAGGTAGTAGATACAATTTTTCATGATCTGATTAACGTGAGCCTCAGCACAAAGCAGAGAGTCCAAGTAGGACCTAGAGTCTTAACACTCTTTGAGATCTGGATGGGGCAGCCGTAAATATGGAAAGACTGATATTTGGGGTCGAGCTTAGATCTAGAATGCGCAGTGCCAAATATCAGCAGATCAGTTTTGTCCCCATTGAGACACATCTAGTTGGTGTTCATCCAGGCTTCGATGCGCGACCATAGATGGGCTGAAGGGAGGTCGCATCGTGATGGTAGTCAACAACCAACTGGGTGTCATCATAGCAGTTAGTAAAGAACACCTTGAGCGTGTCTAGGAGGTCACAGATACGTCAGATGTGCAAATTGAACAGCAGAGGTGACATGCACGCCCTCTGAGGTACCCCACAAGAAATGGGGCAGAAAGGTGAAGTGGCATTGCCCCAACATACCAAAACATTAAGCATTCCATTGTGATTAAACCAGCACATTCATGTACACGTGTTACACATGAGTTAACATTTTTTATAATCTGCAGCAAGCAGATTCAACTGCTCCAATTGATAACTATGCCCTTTAAACTATTGTTAAAAAGTGAATTCTGCAGGCTCCTCGACCCTTTCTGTAAAGTAGAAATGTGTCTTTGCTTTTTGCATTCGGGCCGTATGTAGGTGCTCTGCGCACAGTAACCATGCAGCACTTCATCTGCACATGAGTTACACTCATTTTCTTGGCTGCTTCCACAACGTCTCTCCTCCACTCCTTCCATCACCCACAGAATGAGGGTGGGAGGATTTGGAGAGGGAAATGTTGCGTTTCTACGTGGTATTCACCAGGGCCCAATTCTCATGTAGGTGTTAAGTACTGAAAAGGTGGGAAAAAGCATTAACAACCTTTTCGGTACTTAAGACCTATTCTGAAGGTGGCGCATTCTTCCGCATTCTTGCCACTTTCAGAATGTATGTGGTGGTTGCTAGGATGGGTGGGAAACTAGCCTAGAAACCGCCACATTCATTACCTGCCATTTAAGATGGGTATTCTTATGGCACTCCTCCACTTTTTTATGTGCGTTAAGTGGTGCACATATACGGTACCATTTCGGTGCCGGTATTGTGCAGGAGTGCCACAGGAAGCCGGTCGCAGTGCAGGTGGGTGGGCAAACATTAATGGTTGGGGGGTGGGATAGGTGGGTGTGTAATTTGTAATGTAATATGTGGGTAATTGTGAATATTGGCATACAGCTGGCACATTATTGTTTTAAAGCATGTGCAGAAATGCTGTAGTTCCGGCGCCAGTGGTAGAAAGGGTGCTGTGTAGCCTTCTACATTTCCACAAAGGCCAATTGTAAGTCTACACAAGTGTGTACCTTGTTTAGACTGTTGTATGAACCACAGGAGTGTGAAAAGAAGGGTGTGCTATTGGGAAACGTGTAAATGAAAGAAGGAATGATGTACTTGATGAATGTGTTTCTCTCACTGCCATGTATGTACATTTGTGAAATTGGATTTCACTTAACATACCTTCCGTTTGGTGGAGGATGTTAGTACGGCGGAATGGGTAGTGCATTATATAATAGTTAGGAGCACCATATGCACTGTGATGAAATGGTCTGCAACACACACGTGCAATATTATCCATAAGAAAGAGGGAATGAATTGTGCTTCTGGGGGGCGCGATGACTGCGCATGCCTTTTGCCAGGTGCTGCAGCATGGTGAAAAGGGAGACACCATATGCAAAGCAGGGTTGCTGGGAGGCATCACGTTTGCACAGTTGTGTAATGGCCTTGTGTTGTTGCTTCCACTTTGAGCTCCAAATTTCTGTTTGTTGCATGTATATGTGGTGTGTCACTCACAATGTGGTTACACTTCGAAAGGTGCTGACTTAGTTAACATGTTGCCGCAAATACATGAATAGGTGTGGAATGTGTGGATACCATTTTCGTACTTCATTTTTTAATCTTTTCTGTGCAGATGCTACATGAACATCACTTTAAGCTACATTAAGCGCCCAGATGCCTTGGCGCTTGGCACGCTATATAAGCAACAAAATAAATAAATACATAAATAAACCTCAACCGCTAGTGTACATATACCCAGTAGTGTGTGCAGTTTCTACCAACAACAGTGGGCTGTGCATTTCCAGCACCCATGTCAAGTGCTTTTACAGCATACTTTTTAGCTTGTCGTAAGCGTGCCAACGATGAGCCACCTGTGCAACCAAAAGTGGGGAATGTGCTTGCTGAGCTCCCACCTCCCACACAAAGAAGAAGACGTCCAAATAAAGAGCGTATATATCATGTCATCCAAACACATAATTCAGCTGTACCGGCTGGATGCTGATTCAATTTTTTATTTGGTAGAGCCAATAAAGGGGGAGCTGAAAGGAAGCACCAATAAGACTACAGCTATTCCAACTATTGTCAAAGTACTGGCAGTGCTCCACTTTTGTACAAATGGATCGTACCAGACCAGCGGGGATGTCGTAGCCAAGTTTCTGCAAAACTTTCCCACTCAAGGCAGTTGAGGTTGCTGCTGTGAAGTGTGGGTTTTTTGCAATAGCTGGGTTCCCAAACATTGTAGGGGCAATAGACTGCACTCATGTGCGCATAGTACCACCCCGTGAAAGGGAGCAAATGTTTAGAAATCAGAAAATGCACTAGTCACTGAACATTCAGATGACATGCCGTGCGGATTTGTAAATCAGTCATTGCTATGCCAACTTCCCTGGGTCTGCACATGATGCATTCATTCATTAGTAGCAACTTGCCCATGGTAATGAGTGGCTTGACGGCAGACAGAAACTGGCTGCTTGGGGATGGAGCATACCCCTTGAAACCATGGCTAATGGCATCAATCTTGAATTTAACCACTGCATCTGAACAGAAATATAATACAGCACATATAAGGACAAGGAACACAACAGAATGGACTTTTGGCCTCCTAAAAAGTAATTTAAGGTGTTTGCATGTGTCTGGAGGGAATCTCATGTATGCTCCAGACAACTTTCGCAAAATTGTAGTGCTGTGTTACTTGCTGCATAATTGAGCCATTTGACGCCGACTGCCTGAGGCGGTGGATAGAATGTCAGAGGAGGACGAAGAGGAGGACCCCATACACAATGACGAGTATGAAAACGATGGGCGTAAAATTCGTAGTGATATTATTGCCAATTTTTTCATGTGACACCACTGGTCGGTGGTCATTGCAAAGTTTCAACATAATTATGAGAACACAGATGAAATGTATGATTGTGCAACATGTGCCAAAATTGGACAACATACGTTAGTGTCATTGAGTTTTGAAAGTTTACTGACAACTGTTAACAAAAGAAAGTTTGCTCAATAAAAGTTTTACCATGCACATTGGTATCCTGAACTGCTTTATGTTAAGTCTACATTATCTCGGATGAGCCCTCAGGAAATGGTCCTTTTGCACACAACTTACACAATTTTTATTGATGTTGAATGGTGATGTTCAGTGTGCATGCCTGGTCATAAGTACTTTTCCTCATCAATAACCTCTTTTCCACCCGTGAAACTACGGTCAACATGACCCAAACGAACATTACAAAACTGTTTAATTAAATTAAATAACCAAACATTGCAAAAACATTTGCCAATATGTTCTCAATTACTACTCTTTCTTAGCATGCTTACGCCTACACTCTCCCTGTGGCCGACTTGGCAGTGCAACCTCATGCGCATCGCTGGTGGCAGAGGTGTTAGCCGAACTGAACGATTCCACTGCTGGATTGTCTTCTGGTAAAACTGGCACAGCCATGCTGGCCGTCAATAGGGAGTACCCCTTTTCCTGCAATTTCAATAGATCGCGCAGTGTTTGCAGGCACAATGCATTCCCCTTAACTGTGGCACTGCACATTTGCACTCCCTGCGTCAAAGCATTCATGATTTTTTAGTTTTTTTTCTGCATTTGAATGTACATTTTGCCCACCACTACTGCCACACTATAAATTGATGAGCACAGTGTGCTTATGTTATGTTGTTTGTCATTCAAGGCCTCAGTTACACATGCCATATCAGCATGTGCAAGTGAATTCCCCTTCTTAAGGGTACACACCTGAGTCTTCAAGTAACCACGCATTTGCAGGAGTGCCGCATTTTGTTTTTCTGTAGTGACAAGGAGACGGCAGTCGTCGTCCGTGGGCCGACCTGTTCTTCCACTGGACTCCTCAAGCATCAGTGGTGGCTGGGTGAGCAGGGCATCTTTCACAAATGAGTGCTCTGTGGTTACATCCTCCACTACAATGGCCATGTTGCCTGCATTACACTCATCATAGAAGTACTGATACAGTGTAATTTCTGTATCCCCTTGATGCTCATCTGACGTTGGCAGATTATCTTCTCCCTCAGGTAGGTCTTTCATAGAGACTGATGCAGCTTCAACAGTCCCTGAAAATGTAGTACCAGCACACATAAAGGCAGTATGACAACACCACATTAGAACAGGCCCATAGCAGCATAGAAGTGCACAATACAGGAACACAAATACTCTCCTTCTAGAGCACTCCGCTAGGCCTAATCCAACTCTATTGCCGTCCATTTCTCTTCCCCAAACTACTGAGCTCGCTGACTGGTCCCCTGCTGCACACCCAGAGCCCTACAGGTCCCAGGCTCCCCCACCAGTCCTGCACTTGCCTTCGTACCTCTGCACTTTGCTGCCACTACTGCATTATCCTCCTCAGAAAGAGCAAACACTTGGCACTTAACCCTGGTCCCTGTGGGACTAGGCGCACTTGTCCTCCTCCCGCTCCCTTGCACTTCCTGTCTCGCATATGTGTCTGTCCGCTCCTCCCTCTGTTTACCGTACCTAGCCATGACTTGTATTGCAGTATATTGGACTGTACGTTCATTCCCTCCCCACCCCCTCTCCTCACTCTTTGTCACGTACTTTCACTGGTAGATAAGACTATGGCTTGTCATGCTAGTTATTGTTGTTCGATCATTCAAGACCTAAGAATGCCAACTGTAATCCCTTGTTTCCTTTCCTGGCTTGACGCGCTGTGAAGCACTTCACTTGTGTAGAAGCACTTTACAAATAAACAATTACAATCACAATTACAATTATCTAACATCACGGAAAACGCATGCTGCTCGAAGGGACACAAACGCACACCCACTGCACATGTACAGGTCCTTGAATGACATCAAATGTAAAAAGGTTACGTGGTCAACACACTCGTGATTACCTCAAAGGATGGGAAAGGCACATATAAGTATAGTTTTTAGAAATGCAGTCCAGAAGCCTTGCCAGTGTTCAGTGTGTCCATGCCTCCTACACCCTCTAGGCTTCCAGAGTCCATGACGGCAAGCACCTTTAATTCTGTGGGTGAATAATTTGGGTCAAAGGGCTATCCTCCACCAGTGCCCTTGCTGTGCTCTTTGCTCTCAAGATACTTCTCACGAACCCTGTGCCGCACATCATACCTTTTTTAATTTCTTTTTTTTGTTGAAAATTTGGTTTTATTGAGTTTTTATAATCATGTCATGAATAAAACAGTGCTACATCATTTGGAAAAAAAACAAAAGATCAATGTTCACAACTTTTCATCCCCCCTCCCATCGTTCCCACCCCCCACCCTCTCCCACACCATGATACATTAATTAGCAATATCAGCAGGGTTCAGCATGTCATTTCACGAAGATCAAACTCTCAAGTACAAGGTGGCTCCCCTTGGGGGGGTAGCTCAAACCGCCAGGGCCAGGCTGAAGGAGGAATGTCCCACATTTTAACAGGGCCCTATTGGGCATAGCGGAGGTGTCGAAAAGACAGTGTCCAGATCTAATAGACTGTCCAGGGCTCGTTATAGTCTATCAGGCCGTTCTCCCATATCTGTCAAAGAATGGAAGCCACAGGCCTTCGATGTTGGACTTGGATTCGTCTATCAAGTGGGTCAAGAATTCCATATCATAAATCGCCCGTACTTTAGAAATCCATTCCCCCTCCCCCGGAGCTCGAGGTGACTTCCACTTTTGGGCCCAACAACATCTGGCCGCCACTAGCATGACGTGTAGCATGTGGTCGTGTTTCACCTTTGGACCCCCCCTCAACTTCAATGCCGAACAGTATTAACCAGGGGAATAGGGTCCTATCCATTCCATCTACCTCTTTTATCCAAGGGAGGACTTCTCTCCAATAGGTTTGTGCAGCGTGATATTTCCACCACATGTGTACATAGTCCCCCATTTCTGTGTGGCATTTCCAACAATGAGGTTCATAACTCGCTCTCATTCTGGCTATTCTTTGCGGGGGGTAGTGCCATCTATGGATCAGCTTTAGAGCCTGGTGACGGTATTGGGGGGCGGCTGTGGAGCGGCTGGACTGTCTACATATCTTGGTCCATCTTTTCTCTGTTATGGGAGTGCCTAGGTCCATCTCCCACTGGGTCTGTGAGGATGGGGGGTCTCGCGGGGTGGAGAACAGCAAAAAGCGTGATATAGCCCCCTTCGTCCCCTTGTGTGTAATAATAAATTTCTCGAAGTCTGTTAGCTCCCTCCTGAGAGTGTCTCCCCATCTAGCTTCGGTAAGGGCACCCTTTAGTTGTAGGTATCGAAAGGGGGAGAGATTGGGAAGGCCGAGGGCATCCTTCAGATCCTCCAAGGATATGAACACCCCATCCGTCCAGAGCTGACCGGCTCTACAAAGACCTGCCTCGTACCACTGCTGGAAGGCCAGTGGCTCATTGATACCCTCCCAGAGTGGGGGAGCCCAGATGCAACTCAGGGGCGAAGGCCACGTTGTGAGCCACCTAAGATAGCCCCCTTCCTTCCATATAGTCCATATCACCCCTAGGACTGGGTGTCTCAATACCCTTTTTGGAATCCTAACTTTCGGGACCCAGAGCCATTCATCTAGCGTGACCGGGGAAAAGAGCAGATTGTCCAGCTCTACCCACTGTTTCTTGGGGCCTGTTGTCAAGTGATCTACTAGAACTCGCAACTGGGAGGCTTTATAGTACCTGTTCAGGTCAGGGAAGTTAACTCCGCCCTCGTCTTTGGGCCTTATCAGAGTGTCGTATGCAATTCTGTGGGATTTTCCCGCCCAAAGGTAGCGGAGGAGAGTACGCTTGATCTCTAGGAGAAACGGCTTCGGTATCTGAGTCGGCAGCATTTGGAATAAGTATAAAAATTTGGGGAGGATGACCATCTTGATGGAGTTAAGGCGCGCCATCCACGAGAGGCCAGATTTCGTCCAGCATTCCAAATCTCGCTTAACCGCCAACCAGAGGGGAGGGTAGTTTGCATTAAAAAGATCGGTCAGGTCCAAAGGTATTTGGATCCCCAGGTGGCAGAATCCCGCAGGTTGCCTACAGAACGGGAGGCCCTCAATATATTGTTTCTCTTCGTCGTTAAGTTGGCCCACTGGAAACGCCACTGATTTATCTAGGTTTATCTTGTAACCTGCGAGGGACCCATGTTGTTCTAAGCTATCTAGTACCTCGGGAACTGATTGGGAGGGGTTGGAGAGATAGAGCAGGACATCATCCACGAAGAGGGTTATTTTACAGTTGGCTTTAACCATATTAACGCCCTGGATTTTATCGTTTCCACTGATGGCTATGGCCCAAGGCTCCATTACTAGGGCGTATATAAGGGGGGAGAGTGGACACCCGTCTTGTGCCCCTTTCCAATGGGATGGCTTCGGATTCACATCCGTTCACTGTGATTTTTGCTGAGGGGTGCGAGTAAAGGGCTCTCATCCATCCTAGCCATTTGGGTCCCATTCCCAGAGATGATAGGACATTTTCCATGAAGGTCCAGCTTACCCTATCGAACGCCTTTTCTGTGTCTAGGGACAGAAGAAGTGCGCCCTTCACCCTAACTTCCTTTGAACTTAATATGTGTAGGGTTTTGCGCATGCTATCGGCCCCCTGTCTATGCATCACAAAACCGACTTGATCTGGGTGGATCAATCGAGGAAGATATTTTTCTAAGCGGGTTGCAAGGATCCTAGTAAAGATCTTTGCGTCCGTATTTAGTAGCGAGATGGGCCTATACGAGCCGCACTCCGCTGGGTCCTTACCGGGCTTAGGGATCATCGTGATTATGGCCTGCAGGAATGTCGGCGGGATAGTGTCTGAAGATTTAATGTGGTTAAAGAGTTTGGTGAGCGGCTGTATCAACACTGATTGGTACTGTTTGTAGAAATCAGCCGTGTAGCCATCTCCCCCGGGGTTTTGCCTACCTTCAGTTTCTTAATGGCCTCTTCTACCTCTTCCCTGGTTATCTCTTTTTCCAGTGTTTCCCTCTCTAGATCCGTGAGTCTTGGGAGTAGGTGGTCCTTCAGGTAGCTTTTTATACTATCCAAAGATTCACTTTCCTGTTTGGTATAGAGTGCCTTATAGAAGTTCGCGAAGGCTTCGGCTATAGGCCCTGTTTTTGCTTGGGTATTACCAGTATCATCTCTGATCTTCTCTATTCTCCTACCTGCTCTGTTTCCCCTCAACTTGTGTGCCAAGAGGGTACCGACCCTAACTCCCTTTTCGTAGTATCTCTGTTTCATGTATCTCATTTTTCTGACCACCTCCCCAATTAGAATCGTACGCAGGGCTTGCCTCTTGTCCCTCATTTCACTCAGGAGGTTTTCGCGGTCTGTGTTACTGTTTGTGAGCTGGGCCCTCAGGGCCCGCAGGTCATCGCGGAGTTTGGACTCTATTAGTGCTCTCTCTCGTTTTTTGGCCGAACCCTCAGCAATTAGGAGGCCCCTGAAGGTGGTCTTTGCCGCCTCCCAGGCGGTGGCCATTGGGATTTCCCCGGTGTCATTTGTCGTGAAGTAGTTTTACATCTCTTTCCTTAGGAACTCGTTAAAGACCTGATCTCTCATGAGTGTATCGTTACAGCGCCATCTATATGTTTTCGAGGTGTACTGTAGTCGCCACTCCATGACAAGGAGTGCATGATCCGACCAGGTCACCAATTCGACCATAGAGTTTCCAACCTTCCCCCCTCCTTCTTCTGAGATCAATATTAAGTCAATTCTGGTGTATGTTTGATGGATAGGGGAGAAGAATGTGTAACCCCCCGGGGCAGGATTACATTTCCGCCAAACATCAACCCAATAATATTCCTGGAAGAGGTCCCTCAATGCTAGATTGTCCCTGGTGGGGGCTTTTGGCACGACCCCTTTGACCGACCACCAATCAAGATGTGGGTCTGAAATAAGGTTGAAGTCCCCCCCCAGGATCATGGCTCCCTCTGCCCAATTATCCATGACTTTAAGGATTTTGTGGAGAAATTTGATTTGGCCAGTATTTGGTGCGTGCAAGGTGGCTAACGTAACCCTCAACCCCTCCCAGAAATCTACCCCCAAAGCCCCTTTTCGTCTCTACATTGGTGAGATGGAATGATTTACCCAAGAGAATACCCACCCCCTCCTTCTTAGAAGACTTGTGTGAGGCCCAGAAGTTCCTACCAATATCCTTCCCCTTTATCTCTGATTCAGCCCCCCTCCTATAGTGTGTTTCCTGCAAGAAGAGGACCAGCAGCTTCTGTTTACGAAACATGTTACTTGTAAGAGACCTCTTGTTTTGTGAGTTTAGTCCCTTGACGTTGAGCGTACCAATCCTTCCCTCAGCCATGATCGTCGCTGTCTTTGCCCTGTGGAGTTTCAGTAAGTTCCCACCGCTTCATCAATTGGATTGAGTCCCCTTGCCATGGTGTGGTGTCCCCGTTTCCTATATCCCTCCCCCACCCCTTCCCTTCTACCCCATCTCCCTTACCCATTGTGTAAGGCGTTCGTCTCCCTTGCCCGACAAGCATCAGGGTTGGTTAACGAACCACCAGGGCTACTACCCAGACCCCGGGAGATTAGATGATACGGAACACGCCCTTCAACTTTTGTATTAAGAATATCCTTCCCGAACTTGGTTATGTGGGGACCCACTCAGCTATCTTCCCCCCCGTGCCGCTCATGGGGTGTCACCTGTGTCTCGCTTTGACTCAGAGCGGGTGCCGGGGAGCGGACACCAATATCAGAGGCCCCCGACCCGCCACCCCCACGAAAGGACGGTGAGCTGTCGACTCCCGCATAGAGGTGCCTCGAATGTTCAAATACATCAGTTAAACATAAACCTTGCCAACAGTGGCATTAACCAAAAGACAACACTCGGCATTTGCCGGCACCGGTGGACCATCGAGAAGACCCCGCGTACTCAAGGATCCCCCACATCTCTTCTCACCCCCGGATTCCCCCCCCCAAACCGGGCCCAAACAGCAAGTTATGTCAATGAAGCAGACATTCCACAAACCCTGGCGACTTCAACAGATAGTGTGTGGTTCCCTCGGAACTGAGGAGACCCCCATCGACCGTGTTGGCCAATGCATTTATGCAGACAACCCTGTGACTCTCCTGGTGGGATCAAACGGGGTGCCTCGTTTTCTGGAACTACCGTGTGCCCTTCACCTTATGTTTCCCCTGCTTCGAGGGGGGACCCCGGGGAGCCCGGGCAGAGTCTCCGCCAGTCTCATTCCTGTCCCCGGAGGGGCCAGGAGAGTCTCCCACCAATTCATCTGCGGCTCTCTGGATATCCTCCTCGGTGATGAGGCGGTGTCGCTCCCCGTGCCATTCAAATTCCAGGTGGAACGGGTGGCCCCAGCGATATCGGACCCCCTTCTCCTGTAGCCACCTGGTGATTGCTGAGCATTTTTTCCTCATCTGCAACGTGAGGGCAGACAGGTCCTGGTAAATTGCCACCCTGGAATTGTCGTATTGTATGTTTCTCAAGGTCCTTGCCCTCTCGAGTATCCGCGCTTTGTCCCTGTAGTAGTGAAATTTGGCGAGGACCGAGCGTGGACCCCTTCCGCCTCCTCCAGTTTGGTGGACTCTGTCAATTAGGACGGACTCTCCCGAATCGGAACCCAGGACGATCCTAATGATGTCTTGAACCTTTGCCTCTAGGCCCGGCGGGGTCTCCCCCTCGGGCTCTGCTACACCGAAAATCCTGAGATTAGTCCTCCGTTCCCGATTTTCCATGTCGGCCACCTTGCGACGGAGTCCCTCCTCTCGTTGCTGTAGTTCCTTAAATCTTACGTCCATTTGTGTTTCCAGGATGGCGGTGGATACCTGATTGTTCTCAACCCCCTCTATTCTGTCCTCAAGGGTAGAGACTTTAGAAGTGAGGTCTGCCAGTTTAGCCCCCATGTCAGTTCTCATTCCTCTAATTTCCTCGAGGATCGTTTGGATGTTGTTTTGCATAACGTTCATGTCAGGGGCTTGGGCGGTGGGGGGTCCGGCCTCCGTCGCTGGGCTCTCCGCTGAGAATTGATATTTCGCCAAGGCTTCCTTCCAGCTCATGGGTTGCTTACCCCTTCAACGTCCCGTGATCGTTCGGTGGCCTCAGTGGTCTTACTCCTGATCAAGAATTCACCTCCAGTCTCACTCCCGCCAGGCTTGAAGTCTGATCCAGCCTGCAGGGACCTGAACTTGTTTGGACTTATTGGAGGATCAATCTGTCCCTTAGGGCGGGCTCCGCCACCCCTGTTCTGGTTTACTCCTAGGTGCCCTAGGAGCAGGTTCCCAGGTGGTGTTCCAGTACTGGCAGTTGGGCTATGCAGGGGCTTTCCCATGGTCCACTGAACTCTCCCCCAGAATTGGAGCTCCGGGGCTCCCCCAGTCTCCGTAGTATCCCAGCTGCAGTCCCCCGGACAACCCCGAGAGGATCGGCTGCCCTATGGGGGGGAATGCGTCTTGCCCGCGTTGAGGGCCAGCTGTGGGCACACTGGAGTTGTCTCGGGGGTGTTGGGGCACTGCTGGGCTTAGACACTCACCCCTTGCCTTGTTGGCTCCTGCTGGTGGGTCAGAGGGGGCCCCCGGGCGCGCTCCCGCGTCGGCCCAGGCCTCGAAGGGCGTCGGTGATAGTGGTGGTTGCGAGGTCCAGGAACGGGATGCTCCGCGGTGCTCCGCCGGCGCACAGCGTGTCCTTGGGTCTGTGGTGCTTCACTGTGAGGAGGGACCAGGCGCGCTCCCGCGACGGCCCGGAATCACCAGCCGCTCCGGTAGTGCAGGTGCGGAGGAGGCCGGAGTGGCTCCCGGGGGCTCCACGTGTCCCGCAGCCCGATGTCTTGGAGGGGGGGGGCGCGACTCCCCCCGCTGGGCACTCGCGTCAGAAGAGGGACAGCTGGCCGGAATGAGCGCCAAGCCGCGTAAGTCGCTTCTCTCACGCCAAGGGCAGTGTGGCGAGAGGGCCTCCTCCCGTGTATGCCTCGGGACCCGATGGGGAGGGGAGGGCGCGAAAGCACTCCGATGGAGAACTCGGCGACGGGGGCAGCCTCAAGCTTCAGGAAGGTGTCTCCAGGATCACAGTAATCTCATACAGCGGTTTTTCCGCTTAGGTGCTGTTGGCGTTCCGTTATTTCTTCAGTCTCCGCAATTTTCCCGGGGCCATCAAGGGAGCTCACGGATCAGGCAGCCATCTTGCCTGCGCCCCCTGGTGGCCTCCCCCTTTTTTCATTTCTTAAACTGTGTGCAAAGTATTGGAAACATAATTCACTTGGCAATGCTTTCCCAAAGGCTATTTATCACAGAAAGGAGGTGTCCAGTGTGCCATTGCACCAAATAACAATTGGTTAATGCTTCATCCACCAGTACACTCAGGGCTGCTTCAGTGATGTTTGCCTTCCGTTTTCAGCCTTTGCTCTTCCACATCTTGCTCAGCCATCAGAATACTACACTCTTTGACCACTTCACACTGTAATGCCACCTTCCTTTAGGTCATCTTATAATACCTTGGCAAAAGTGAAAGTTGCTTTCACCCCTCCTTCACACCTTTCTTTTCCTGCACACACTGCTGTGCACTTCTGTTCTCCAGCTAAAGCAGTCAAAGGGAAATGCTGCCCAGGAAATTCCTTTTACCCTTTCAACTATTATAACCTGCCCTTGACACATTCTCTGGCCTGTTGTGTGCTTTGTGCCACATTTGTATCTCCGTAAGCACGTGCTTCCTCTACGGGTGCCGCTGTGTTCTTTGCAGCACTTTTGTCATGTAACGAATATCTCATTATTTAAGGAAAGTGCTGCTGAGAATTTCCGTTGTTGTCAAATACAGGCAGAATGAAGGCGGTGCACTGTCGTGCACCATGGGGACGCCCAGGAGCACTTGAGAATAGTGGTGGAGCCTGGGTGTCCAGATTTGGCGCAGTGATTCATGCTCTTTAGCACACTCAGTGTGCCAACATTAGAATCGGGCACTGAATCAGACCTCAGGTTCATCAAAATAGTTTAAAATGCATGCTGAGTAAATACATCACAGCATACAAACCTCAAAAACACTAGCATACAAAAGGGAGTACAAATGTGAAATGAAATATTTGCTGCTACCACCCCTACCCGTCCCCACCCCAAATAGGGAAAAAGAATTCAACTGGACAGTTAATAATAGGAACGCAGCTTTAGGAAGAAACCATCCATTTTATTGCAGGCAATAATTTGGAAGGCCAAAGATTAGTTGTAAACATATGTGATACACACACATAGAATCAAGGTGAATTGCCACATTTTATTCACAGGACACACCTATTTAGCAAGCAGCAATTCATTACAGGGCATAAAATAAGCAGTGCCACATAGCAATTTGCTATGCAATTCTGAAGGTTTGCTAATTAAATTGGCAATTGTGTAGCAAAACGATCTATTTAAGTAACTATTTTCGATGAAAGCACAGCAGTAACCATCTACTCCACTCTTCATGCCAAAGGCCTGTGCTGCAGTGGTAGACCAGAATAATGTTTTGCTTTTTAAAGTAATTGCAAACTAGAAGTAATCGGGATGATACTTTTATAAAGCTAACTATATCCTGTCTAGCAGAGATCAGTATGTGTTAATAACTGCAGTATTGCTACTGTAAAACACTGCATTGTCTCCATGCTTTACTTTCAAGTTTAGGTAAGTGTATCTAAATCTCATAATGTCAACTATATTTCATTATGAAGAGGAAGGGGCATCATATTTGAACACTTTTGAATAGGTACATGATCACATGGCCACATTCTTTTTATGGCAAACCTAGTTCTGTGACCTGCTGGTTGCATTCTTCTGGTCAGCTGGTGCTCAACCCATGAGCTGATCCCATACTACTTGACATTCTATTTAATCACCTTGTTGCTTTATAGTAGATACCCTGAAAGTGAAACTACAATATTCCACCTAGTTTGTCAATTCTCTGTCTGCTACACCATCCACTCTCCTTACTCTCTTACTTTCATTCCTTTTACATAATTAATACACAATGGGCCTCATTACGAGGTGGGCAGTAAGGGATTACCGGCACCGGTAAGGGCACTGGTGCCAGTAATCCCTTACCGCCCTACTACGAGGTCCCTTAGCGGGTCCCTTCCTTAACGCCTGGTTTTACCGCAATTGCGGTACCGTGATTAGCACCTTCCCCATTCCCATTGAGCCCTATGGGGGCTGAAATGGGAATGGGGAATGGCTTTTTCAATGGGGATTTACCGGTCCCGCAAAGGTCAGAATAGACCGGTAAATCCCCATTGAACGGGGCTGGACAGGTACCGGTATTGGACGTAGTCATGGCGCTAATAGCGCCATGACTACCTCCAACCTCGTAATGAGGCCCAATGTTTTGCACAGTAGTGATCAATAGTTTCATTGAGTCCATAGAGCTACAGATCTACTGCAATAGCATACATTGAAAGTAGCCTCCAGAGCTCACTTTACTCTATGATTATGATTGCCTTATAAATTAGATCATGCGGGAGAGAGCTGCCCAGACTCCTTTGAGATAATTTTGATCATATCTATTTATTTTTGTGTGTCCATTCATGTAGCTAACTTTTTTTTCCACATTTTACAGACACTTCTCCCGGGCTGGCAAAGTTGTTTCACCCACTTGCATAGTCGAGTAGATTTTATGAAGGGGCGGGGTACCATTTGGATGGGGTGTTCAAAATATTTTTTCAAAAATGTACCTTTATGCAGTAAATGCCAAAAATATGTTTCAGTATGCATGGCTGGCATCTGGGTGGCAGTAGTGTGCCAGAAAGAGTGGGGCTGTGATGATATTCACCATTCTACAGAAAGCACAGTTAGTTACTCTACTTGCAGGTTAAGCAGAATTTTGGGGAACTGTTCAATTGGGTTAAAATCCTGGGGAAAGGAACCACAAGATTTTTGCTTTGATGAACACAAGATCTTTTCTTCAAGGAACTGTTGAACTATGTTGAACTCTTGGGGAAGGTAACCCGAAGGTCTTTCTGGAATCATTTGAACTTGGAGGATGAAAGCTAAGAGAAAGCCAAAGAGCTGGAGGAAGCTCAGAACTTTACTTTTGAACACTATTTACTTTGTTGCTGACATCCTTACACATTGTACAGATTTTGTTGTGAGGGCAAGCATAGGTTTTGGGCACAGACAGACTTTTCATTTGAACTTACTAACATTGACTATCCTTAGTTTTCTTTAGGTATTAAAATCCCACCTTTGCATAGGGCAAGATAGGCCTTACTCTATCCTGACAAACAAAGAAAATAGAAAGGTGAATCTGTTGTCTGTGTCTTACTTCATGACGCCTTCACATGGTGTACTCGCCTGCAAGGATGAAACTTCTACCACTACTATTTGTACTTGTGGTGAGGTTTGTTCCAATCTTTCCACATTTAAATTCTCAATGGGGAAGGGGAATTCAACAACTGGTTCTTGATTCAATCTCTTAGCTTTCAACACATTTGATTCACTGCTTCTTGATGCAATCTCTTGACTTTAAGCACATTCGGGTCACAACTTATTTTACAGGTATACAGTACGAAAGGACAATACTTCTTCTATGTATCGGTTTGCCTTAGGCAATGCAGGTTATACTCCTCTCCCCCTTGATCCTTTCTGCAAGGAGGGCCTTTGTCCTGCAGTTTCCGATTTCTTTGTATAAAACCTCTTGACTGTTGGCAGTCTATGTTATAATGTCCCTTTGTTGAATATCTCTCTTTTATTGTGTCCTTTTGGCTATGGTCATATTGGTTATAGCGTACTCTTATTCGCCATCTCCCTCTTGGAAGATTACATTTACTTTACTTAGTTATTGCATCCTTTCAGCTTTGGCAATGCGGGTTACAATATTCTCCTGCTTGCTATAATTTAATGGTTTGGTATTCAAAATGTGCCCAGCTGTCTATTTTGGAGCGCCCTGTCATTACCTCTAATAGTACAACTCACTGGTTTGTCTTGGCAGCTCCTGCGGTCTCACTGCTTCTGCTTCCTTACATGTCAGGCCCTCAACAGCGTTTGATATCTCCGGCTCACCTTCCTCTGCTCACGCTGGCTGTCACTGGAGCACCCACTGCACCACACGTGCTTCAGTGACTGTTCACCGAAGCAAGATGCAGGACACAGAGAATCTCTCTCTTCTCTGGGTTAGCCGCCTCCAAAATGCTTTCCACGGGGCATCTGCATGGGGTTCAGACATTCGCAGTTTGCTCTGTACGGCAAAGTGTCGGCCCCAGATTCCACTTTCTCCTGCTGCTGCTGCTCCCACTGCTCCTGCACCTGAAGGGCCTTTAAATGTTTACAGGTCCCATTCAGGTGTGGGTGGTTACAACAACTAGACATCATCCCTCTTCCTCGTCTCAGTAATAAGAGCATTATGTGGCTTGAAGTCCATAATGTTCTTAGTTGTTTTAACCTCTGAATCTTCAACTCCACAATAAGCCATCAAAACATTATGATCATTAGGAAAATTATTCAGTGTGTTCTCCCATTCTTCCCTGTGAATCTGAAACGGCAAATCTAGAATAATACATCAACATTTCAATTATAATACTTAAAAAATAGAAATTTTAATTTTTCATTAATGGTCATCAATAATATATCATCAAGGCAAACAAGTACTGAACCACTCATCAAAGAAAAAAAGACAAACAGTCCTAACTAACTAAAAGTACACAATTAGATACAGCTGTGCAAATTTATTTTAGCACCGAAAGTAAACACAAATTTAATATTGAATGTATGCTGGTTAAACCACCAACGTAACCAATTGGAGACAAAAGATTTTTTTCAATAGGATGTTATTGTCTTCCGGCTACTTCAAAATGCACCGGCCGGCTTCGACGTTTATCGTATTAGTTGTAACGTCTTCATCAGGGAAAGGAAATACTTTTTTTGAACAAAAAACTAAAAAAACACATACAAAATATCAGAAGTCTGTATTTGGCCAAAGATGAAATGGAGGTATTATGCTGAACATGTGTAATACTTAAAAATCATGTGCCACATATACCTTCCAGGGCTGGTAATTTGAGAGGGAGGAGCCAATCACAAATTATTTGTTCCTGCTGCAAGGGAATGATTGTGGGAAAGGGGGGGGTCATTAGTACGGAGTGCACTAGAGACAAGGTCACCTTTACTACACCCAATATAGAAGAAAGAGAAAAGTGACACCCTGAATTGGTGAATGTGCCCCATTACCATAAATGCACTACATGCTGTCTCACCTTGGCAATGCATAACAGTGTATTATCACCATAGTTACAACCATGCCTTACTGTGGCATGCATCTAGACTACAAGCCTTGAATTTGGTGGAAACAAAGGAGGGGGGCTAAACAATTACCTCTTCTGCGTACCACGTGCTGACAGAATGCACGCTAGGGTCCACCAAAATTGCACCCCACCGGGCCAAAGACTCACTGCCCCAAGGGGAGGGACATCCAAGACTTGAAGACTAATCTTCAAGGAAAAAACAAATAAATAAACAAAAGTTCATTAAAAAAGTAGTGGACTGCTTGAGTCACAAAAGGAGGTCTGTAACAATCACCTGGTTTAAAAATAACCGCAAACGGATATTATAGTAGCCCAGGCGCCATATCCACTATGTACTCACCGGAAAAGCACAGCCAATGTGTTCAATGAAGTGTTGGGAAGGTGGAAGTTTGCTGCACCTGGTTGCAATGGACCCAATGGCCCCAACTTCAAATAAACGTTCTTCCTCAGGCCGATCAGTACCCTAAGCAGATTAAAAGGGGCAACATTATACTAAAGCTAATGGTCACGTAGTGATCGAAATCACAGTGCATAAATGCACAGCAGACCTTAAAGAGTGGCACTGCACTTGCAGCGTCACTAAAAACAAACGAATTATCGAAGAACAACTTGTGCAGGCTAGATCAGTGTTCCCTAGACGGTAGACATGGTGGTTCCCTAAAAGGGCTAATTAACGAACAAACAGACTTCCTTGTAGAACAGTCGACATGGGCCGGGCGATTAATAGCTCAATCTGCTGCTGTTCGCAGACTACTTGATTCTTGGATTTTTCAATACAAAACCACATGAGGTCAGCTTCCGCATGTCCTTGCTCCAAACAGCGTGCAACCAGAGGTGTATTAATGGTCTTATTTCGGATTTTAGATCGATGCTCACTAATCCTCACATGTATTTCTCTCAATGTTTTACCCACATACAACTTTTTGCATGAGCATGAAATGCCCTATACCAAAGTTTTGCTTTTACAAGTAGTGAAAGTTCTGAGGTCTGTAGGATAACTTGTTTTATTGGGGTAAATTTGGGGTTTGGCAGTATTTTCTTACTGTCAAAATATGAACGGTAGTTCGGTGGTAAATTAGCCTTGCATTTAGACTGGGTTTGGCCTCATATTATTTTAGTGATCATACCTTGTTTTTTTTTTAAATATCTTTATTGGTTTTTCAACAAATAGTGACCGACAAGGATCATTGATAAATCAATGCAATATGCACAATCCAAAAAAAAAAAAAAACAACATAACATTCCCAACTTTCCCGCCCCACCCCCCTCCCTCCGAGAGCTCAGGTACATCAGTTTTATCCTTCTGGACCTCGCGTTGGGCCAGGACTGTCCGTACTGACCAATGTGCTATCTGGAGCCACAGGGTGGAGCAGTGGCACTGTCAACGCCACCCAACGGAGCAGCTCATCACTGGAGTCCAGCCTCTGTACCTGAATCGCTGTCTCCCAAGCCGCGGTCTCAGCGGCAATCCATCTTTTGAGATCACCCCACCAAAGGGCCTCGCTTAGGCCTCCGACGCTTTTCCATCCCATGGCTATGCGTCTTTTCGCTGTGATATATATCAAGTCTATGAGTTTATTTAGGGGCTTATTCTTACTGTCTCGTTTATACCTTCCCAGAATACAGGCTGCTGGTTCGTGAATTTCTACTTCAATCTCTGCGTTTGCAACCCTCTCCTTCACCTGGGCCCAGAACCTCTGGACCGTCGGGCAGCCCCAGAACATGTGGGTCATTCCCGGCCTTGGCTCATTGCATTTGGGGCATATCTGGGTTGTGGCTCCTTTGAACCTTGATATGGCATCAGGTGTGAGGTAGGCACTGTTGGTAATGTACAGTTGGATGAGTTGGAGACAGGCATTTTTAGAAATGTTCTTATGGTAGTGGGTTACTCTCTCCCATGCTTTGTCCTCAAATTCAAGGCCCAATTCCCTCTCCCATCTCTCTCTGCATTTAAGTTCTTTTTTGGTGGTGCCCTGCAGTAGGGCTTCGTATAGTCTGGAGGTTGCGTGGCCCCCCTCAGCAGTGTCCAACATCGACTCAATGATATCGTTCTCCATGATTTGGTCGGTGGCCTCCGGCCATCTGTCCTTCATGGCCTGTTTCACTGCTCTGTGGAGCAGAAACTGGCCTGTGGGCAGGCCTGTGGAGTCGCTGAGGTCACTAAATGCCATGAGTTCCTGTTTGTAGATGAGGTCTCCTAGTACTGCCACCCCATAGGGTTCCCACTGAGTGCGTATTTCTGTGTGTCCCCATGAGAGTTTAGCCATGACTGCCGCAATGGGGATCTGCGGGGAATATGGGTCTGTCACCTCCACTGATTTGCAGGCCCGCCTCCAGAGCTGGGATCCAAGTCTAACCAGGTATGGGTAATGTCTCAGGGCCCCCTTGTCAACCCATAATAAGTCACAGAGCACCCGACGAGGCATAGCTGATTGGAGGAGTCGGGTGTCAGAAGTGGTTTCATCTGCCATCCAATGCGTCACATGCCTTAGTTGGCTAGCAAAGTAGTAAAGTTCGAAATTAGGGACCCTTAAAGCCCCCCTCTCAAATGGTCTATGGAGAATGCCCAGCGCCACCTTGTGCCTACCTCCCTGCCAAAGGAACCCCCTGCAGAGTTTGTTTATGTCTCTGAAAAAGGAGCGAGGGATGTTGAAGGGGACGTTGGAAAAGCAATGCAGTAATCAGGGGAGTGCCACCATTTTGAGGAGACCCGCCCGCCCAGCCACCGAGAGAGGGAGCTTACCCCAGAATTCCATAGATTTTGCAAGGGCATCTTTGGCTCTAACCGTGTTGAGAATGTGTTCGGTGCTAGGGTTACGGTGTATGGTAACACCCAAGTATCTGAACAATGTCACCTGCCATTGAAGGTCTAAAGGGGGCAGGGATCTATGCTCCTCTCTGTACAGTGCGGCGAGGGGATAGAGACAGGACTTATCTTTATTGATCTGAATGCCCGTGTGTTTGTGGAAACCATCTAAAGTCTCTAAAATGTAGGGCAGGAGATGCTCCGGGTTGTGCAGGTACAGCAGCATGTCGTCTGCGTACATGGAGACAAGGTGTGTCTCCCCGTCGAGTTCGATGCCTCCGTCTCCGTACTCCTGCCTGAGATAACCAGTTACAGGCTCCGCGGCAATAATGTATAGCATAGGGGACAGTGGACAACCCTGCCTTGTGCCTCTGTAGAGGGGCCATTTCTCCGAGTATGACTTATTGGTGCGCACTCTGGCCATGGGATTGGTGTAGACCAATTGGGTCGATTTCAGGAAGGCGGGTCCGATCCCCATCCTGACCATGGTGGCATATAACCATTCCCATCTCACCGAATCAAAGGCCTTGGTGGCGTCTAGTGACGCCACAGCATATTTCTGGGGCCCTCGCTCGGTGCTGTATATTATGTGGTGTAACCGGCGCAAGTTTTCGGTGATAGAGCGCCCAGGCACGTAGCCAGTTTGGTCCTGGTGAATCAACAGGGGGATTGCTCTACGTAATCTATTAGCAAGGAGTGCAGTCAGTATTTTGTTATCCACATTTAACATAGACAGTGGTCTATATGACCCACAGTCCGTCCCATCTTTTCCCGGTTTCAGCAGGGGGATTAATTTGGCTTCTCTCATGGAGTCAGGGAGGGTACCGCGCTCGTAAGCTTCGTTGTATACCTGTGCTAGCAGTGGGGCAAGGGTCTCCTCATATGTTTTAGAGAATTCCCCGGGTAATCCATCCATGCTCGGCGCTTTCCCAGATGGTAAGGATCTATTTATTTATTTATTTATTTATTTAAATTTATATAGCGCGCAAGCAGCCCAGGGGCATTGAGGCGCTGTTACTTGCAATAACTTAGTTACATGGTACATATGATAGTGATTGTTGACACATTATGAGTAATACAGGAAATCATACTGTTGTTACAAATATAGCATTTGGGCTATAATTACAAACCTAAATGATAAGTATTTGTGCTGATGTGTCGGTCCTTATGTGAAGAGGGTAGTTTTCAGTGTTTTGCGGAAGGTGGTGAGGGAGTCCTCGCCACGGATGGTGGGAGGTAGGGCATTCCAGAGGGTGGGCGCGAGGTAGGGGAAGCTGGACCCACCCGCTTTTACTCTTTTCACTAGTGGCACAGAGAGCATGTTGGTGTACGGGGATCTGGTTGGCCTGGTGGTGGAGACAGGGTGGATCCTTTGAGAAAGGTAGGCAGGAGCAGTGAAGTGAATGCACTTGTGGGTCAGTGTCAGGGCTTTGAATACGATCCTTTCCTTTATTGGGAGCCAGTGGGCTAGTTTCCTGGCTTCAGAGATGTGTTCTCTTTTAGCAATGCCTTGGGCTGCCCGGAGAGCATTGTTCTGTATTACTTGTAGTCTCGCTAAGTTTTTGTTGGAGGTTCCAAGAAAGAGTACATTGCAGTAGTCTAGCCTGGAGCCGGTGATGGCTCTGGCTATGTTGGTGCAGTTCTCTTTGGATAGAAAGGGCCTGATTGCGTTGATAAGTTTAGCATGATATGCAGCTGCGGATGCTATTGCGTTGACTTGTCTATCCATGGATAGGCTGGAGTCCAGGTAGACTCCCAGAGTTTTGACAGAATCGGAGACCGGGATTTTAATGGAGTCAATGGTGAAGTGGCTAAACTGGACATCTAGGTTTTTTAGCGTGTCGGGGGAACCTACCAGGAGGAGTTCCGTCTTGTCAGAGTTGAGGCATAGTCCGTTGTCGGCCATCCAGGCTTGGATGGTGTTGTAGAGGTTGTTGAGGGTCAGGGAGTCGGTGTCATAGATACCTGTGAGAGTGAGGAGGATCTGGGTGTCGTCGGCGTAGTTGGTGTATGAGATGCCCATAGCGTCGAGGATGAGGAAGAGGGGTCGTGTGAAGATGTTGTATAGGGTGGGGGAGAGACAGGAGCCTTGGGGTACACCACAAAGTATAGTAGTTGGGGATGCGGCGGCTAGGTCAGAGAATACTTGCATAGTTCTGTCTTGTAAGAAGGAGGTGATCCAAGATGTGGCCTCTGGGGAGAATTTGGCGGTGGAGGAAAGGTGGTGGCAAAGGACGCCATGATCCACGAGGTCGAATGCCGCGGATAGGTCAAGGAGTAGGAGAAGTGCTGGTTTACCCATGTCTCTAGCATCGTCCATTTGGTTCTTCAAGTCAAGTAGGGCGGTTTCGGTCCCGTGTCTAGGGCGGAAGCCAGATTGGCGGAGTCCAAGGAGTTTGTTCTCTTCAATGAAATGCTGGACCTGCAAGTAGGCTGCTTTGTCCAATATTTTGAGGAGGAATGGGACAGTGGTGATAGGTCTGTAGTTGTTGGGGGAGGTGGGATTTTTCAAGAGAGGTCGGACCCAAGCTTCCTTGAGGGAGGCGGGGACTTTCCCTGTGGTAAAGGAGGCATTAACGAAGGCTGTTAGGAAGGGTGCTAGCGCTTCCGTGCAGTCTTTGATAATGGAGGCTGGGCATGCATCACCTTTGCAGTTAGAGGGCTTGATGTTCCTCATAATGTTGATGATGTCTTTTTCTTGGATGGGTTTGAAGGAGAAGGGTAGGGGGGGATCCGTGGCGTGTGATGGGATAGGGATATGGCTACTGGGTAGGGCTTGTTTAGTGGCTAGTATTTTGCTTTTGAGGAGGCTTAATTTGGTTTGCATGGCCGTTTGTATTTTGTCACACCAGTCTTTGTCTTTGGTGAGATTCTGGGGGGCGGGAGTGGGTGTCTCGAGCTCTCTGAAAATGGCGAAGATTTCTTTGGTGCTAGATTGGGCTTCCGAGATTCTGGATTCAAAGGATTTGGCCTTTGCTTGGGTGATTGCCTTTTTGTATTTGGTGGATAGGGCTTTAAAGAACATCTTGTCTTTTTCAGAGTGGGACGTTTGCCACTGTGTGCGTGTAGCTTTTTTCTCATTGCGGAGTGTGAGGAGCTCAGGTGTGAACCAAGAGTTGGAATGGGTAGTGGGTTTGGATTTGCGTGGTTTGAGAGGGGCAATGGAGTTGATAGCTGCTTTAATGGCAGTATCATAGGTTGTTGCGAGTGTTTCTGGGTCTGATGAAAAAGGTGGTCTGAAGGCTGGGCCTTGGAGGAAGGGCAGTAGCCTTTCCTTGGTGAGCTGGCGGGAGCTTCTGGTGAGGCAAGGAGGGAGCGGTTGGGGCAAGGGGGCAGCAGGGGAGCTAGTGGTGAGGATGCTAAAGGTGATGATGTGGTGGTCGGACCACGGGGTGGGATTGTTACCTGTAATGATGAGTGGGCAGTTATGCTGTGCTATCCAGTCAAGCGTTCTGCCTTGAGTGTGAGTAGGGCTAAGGATGGTGTTCTTGTAGCCTAGAGCATTGAGGGCAGAGTCAAGGGATTTGGCTGCTATGTCCTTACTATCCCGGAGCCCTAGATTGACGTCCCCGAGGAAAATGGCTTTAGACTGTTTTTTGAGGTTGTCAGAGAGGAGGTGGATGAGAGAGGCTTGGAAGTCTCCTGTTGGGCCTGGGGGGCGGTAAATGGTGTGCACAGTAATGGTGCAATGGGGAGAGAGGGTTATTTTAACTTGGAGGTAGTCGCAGTTGTTGTTGGTCAGGGATTTCTCTATCTTTCTGATAGAGAGCGAGTCTCTGGCAATAATTGCTACACCTCCACCTTTGGAGAGGCGGTCTTATGGAATAGCTAGGGGGTAGGGCGAGGGATAGTGCCGGGCCGGAGGCATCATGTAGCCATGTTTCTGAGATCATGAGTAGATCTAGGTTGTGGGAGGTTAGGAGGTCATGTATGTCTAGGGCGTGGGCATTGATGGACCTGGCGTTAATCATGGCGCATTTCATGTGGGGTTCAGTAGTGCCTGAGAGGGGGTTCATGATGAGAGAGGGTTTGGTGGAGGGGGGGTTGAGCTCTGGGTGTTAGGGGAGATGCTAATCACAGATTTTACACTGGGGGTCACATTTTCAGTGGTGGTGGACACATGTGGTATAGCATTTGGCACACTAGCATTCAAAATGGTGGTAGAAGAATTGCTAATCACAGATTTTATACTGGGGTTCACATTTTCAGTGGTGGTGGACACATGTGGTATAGCATTTGGCACACTAGCATTCAAAATGGTGGTAGAAGAATTGTTAATCACAGATTTTACACTGGGGGTCACATTTTCAGTGGTGGTGGACACGTGGTATAGCATTTGGCACACTAGCATTCAAAATGGTGGTAGAAGAATTGCTAATCACAGATTTTATACTGGGGGTCACATTTTCAGTGGTGGTGGACACATGTGGTATAGCATTTGGCACACTAGCATTCAAAATGGTGGTAGAAGAATTGTTAATCACAGATTTTACACTGGGGGTCACATTTTCAGTGGTGGTGGACACGTGGTATAGCATTTGGCACACTAGCATTCAAAATGGTGGTAGAAGAATTGCTAATCACAGATTTTACACTGGGGGTCACATTTTCAGTGGTGGTGGACACATTTGTAATCACATTGGTTATGGAGGCGGTATAATTGTACGGAAAGTTAAGTACTTTGTTGGTGGCTGTGTAGGTAGTACTTGACGTGGATGCAGGCTTTGAGGTTTCGCGGGGGTGCCTGGCCTTATCAGCGAGTGCGGAGGGTTGTACAGTGCGTGAGCATAGCCGCGTATTACGGCTATTCGTGGGAATGGGCTGTGAACTGAGGGCAGCTTTCAAAGTACGGGCGCGCAGCCTGAAGCGCCTTGAGGTGGTGCAGGGGTTGGAGAAAAGCTTGCAGGGGTAGAGCTTCTTACCTTCCGGGTGCGGCGTATGTTTAGGGCAAACGGCAGACGAGCAGCGAAGAGCTGCAAAGAGCACAGGGGGCCTTTTCTCCTGGCCTTCTCTCGTCGGCTTCGCCTCTCTGCCCTCTCCCCCTTCATTTAAAGCAGGAGGGGAGGGGCAGGCAAGCCGACTTGACGAATGGCCAGCAGACTTCGTGGAGGTTTCTGATACTTCAATGGAAACTGCTCTGGCATCCATCTTATCAGGTTTCAGGACGGCACACGCGGCGGGCGGGATCACAATGGAACACACGGTTGTTCCAAACGAGAGAACAGCTGATCCAGCATCCAGCTGGAGTGGGAGGAAACGTGCTCGCAGCGGAGCTGCAAAGAGCACAGGGGGCCTTTTCTCCTGGCCTTCTCTCGTCGGCTTCGCCTCTCGGCCCTCTCCCCCTCCATTTAAAGCAGATGGGGAGGGGCAGGCAAGCCGACTTGACGAATGGCCAACAGACTTCGTGGAGGTTTCTGATACTTCAATGGAAACTGCTCTGGCATCCATCTTAGCAGGTTTCAGGACGGCACACACGGCGGGCGGGATCACAATGGAACACACGGTTGTTCCAAACGAGAGAACAGCTGATCCAGCATCCAGCTGGAGTGGGAGGAAACGTGCTCGCAGCGGAGCTGCAAAGAGCACAGGGGGCCTTTTCTCCTGGCCTTCTCTCGTCGGCTTCGTATATATCTAATTATTGCTTTTACTTCGTCGGGGGTGATTGGGTCGTCTAGGGCTTCAGCCATCTGTGAATCTATTTTTGGTAGCTCTATGTTATCCAGGACGTCCTCTATCTTGATGTCAGTGGGGGGCAGGGTCTTGGAGTATAGGTCACGATAGAACTTGGAAAAGACCGAGTTGATCTCTGCCTGGGTGTGGGCTGTGGTGCCGTCAGGTCTGAGTATGTGGCATATGGGAGTCTAGGGGTTTCCTTTTTGTAGAGCCAGGCTAAGAGTTTACCGGGTTTATCTCCCAGCATGTGCGTTCTTTCAGTGTGCTTAGCGTAACTTAGTTTCCTCAAGGTTTCCCAGTGTGACAGGCAGGTCTGTCTCAGTTTGGTAATTCCAGCTCCCCGAACTCCCTTTCCGCGCCCTCCAGGGAGTTAGTGATGGACCTCTGGGCTCCCCCCACCACGGCTATCATCTCCCCCCTCATGAGCACCTGATATGCCTCCCACGCCGTACCGATGCATTCAACACTGTCCAGGTTGTTTTGCCAGTATTCGTCGGTACTGTCTTGTATATGTTCGCGAAAGGCTGCATCGAGCAGGGCTTCGGCCCTAAGTCTCCACATGGGAATCGGGGGTCTGGGCGGGTATACTTCCCAGGTGGCCAACATGGGGGAATGATCTGACAACACCCTTGGCAAATATTGTGCTTCGCTAAACGTGGCTTGCTGCCCCAGACTGACTAGAATATAGTCCAGCCTAGTGTGGACGTTGTGTGGCGAGGAGAAGAAGGAAAATTCTCTTCGCTCAGGGTCCTGTTCCCTCCACAGATCACATAGTGATAGCTGGCTTATTAACTTAGATAATATCTTGGCTGGGGGGGATGGGCGGGAGTGTTTAGTATCAGACCTGTCTTTGAGGGGATCAAGTGTACAATTATGGTCTCCCCCCCAAATCATGGTGCAATTTACATAGGGGCTCAGTCGCGAAAAAAGGGAGTGGAAGAAAGCGGTGGCATCATGATTAGGAGCATAAGTACTAACCAGGCATAGTTCCTTCCCTTCCATGGTACCTTGCACAAGTGCCATCCTGCCCTCGTCGTCCGTTCTGGTGCTCACCACTCTGAATGGGATGTTCGGGTCGATCCAAATCAGGACCCCTCTGGCATAAGAGTAGGAGAAACCGATCAGGGTTCCTTGCCATGTTTTGGCTAGCGCCTTCAGTTTTTCCGTCGTCAGGTGTGTTTCTTGAAGCATAGCAATTCCGACCTTGCATCGTCGCAAATATGCATGTATCCGGCGTTGTTTCACAAAGCTGTTCATGCCCCTGATGTTCCACGTCATTACTTTTATTTTTTCAGCCATAGGCGCCGTGGTGTCCATTGCTCATCCTCGGCCTCGGTCGAGGTCCTGTCGATGCTGTATCTGTTGTGCAGTTATCCTGAGGTCTCGTTGTTTTTTGTCCAAACTTCCCAATGTGGGTGCTAACTCTACGTTTCTCCCTCCCAAATAAACTTCCCAAACATAGAACTGGTCCAGCGAGGTGACCCTCATTCTGACTGTCCCGTTTCCGCTCCTTAGGACCAGGCATGGTCTTCGGGTGCCCTACGGGTGGGTAAACGTACCCTGAAAAAGAAACTCCGGGGGGGTTGGGGAGCACTTGCTTCGGTTTCCGCAAGTAGGATCATATCAGCCGATTAATAGGCAAGGTCTTTCTGCTGATACGCAGTTGTATTAAGAAGAGTTCTCCTGCGACTTTTGGGAGGCGGTTCGGTGCAGCTTCCGCCTATTGTCTTCAACGTCGGGTAGTTGCTGTCCGTCCATCCAGTCCCGTGCTTGTTCCAGGGTGTCGAACAGGAGGGTCCTGTTGTTGTGTATTACCTTTAGTCTTGCAGGGTATAGAAGCATGTACCACAATCCTGCTTCCTGCTACTTTCAATCTGGCTTTCGTATATATGAACTGAGCTCGGCTCATCTGTACTTGGAAGGTGTAATCGGGATGAATCGCAATCTTGGCGGCGTCCCTCTTGATCTGGCCACCTGATCGTGAATGCGCCAAAATGACCTCTCAGTCCCTGTAATTCGGTACTTTCGCTATCATGGGCCTAGATGGACCGCCTGGTGGTGGTTTCTTGACAAGTGACCTATGAGCCCTCTCTATGGAGAAGCCCTGCGACAGTTTTTCTGCGCCAATCTCCTGCAGCAGGAGGTTCTCCACGTAGTTGGTGGGATCTGGGCCTTCAATGCCCTCTGGCAGGCCGAGAAGCCGGATGTTGTTGCGGCGAGCCCTACCTTCTGCCTCCTCCGCTCTGTCCTCCAAGTTCTTGACTCTCTGCTGAAGGCCATCTACGTCGTGTAGGAGTTGGGTTTTTGCTTCCGTATTTTCATGTACCTTGGTCTCCAGCGCTTCGGTCCTGCCAGCCAAGGAGCAGACATCCTGACGTAGGAGGCCCAGATCCGTAGCCACGGCATCAATTTTGTTCACCATTGTTGCTTGGAATGTCTTAATGGCCTCCGGTAGTTGGGTGTTGCTAGGTTCAGCTGCCGTTACAGTGGGGCCGGTTTCCGTCCCAACAGATGCCGTGTCCGAGGCCTCGGGGTCAGGGAGTCCGTTGGCCGTGAAAGCGTCTATGGTGGTCTGGCACTGCTTGGACCTAGCCCCCTTCGGCGTCGATTTGTTCGAGCACGACATTCTCCTGGATCCGGCTATTTCTGTTGGCTTCGGGCGCTGAGGGCTGTTGCGGTAATGTGCACTTTCTTTTGTGGCCTCGGGTGAGGCTCGCGGCTTCGAGGTGCGGAGGCCTGTGTCGGGCCTATCGTCCACGGTCCCTCGGGTGTTTCGGTAGCCTATACAACGCCGCCGATGCTCTGTTTCGCAGCTGTGCCTCCCAGCCGCTCTTCCTACTCCTTTCACGAGCGGTTGTGCGGGTTTGTAGTCTCGCGGTCTGTTGGGATGGCGCTGGGTTCCCCGGGCTCCATGTGTGAGAGCCGCCATCTTGGTTCCTCGCCAAGCGGTTATCCACGGGCGGCAAAAGCGAGTCTTTCGGGTTTACACCCTCGAGTGTGGAGGGTCCTGGTGCTTCCCACAGGCGTCCGCAACAATCGTGGTGCTACACAGGGTCTGGTGAAAGTTTCAGAGCCGTAGAGAACAGCTTATAAATGGCACATCTAGCGGAGCTCGCCGAAGTCGCGTCCTCTCTACATGGGGGTTAGCCATGCCCCCAGTGATCATCACTTGTTATCTTATATTGGGGTGGTATTTAGTGGTGAGCATGGTTTTCTTCCTTATATTATAACCCCATCATAAAACAAAACCTTTTTCTATTAGAGTACCTCCCAGTGGTCTATAGAGAGCCTTGGACGTATGCACGTGATAGAAACCCAACAATTTTATTTAGAGCGCCACCTATAGGTTGTGGCCGGTATCACTGGCTTATTTACATCCAGTGATCGATGTCTTAAAGTATTACTGGCTCATGGACGTCCAGTGATCTATATATCATCTCAGATTACCTCCCATCATCATGCAATGAAGACGCACACACACGCACTAAACTGCTTTATCACTGAATATTATTAGCTTCTTTTGGATTGTTGTTTCATCTGCAGTGGTAAATTGACAAATGCACTACTGAACACAATGAATCTCCCCTGTATATTTATACATAAATTCACAGATGCAAAAATTACACTAAACCATTTGTTTGTTTTCATGAATACTTATTATTTGGAACCTTATTCAATATTAACACATCTTATCATGGATACATTACATCATCATCTGAAATACAAAAAGAAAGAGAAAACAGAACAAACAAGCCTTTTAAAACATGGTTGATTTTCCCCCATTCTGACCATGGCGAACAAATACATGCAGTGACTTCCCTGACTTTCTACACTGTTCTAAAGCTCAGCCATTCATGCGGCATTTAACAGTATCCTCACTTGTACTTATCTTACCCAAAATGTTTCTTGAAAGTTCACAACGCGACCTTGCTCCACCCGCAAAGACAGGGCCAGCCAGCATGGAATGCTTCTGGAAATCTTGTGTGTCTGGGAAGCACGGCGAGAAACTCTCCAGCCAGCGCTCTGTGACACCTTGGACTATTTTCTTCACAGCCCAGTCTCCACAAACTCACTACTCTCCGCAGGTTTTGCTATTAGCAAAACTTAGAGCCTTCCTACTTTATTTACGTGGCATGTCTGCAGACACTTTCTTCCAATCAGGTCAAAAGCATGTTTTCTGCGCCACCCTTCATTTCCAGAACAAAGAAATCCTTGCTCTCTGAGCAACTGTTTCAATTTATTTCCTGCTGCGCATACTTTCTCTCTGCTTTCCACAAGCTAACACAGAACGAGAGAAAGAAAAAAGAAAAAATTGCCATTGTGCATTTAAAATGCATTTCAGCAGTGCCACCAAAATATGCATTTCCACCTCATTTTGCACATGAGACTACATTATAATGTTAAGAAAGTTAAGATTAGTATTTAGTAATGTTAATTGAATTAGTCAGTTATATAAATAATGTAGTCTTCTATGTATGAGGTATGAAAAAGAAATGGTGCACCTCATTCTCTGCAGTTTCACATTGGGCTTCTGTACCTTGCATGCCACCAACAACATATTCACATGTTATACTGGCAACACAAAAATAAATGTATGTACCACATTACTGCTGGCAATAAAATGTCACTGCACTTTGCAATAAACCGTATGCCTTTACCTTTACATTTTGGTAAAACGCTATATATTTTCTTACATGTTCCCTCCTTTTCCGACAATTATGGCTACCCAAATCCACAGTTGGAGGAAACCCAACTTTTTATCCTTTTTTCTTTCCATCATAGCAACTCAATAAAATGAACATTGACATTTTTCATAATACATCACTGCTCAATCATAATAAAAGTAAAATTCATCTCAACTGAGTTCATAAGTCCTCATAAATATTGTACACATTTCTTTTCAACTGAAGTGTCCATGTGTATTCAAATATCTTTGTTCAATTGTGAAATCAATATTTTAAGTTACAATAACAAAATAATAAAATAAAATAAATACATAAAACAAAGAACTAACATAACTATTTAAAACAATTAAATAAAACAATAAAGTTGTGGGACTCCATCGCCCATACTTCCAGTCACATAGGATAATCTTCTTCACCCACAAGACTGCAGAATTAAGTTCAATTCATTCAATTCATTAATGATGTTCACTATCTTTATGATCGCACCTCTGAGACATCTCGATCATCAACTTTTCATCATCTGGTTCATTCGGTGAAATCCATTTTGGCACCCTTGTATTCTTTTCCAGAGAAGTCATCTCTTTGGGCGTCCCGGTTACTTTGTCTTCACCTCCATATTTCGGTCCAGAGGCATTACTTGAACTTCATCCCGTGGACTCCAGGACTCCGTCATCTCTCGTGTCCTCAAAATATATATTAGTCGTTCTAAATCAAATAGAAAAGAGACAGATTAAGTACATAGCACAATACCAATTTCACCTTTTCTATCATAAAAAAAGTCCATAACATTCTGCTTTCTTCTGCTGAAACCAAGCACATGTTAGAGAGAAAACAAACATATACATAAAACACCATTATACACAAAATATTTCAATATTGTACCATAATAATTCAATTTATTCAGCCTCTTATGTCAATGTTTATCACCCATGGTATTTTCCTTTGCATTTATCTCTATTACAAGGACCACAACTATATTTATTTCCATGATGTGTGATATTATGAACACAGTCACCGTGTCTTCCTTTCCATGTCTTCAGGGCACTTAAGCTGTTTCTACTTGCTCAAGTCTTCTGATTTCATGTTTGGGATGACAGGGCTTGATTTGGTTGACATGAACAAATTTCTCTTTTACCGTTTCACCCTCTGTCTTCAATATTTTGTAGACTACTGGAGACACCTTATCTACAATTTGAAAAGGCCATTGCCAGGTTGCCAAAAATGTAGAATTTTTCTGTTTACCTTTTCCAAAATGGAATTTATATACCTGATCCACTACATTATACTCTTTCATAGATGTCTTTCTATCATAATATGATTTTGCACTGTCAGCAGCTCTTTCCAAATTTTGCTGCACAAATGCAAATGCATGTTGTCGATGCTTCCTCAGTTCTTCCACACATTTGTGAACTGTAGATGCGCTTACAAGTGTCTGTTTATGTGTCCTGTATAATAAATGTTGTGGCAGTACCATTTTCCTTTCTGTTAACACCTCATGAGGGCCGATACCTGTTGCTTTGGCAGCAGTTCATCTGATTGCCACCAAGACCAAGGGTAATCGTAAATCCCAGCTGGAACCTGCCTCTGCCACAAATTTCTTTAATATCTCCACAACAGATCTATTGCAACGTTAACATTCCCAGAAGAGGCGGGTCGGTATGCAATATGCAGTTTTCTATTCACCCCCAGTATCTGCCATACCTTCGCTTGTAAAATGACATCCTCTATCTGATTCTATTCTTTGTCGTAACCCAAATCTTGAAAATATATGGTTTACCAGTAATGTAGCTGTGGTTTGCGCACTACAATCTGGTGCAGGAATACACTCTATCCATTTTGACATCAAACAAACCATGCTCAAAATATAACGGGTCCCCCTACTTGACCTTTTCACAGGCCCTACATAGTCTATTTGCAAATCTGACAATGGAAGGGTTAAGCCTCTTTTCATCAGTGGAGCTCTATGCATTGGTGAAGCGGGTTTAAATTGGGCACATACTAGACACCCCCTAGTATATAATTCCACATCTTGGGACATATGTGGCCAGTAAGCATAATCTTTCAGTATCTCTAAGGTCTTTTGTGAACCTCTGTGTCCTGCAGTTATTGCATCATGTGCATGGTGTAGCATTAGCCCTCTGAATGAAAGGGGTACCATCCACTGTATTTGTTCTGTTTTGGATTCCCTGATCATGAGTCCATCTTGTAGTCTAATTCGTTTTTTATTCTTTAACAATACCCTCAACTCTTCTTTTCCTGTACAATCATTTTCAGTTAACAGATTTTGTTCGGGGTCCATTAAATGATTATAATAGATTCCCAAAATTTGATCATCTTTTTGGGCCTTAATCAGATCTTGATCTGGTGTATCATAACTCCATTGCACTACTGATTGTTCTACCTCTTTTGGAGCCTTAGAGCGCGTAACTGCATCTATCTGTATTTCACAAATTACATGTTCAATGGGTAGCAACTCCCCCATCACAGCCCTAATTTTGGCTAAATGATCTGCTTTATCATTTCCCTCCTTATCTTCTCCTGGAGGTTTCAAATGTACACAAATTTTACTCCAATATATTGTTAAATCATTCTCTGACACTAATTCGTCTATAGCCTGTATTATTTTTCCATGCTTGAGGGGCTTTTTATTATAGGTAAGCATGCCTCTTGCTTTCCAGCCTGGCAAATATTCCACAAAGCTATTCCGTGCATAATCAGAATCAGTCACCAGCATGATTTCACTGAATTTATTATCAACTGCAGTAGTAATTGCTTTATAAACGGCTGCCAATTCCACTACCTGACTACTCCTAGCTCCAATTCTCATCCCTATACTAGGAATCCCTTCACATTTCAACCAGACATTTACTATTCTTGATACCAACTGTTTATTACTACCATTTTCAATGTGAAAAGCACAACCGTCAACGTATACAGTTAGTAAATTCTTGCATGTCTTTTCATCAAAAGCTTTGTGTGGTGATTGTTCAAACTCCTGCAAACTAGATTCTACCTCTACTTCATTTGATACACATTCAGCTGCACAGTCATGTAAATCCGCTAATCCTTGAGCAACTGGGCTCTTTTTATTTTGGCCATAACTCACGTCTACAGGAAAGCCTTGTAATGCCAATGTCCATGAAGTAATTCTGGACTGTGCTAGGTTGCCTGACCTAATCCTTTTACTCTGTAAAAACTGCATTGGTTGATGATTTGTCTCAATGATTACCTTTTCTCCTTGAACAATGGGGTGAAAATGCTGCAACGCCCACACAGTGGTCAAAAGGGCCTTTTCACATTCACTGAATTTAATTTCAACTTGAGAAAATGCCTTACTTGCATAAGCATTGGTTTTGTGGTTGAAATTATGTTTTTGAGATAACACTGCTAACATACAATGTTCAGTGAAACCTATTTCTATAAAGAAATCCCTGTTTTTTATGGGATACGCTAAACATGGTGCCTTTATGAGACATTCCTTTAATTTAGCAACTGCTTCAGATTGCTCCTTTTCCGATTTCCAGGGCTTATTCAGCTTCAATAGTTTAGTTAATGGTTGAATAATTTCAGCATAATTTTCAATACATTTCCTGTTATATCCCATCATTCTTAATAAACTTTTAAAACTTTTCACATTTCTAGGATCTTTCAATTTCTGTATGGCCTCCACCTTTTCCTTTTGTGGATTTAGTCCATGTTCAGTTACTTCATGGCCTAGGACATTCACCTTTTTCTTGCACCATTGTGCTTTCTGTAAAGATACTTTGGCACCTGCTTTTTGCAATTGGACAAGTACATGTCTAATTTAATCAAAATGGCTTAAGTTTTCATTTTTTATCAGGACATCATCCACATGAACTATAGTTCCTCTTTCCGCTGCATCAGGCATAGCCTTTCTCAAAAATATGCCAAATTTGCTCCCACTATTGACGTACCCGAATGGTGTTCTAACCCATGCGTATTGCGTTTTAACAAATGAAAATTAGGATAAATTGTGAATATCCTCTTCCAGTGGCACACACCAATATCCAGATGTGAGATCTATGGTAGTAAAACCTTTGAGCCATGCACCTGAGCAAGGCCTTGATCAATGAATGGCAGTTGCCATCTGGACACTGGCACCCTTTTATTTAGCTCTCTTAAGTCTGCACACAGGCGCCATTGACCATTTGGCTTTAACACCCAAAAAGGAGTGTTGGAGGTGCTATGAATGGGCCTGATAATTCCCCGAGACTCCAAGTTTTTAATTATTTCTGCCAATGACTCTAAACATGCCAATGGTAATCTATATTGGCGCACAAATACTGGATTCCTACCACACCCTTCCGGTAAAGTGGCAACATCTAAATTAGTTAGGCCACAATCATATGCATCTTTGGCAAACACGTCTTTAAATCCCATAAATATTTTCCTCAATTCATTTTTATCCTCATCGCTATCACATGCATCTGCTAACAAAATCTGCTCCTCTACCATTTTTGAAAATTCTGGGAAATCCTCCAGTGGAAGAATCTCTGCGCTTTCTTCCAACTGTGTGGCTGTGTCTCTCTGTAAAGCTGCCACTTTTAAATATGTTGGCATAGTAGCCTTCACTTCAATGTGCTGATTTTCTATTTCATTTTCATTTAAGTCAAACACTATACAATTCTCTTGGCGACAGCACACTGTCTCATTTGAATCAGAAGGATATGCAGATTGAATTTTAAAGATCCCTTTGGGCTGATAATCCAGATATTCTGGCAACACACCCTGTGCATCTACATCTCTCTCAGGGATATTTCCAATTACCATGTTATTGAAATCTGCAGTATAATGTGATTTTTGTATGGCCATTCCTAATGAAAAATTCTCTTCTAAATGAATATCCTGACACCCTTTATTATTCACCATAATTTTGACAGATCCTTCTCCAACATCTATCAGTGGGGTGTATTTATAATCCAGGCCTTGCTGTTTTATGGATTCATTCAAGCACACAAATGCATCAGAATCTTTCATTTGCTGTCCATTCTTGCACTTTAGTGTTATAGTAGCCTGCTTGGTGAATGCAGGAATGGTAACACCCCTTTTCACATTTAATTCAGTTGCATATGGTACCTATTGTGCACAATGATAAGCCTTTTCTTGTCTTCAAATTCAGGTGCAGGCCCACCGAGCCGGGACCATATTTATTTATTTTGATTAAGGAAATCTAACACCATACACATTCTGTGCATGATATCATTGCCCATGTAAAAATAATTTTGTGTTCCATTCACTATCCACACATTGTGGTAAATGGTTTTTTGTCCAATATTAATCTTTTGCATGCATCTTCCTGCAATTCGGTTTTCAAAGTCTGGATTGTCCAAACCAGAGACATATTGATTTTCAATTTTAAATGTTGGGATCTCCTGCCTCTTCATTATTTTCTGCAGTAATTTCTCATGAATAAAGCTCCTTTCCTGTTCAAGCGCCAAAGTAGCTTTTATCACTATAGAATGGTCATTTATACCAATGTGAATCCATGGCTGCTCGTCTTCCATGTATTTTTCAGCAAGGGTGGTAATGTGTTATTCTGTGTCTATTTTAGGGATAGTATTCTGTTTGCATTTCCTCTCTTATAAATAGAAGCGCAATGTGTGTTCATCTATTTCAATTTGCCATTTCTTCCTGGGATCCAAATAAATCTGCACAGATTGTTTTTCTTTTTCATTTTGCATTTTATCCTGACACATCAAAATGACAGTGACACTAGGCACACAGCTATTTTGTAAGTATACCTCCACTGCATAATTCATTTTGGCAACAGTGTGGCATTCATTTATGCTGTTGTTTTAGGATTTTATTTTCTTAGGTCTTAATGGTTTTTTGTTAAGGATCACAGTACTCCATTTACCCCATCTATGAGAGGAGACAATCTTTTCAGACAATCTGTCCCCATCAAAAATGGAATTTCACAAATAGATGTGAGCAACACTTCCTGTTTCATTCTGTGTTTTCCTATCTTTATGTCAACCTCAGTGACACCCACAGTAGGCACCTCCTCACTGTTAAAGTTATGCACTGGGCCTTCACTCTCCCTCACTGTGATCTGATTCTGTGGAGATCTCGCTTCATTGATACATTTGAGCAATTATTTGGACATAATTGTGGCCTGTGCACCTGTGTCAATCGTTGCAAATGTATTGCATTTCTCTTCCACTGTAATGGGAGCATAATATCGGTCTTCAATTTCTTCTAACACACACAAAAAGTGTGAATTCTTACTGATCTCAGGACGCACCTTTCTCAGCCCATTCTCACTTTTGGCTAAACACATTGGTAAATGAAAGGACATTTTTCCCTCCTTTTTGTCCTTTTCCGTGTGAAAAACCTTACTCATTTCACCACATTCAGAGGTCCTTAGGAGTGTGGCCACTGTTCGCCCTTCCATCCGGGGATCATCAGAGTTCACACTACAACCCTCCAACTGAATATGCGTAGAAACATCACTTGATAATTTGTAATTTTCTAATTCTGTGCATTTGTGGTTATTTGGCATGTTACCAATCTTTTTAATTTTCTCAAAAATCTGTGGCTCAAAGAACTCTTCAGGTGACTGATATGTACCCTCCTTTTGAGTACTTATTCTTTCTGCCTGTATTTTGTTATTGTTTTGATTGTCTAGGGAGAGCGTTCTAACATCCCCACTTACTCCCTGTTCAATTGTATTCCCCATGCATGAGTTGTCTTTCTTAAATATGTCCCTTTGTTCTTTTGGCATTTCATGTTTTCTTTTTTCATTTGTGCAAATCTCCAATGTTTGATTTAATTCTAGGTTAAATCGAACTTCTTTTTAGATGTATTTGCAATTTCTGGCTCATGTTTATCTGCAGGTATTTTTGTTTTTAAACCATTAAGCATCTCAGAGTCATTATGCAAAACCAGATGAAGGCAATCTTGTCTTTTTAGCATTACAGGTATCATTCATATTTAGTCACTTATCAGAAGTCACCCGATCATTACTATGGCTTCTGCCCCCTCCTTTGATGACTGTTTTTGTGCCGTACAGAGCTTGCCTATTTGTTCAGCCAACATTTTCACTTGGGCCTCGAGGCACTGGAATCTTTCCACCTCTCTAGAATCTTCTCTTTGCAGCCTAGGTCGATATTGGTTGTTTTCCTCGATTGAATCTATTCTGATATCTCTCAGGAGAATGATTTCTATTGGGGTTGTTTCTGAACTCTTGATTCATATGTGGAGGGGAGCGGGGTGCACCTATCCTTGGTTGTAGTCCCCTGGTGATGGTGACTCATTGGATTGACGTGGGGCATAATTCATACTCTGCCTCATGTCCTGTCTCTCATTTTGTGAGTATTGTCCTCTATGCTGATTCCCATTTTCAGTAAATCGATCCACATATCGGGGTCTATCCTGATTACCATATATCATGTGTTAGGATCAAATCTGCTTTGTGTCCCCAATGTCTGGTAGGGACCATTATTTCTTTGATCCTGACTTTGTCTCTGATTATTGTTCATACCTGACATATCAGGCCGATATCCTGCTCGGGGTCTGTCTCCTAAGTACCGAGGGCTAATGTAGCTCTCGCTATTACTAGGATCATGTGATTGAAACATTGGTGCAGGGAATGACAACCTCTGTTGATTACCCCTTTGTTCAGGTGTCACATTATTTTTACCTGGACTTTGAGCGGACTCAAGGGACATTTTGGCTGACAATCTCCATCACTGTTGCTGAGGATTCTTTTTTTTATAATTTTGATCTAGTGTCTTTCATTTTATCACTCTCTCTACCCTGGCAATATAGCACCTCATATAGCTTTGTAATTTGGTGCACAATCCATTCAACGGACTTGTCACAGTCAAATTCATGGACTAACTGTGTTATGATATCTTTCTGTAGCCCATAGAAGTAGGCAGTTTTAAACTCATTGGAATTGGGGTCAAAAGATACATCAAAGCGAGAAAAAGCTCTTTTTAAATCTTGCGAAAATTGGCGAGGTGACGTATTAGGCCCCGCCGTAATTGTGTAAACAACTTTCTTTGCTTCCTGTAATGATTGGAATGGAGAAATATGACGTCTAATCTCTTTTTTAAACTCTGCCCACATCTGTTCTGCTGTTCATTTAATCCCTTAATGATGCTGGCTGTGGGAGCGTCCAGAGTTAAGTGAAAGTATTGTCTGTATTGTTCTTTAGGTATCTGGAGGGCTTTAAATATATTGTGCACCACTTCTAAGTGGCCCTCTATACAGCACTCCCCTCCTTTTTTAAATGGTTTGATCAGAGCCTTGATTGATTTCATTATTTTAATAGGGCTACTCGTTGCTATGCATGGAATTGCACTACTTTGTGATTCAACCCTTGTTTCAGGTCGATGTGATTGGTGGCGGCCCCCAATGGGTGTGTCAAATCCCCCAAGGGTGCTGCAACCAAGTTCAGTCACCGGCCCAGCCACCGGGACACTAGTTCTCTGTGTAGAAATAGAATTCACCTCAACTCCATTGAATGTGGTGCCCTGCCGTTTATCCTGGTACCTGGAAATGCATATTTGTTGTTCCAAATCCGTGCACTTTTTAAGTAGCCTATCTGCTTCCTTACGCAAATAATTGTTTTCATCACTCATCTTATTAATCACTTTGCATATCGCTCATTTGAATTTGGCATTAATTTAATTCTGTGTCTCTCTTGTCTCTTTCTTGAAACATATTAACCATTTCCTGTTCAGCATTTTGAAGATCACTTTCTTTCTCAGTGTTCTTTTTGTAAAATCTGCATTTCCAAAACAACTTCATCTTTATCTTGTCTAATATGATCTACCAACGCTCTCAAGTGTTTTAATTCTTGTTCACTATCCTCAAACTGTTTCTTTCTTTGATACAATTGAATGTCGAGATCTTTACATTTTGATTGCAGGTCCTTTTGACATACCTCTAGTTCTGCTCTTAATTTTTCCTCTTGTTCACTAGCTCCATCCACCTTAATTTTTAATCTGCTAATCAGCTTGGCATCATTTTCTTACATTCGTAGATACCTATTTAAAATGAACCATGTCTTGGCGCATAGCCGTATCAATCTTTCTCTGCATGTTTATCAGCAGCATTTAATAATCTCACAAGACAGACCTGGATTATGCTACCTTCTGCAAAGATGCTGTCCAATGATTTTTTCTGCACTGGACCATAGATGCGTTCATGCCATTCTGTGGCATCATTTGATAGCCATGTCCATATAGCTTTGCCTCCAGATATTGCACTAACTCTGGGAATGTGGCCTCCATTTGAGACATTCTGTAATTCACTTCTAGTGTCACACTGCTCTCATGAAATGGGTTCCCTTTAGTGCACTTTGGTAGTGTGAGACACATTTGCCACGCCCAGTAGGTGCTCTACAGCCACTTTCCCGGCCAACACACCATTATCTGTAGGATATCTTGTCTTATTGAGGTAAATTTGGGGTTTGGTGGTATTTTCTTACTGTCAAATTATGAGCGGTAGTTTGGTGGTAAAGTAGCCTTGCATTTAGATTGGGTTTGGCCTCATATTATTTTAGTGACCATACCTTGTTATCTTATATTGGGGCGGTATTTAGTGGTGAGCATGGTTTTCTTCCTTATATTATAACCCCATCATAAAACAAAACCTTCCTTTCTATTAGAGTACCTCCCAGTGGCCTATAGAGAGCCTTGAACCTATACACGTGATAGAAAACCAACAATTTTATTTAGAGCGCCACCTATAGGTTGTGGCCGGTAACACTGGCTTATTTACATCCAGTGATCTATGTCATAACGTATTACTGGCTCATGGACGTCCATCATGCAATGAAGACACACACACACTAAACTGATTTATCACTGAATATTATTAGCTTCTTTTGGATTGTTGTTTCATCTGCAGTGATAAATTGACAAATGCACTACTGAACAAAATGAATCTCCCCTGTATATTTATACATAAATTCACAGATGCAAAAAGTACACTAAACCATTTGTTTTCATGAATACTTATTATTTGGAACCTTATTCACATATTAACAAATCTTACCATGGATACATTGCATCATCATCTGAAATACAAAAAGAAAGAGAAAACAGAACAAACAAACCTTTTAAAGCATGTGGTTAATTTTCCCCCATTCTGAACATGGTGAACAAATACATGCAGTGACTTCCCTGCCTTTCTACGCTTTTCTAAAGCTCAGCCATTCATGCAGCGTTTAACAGTATCCTCACTTGTACTTATCTTACCCAAAATGTTTTTTTTAAGTCCCCCACGCGACCTTGCTCCACTCGCAAAGACAGGCCCAGCCAGCACGGAATGCTTCTGGAAATCTTGTGTGTCTGGGAAGCACGGCGAGAAACTCTCAAGCCAGCGCTCTGTGACACCTTGGATTTATGTCTTCACAGCCCAGTCTCCACAAACTCACTACTCTTCGCAAGTTTTGCCATTAGCAAAACTCAGAGCCTTCCTACTTTATTTACGTGGCATGTCTAGCAGACACTTTCTTCCAATTAGGTCAAAAGCATGTTTTCTACGCCACCCTTCATTTCCAGAACAAAGACATTTTTGCTCTCTGAGCAACTGTTTCAATTTATTTCCCGCTGCGCATATTTTCTCTCTGCTTTCCACAAGCTAACACAGAACGAGAGAAAGAAAAAAGAAAAAAAATGCCAATGTGCATTTAAAATGCATTTCAGCAGTGCCACCAAAATATGTATTTTCACTTCATTTTGCACATGAGACTACATTATAATGTTAAGAGAGTTAGTATTAGTATTAAGTAATGTTAATTGAATTAGTCATTTATATAAATAATGTAGTCTTCTATGTATGAGGTATCAAAAAAAAATGGTGCAGTTCATTCTCTGCAGTTTCACATTGGGCTTTTGCTGTATTATGAATTCTGTACCGTGCATGCCACCAACAACATATTCACACGTTATAATGGCAACACAAAAATAAATGTATGTACCACATTACTGCTGGAAATAAAATGCCACTGCACTTTGCAATAAACAGTATGCCTTTACCTTTACATTTTGGTAAAACGCCATATATTTTCTAACAGGTCCCATGTTTTCTTCAAATATTCAAAAGAATGAAATTTCAAGGATGTTTTACACGCTACACATGCATGGATATTGGCCTACAACTGCTCCTTTATTCACATCCCTCATGGTCGATAAGCCAACAGGCGGTTTCCATCCAGCCATTGTAAGGCTTTGTTGAGACTTCTGCTTTTCTTAAAGGCAAAGATGGGTTTGGCCAGTCCAATCTCCATGTTGGTAAGGATCCTCCAATTCTTTAGGATCATTCCACGGATAGCTGTGCTAAATTGACAAAATGTGATAGCACGTACCAAGGTGTCCATTTGTCCATCTTTTGGTATTGGGCTAAAGACTGACTCCCGGCCTGAACCTCCTCCCTTTTGATCCTCCCACATAATACCACCCCCAGGGTCAGGATCAGGTAGTGGCTGCCTTTCCCTGACCACATGAGAAGGGTTCCAGGCCAGGGTTTCTGGGATGATCACCTCTGACTCATCACACCACGCATTGACCGCCATGTCCCTGCTAATCCCAATGGACATTCCCACCCACTACCTTCTCCTCTCCGCCCTAACACATCCTCGTTGAGCTCAGCCTGTAAAGCTACAATATCGAAATGTATCTAGCCAGTGTTTGTTCTAAGCAGTCTGCTGAGAGTTAATGGCTTAATTGCAGCTGTGAAAGGGTATCAGGTAATATTGTCCCTATATATAATGTCGCCATACATATAGTCGCCGGGAAACGGCATAAGCAATATTATATATGGGGATAACATATGGGGTAAATGGAAGCGGGGGTTGGCGGAGGTGTCCCCCACTCCCTTTTAAAAATAATAAGAAATGTTGGGGGTTGCAGCGGTGTTATCACATGGAACCTGTAAAAGGCTACTGGTGTAATTAAAAAATCGTATTCAAGAGTGCCTTCAGCCACTTGATTTATATCACTTTCATGGACTGAAGTCCTGTTAAAAACAAGCAATGACACAGCCAACAGTTTTGGGTTGAGGAATTAGATAAGCATTTGCCAGGTACTGACATCATCCATTTTCTAACTGTTGCTATCTTATGGCCAGGCAGTACCATTGTATCAGGGCCTTACAAATGCCTATCCCATGCCTACCCAAAAGCCCAAACTGTTGGCTTTACCAATGATTGTTCTAAATTCCTGAGGGTTTTGAAGACACTTCAGATAAACGAAAACCCTGACTTCATGGTTGAAGTTTCCGAGCTATTTGCTGCAACACCTGTTCAAACTGTGTATCACAAAGAAGCCTCAACAATTGCAGAAGAGTTGTGATTGTTTAAAGGAATGTTTTCAATCTTGCAGAAGTGCACAGACAGCTTGTCTGTGAAGTTATTAATATGTTTTTTCAAAAACATGGTTGCCCACTGGCCTTGAATTATCTGAGTAAGAGTGTGACACTCAGAATTCGTAGCTCTGACTTAACTGCTCAGCTTTTTGCATAAACTGGACTGGTATGATTTGGCAATGGATGGCAAGTACAGCCCACATAAGCACACATCGGCTTTTCACTTGAATTGGTTTCACTTGGAAACACTGATTTTCCAGAAGAAGGGAAGGAACTTTAGAAAAGTATTACTTTCTTTGGTTGTAGTGCCAGTTAATTCCACAAAGCCCTAAACTGGCCCTCTCCTGAAAACCTTTCCCCATTTAAAGCATGGCATGCACATGCAGTAATAGAAAGAATGCGTGTCACCCGTGAGAGAGAGATTGGTGATATGCAGAGAGAAGAGTGTGCAGCAAGAGAGGAGAGCGAGGAGGGTTAGAGAATATGGCGGGATAGAGAAGATAGCACTTCAGGGCTGAAGAAGCAGAAACCGAGAATAGAGCATTGCACAAGCAGAGTGAGACCAGAAGCATGCAGGAGCTAGGAAAGGAATGGAAGGGGAGTAGCGGGAGGCATGTTAAGATGCTGAAGGCTGGTGGAACAAGAGAAGTCATGACAGGGTGGTAAAATGGATTATTAAAGTCACAGTTGTGACTGAAGGAGATAAGAGAAGTGAAATCTCTTCTAGGTGAGTAGTATGTAGATTAGGTAGGTCTGCAGGTCTATATGAGTCTATAATGGGTTGCTGATGGTTTTCTTGTTCAGAGGAGATGTGCAAATATGCAAATAGTTATTTCTCCTCTGTGAAGGGTGCAGTGAACTAAAACATGTTTGTAAACCCTCGTTCTTAGTAGAGGGGCTCCCACACTCTTGTGAAATTTGAAAAATGTGGGGTTTCATCCTACATCGCTCAGGGTAATCCAGACGTGGACCCCTTGATCACTGTGCCCTGGAGAGGCGCAGCTTCACCTCACTGTGGAGGACCAACCAGGCTGAAACCCATGTCTGGGGTGGCTGATGGTACTCTTGTTTGTCGGAGATTTGCCTATCATTTCCGTGGACATTTCTCCTCTTTGAAGGGTGCAGTGCAATAAAACGTTGTTGTAAACCCTCCAGAGTGGAAGGAATTCCATAGAATGTTCTCCCGGCACTAATGTATTACAGGCTCCCAGCATCCACGTGGGTGCTTGCAGAGTATTTCAGAGTGGCAGGGGGGTCTGCCACTGTGAAATGTGGTAAACAAATGCATGTTTTATCTTTGCTTGAAGGTTAGAAATGCAAGGGGGGGCAGCTTCAATGCATTGAAGCTTCAGAAATGAACCTACTGTGCATTGAGTCTTCCCCTGTGCCTAATCCGAACAGGTGCAATGGAAAGTACAGTATTTAATTTTTGCACATTTCAAAGTGCATCCCATTTGTGGATTTAGGATGCACATTGAAATGTGTAAAAATGCCATCTTATTTGCAAAGGGAGTAAAAAAGCCACCTGAATGTGCGCACCTAAAAGGCACACACTAAGAAACCCTTTGTGGATTTGGGTGCAACTATTTTTGGCGCAAAAGATGAGATGTGCTAGTGCATTTCATCACTAGCAGAAAAAAAGTTTTGCGGATGAGGCCCACTGTGTGTACATCAGTGAACGCAGAAAGTGTATCATTTTTTGGAACAGAATACATGTGTGAACTACATCCAGGAAGCAGGTTTAGAGCTTCAGTAGCGCACAGTAAAAGATCCTGACATGTTTTGTAAAAGAATGGGCACAGACCTCTTTGAATCAGGGAGCCATGTGACCCCCTTTCACCCACCCATAAAGACGTCTCTACCCATGCAGTACGTGTCCTGCTCTATTGTCATGTTGCAGTTCTTGTTCTCTTTTTCTGCTCCTTAATATTCTGAAGTCCCCACAGTGCATTACTTAAATGTTCTCCCTGCTGTACCCCTCTCCTCTCCCACTCTTCCTGTTACCTGCTTTGCACTTCCCTCAGGCCTTACTTCTCTATACCCCTCATCTTTTGCATCCCTTCCCACCTTACCAAGAGTGTGGGAGCCCCTCTGCAGAGAACGGACATGGTTCAAATAACCTGATCCCGAAACAAATCTATTTAAGGGGGCTGGGCAGTGCATTTGCACTACTGTTTAGCCACACCTGAAATGCACAGATCACCTACGAGAATAAGATGACCAGCACATTTCTGAAATGAGCGCAAATGAAAAAAGCACGTCCTTTTTTTTAATAATCTTCCCTAGGTTGTCCGTTCACTATAGCCCAACTCCTGTAGCATTGTCATCCTTCTGGGGGGGAACATATTGATTACGTGCAATCCTGAAAGTTGAAATACATATTGATACAATGTGAGTACCACAATTTTTTTAGAAGATAGCTCAGTTTTGAAAAGCACTCTTTACAGAGATTTGCGTTCCTATGCCAGATCATAGTAACACATTTCAGCAAGGCAGATCAGCCTGTCCTATGTCTGAGGTTGATAAACATGTTTGTATATATTCCTTTGTGATAGTAACATCTACTATGCTAAAAAAAACAATGTACCTGCACCAGATAGCACTAGCTATAAAAGGTAACATGGAATGAATATTATGCAGGTCTAGTCCCTCAAAATGAGGGTCATACACTGTCATCCATAGAGAGCATAAAGTGTTAGGTAGTCAAATTCAAGACTGTGTAACCAAAGATTTGGGGCTCATATCCTGATTTTGCCAGTGAACAATACAGTGATCCTGAACAAATCAACATATCTCACTGTATAGCATTCCTTGAGATGGTTTGCGGAGTGCGTAGTGTGTGTGTTGGTGGTGTTGGAAGTACTTGGAGGAGCTGCACTACTACCAATCTGTTTGCCATTTCCATTGGATCTGAGGTGGAGTTTACCATAAAGACTCGCACCCGGACGCGGAGCGTCGCGGAGTGCGTAGAGTGTGTTGGTGGTATTCGTGGTGAGAGGCAGTGTGAGGCGGTAAGAAGGTAAGAGTGTCGACGACATCCCTGTCCTCCTGTTTCTGCTTACGATTTGATCCGTCTGATTCCCCCCACCATCCTTACGTCGTACTCCAACTCCCATACAGACTCTTTGTGAGGCAAACGAGATGGCAACAAATAATAAAAGTATTGGAGCCTGCGGAGCTGCTCTTCAAATGCCTGCTTCAGCTAGCTACCCGCAGACGCGCTTACACCATAGACGGTGTAATTCCGCCATTGAGCAGAGACTAATGCAGGGGGGGCTGGACGATATACCAATATGTGAAACAGCAAGCTCTTTCCCATACCCTGCCAAGCGATCCCGGCACTCCTCACTTAGCAGTAGTGATTCGAGCCACAATGACTCAAGAAAGATAACTTTGCAAAATTCTATAACCAAAACTGTGATTCAACACAAATGCCCCCAAAATCCCTTACCTGTGCTCGGAGTGGGGGTTTCCGTCGGGCGGGTGGAGGTGGATCGGGTCCCTCCCGCTGGCGGCTCTGCTAATGTGTGTTCGGAACGGGCGGCTGTGTGCCCGAGTGTGGGGGTTGCCGCATCGATGCATTGGGAGGGGGAGTTTCGGACTCGCACGGCCGTGACTCATGTGGAGGAGGAGCAGTGCCGAGCCGGCTCTGTTCATGGCTCCCTGGTGGAGCCTCATCGGTTCGCCGGAATGAGCCGGGTTGCTAGTGATGTTGAGTTGCCTGTTCCTCCCAATGATTCACCTAGTGTTTATACGACCCCTCATGAGCAAGTGCTGGAAGGCCTAGCCAAATATTTTGTTGTTCCGGCCGGTACGAAAGAAAACACGGCGTGCGCCGAAACAATAGCAGAGACCACAAACTCGGGAACATGTGACGTTGACGCAATTATCCATGTTGACAAAGCAACGACAGAATATGCTCGTTCACTGGATTCGCCCAAGCAAGTCGAGTCCCTTCAAGGGTCCAACAAAGAGCCGTTGATCCCATATGGTCTAAAGCGGGGTAATCCTAACAACCACATTGGTGACAACGTGAACAAAGTTAGGCTAATGGGAGTGAATGCCGCGTCAGTGAAACTATCGAATGTTCAAATGCCTGCTGACTTTAAGCTTATTACATTTGAACCAACAACACCTGAATGCAGTGTTATTGAGCCTAATGATCAATTCTGTCCTCTCAAAGAGGCTGTAACTAACGGATTGTTCGATGAAGTACTGTGTGTTGGAAATAAAAGGTCCTCATTAGCTATGGCCGACCAACTATTATTGGACTTGACAACACTCCACAAGAAATTGCAATCTGGAAGAACAACAGGAATCTCCAACTCTATTAGTGACAACATCAGTGAAGTCACCCCACAGACGAATGGGGATAAAGTACAGGAGAATGTCCACACTTCCCTTCCCAAAGAAAGAGTGAACTGCTTGATATCTGGAATAGCAAAGAGGAGGCGCAAAGAGGTGACTCCAAAAAATGATATACTCACCTCACAGAAAAGAGTGCTTGAACACCCTTATAATCAACAGAATGGTCCAAAAGTGATCTTTACCTCCACCAACTCAAAATACCAACGTGATGATGACGACGAAGATACATCCTCAGATGAGACCTCCTCGGATTCATCCTTTGTGGAAAGATCATTCCCAAAGGTTATAAGGGGGATAAGCCAAAAGTCGATGAAGTCCACCAAGTCTAATTACTTCTCAAATGCTTCAATAGAGAAATTGTGAAATGGTGTGCTGAGCTGGTGACAAAAATTTCACTTGCAGTCACAATAGCGACAGCCCCTTTCTCTAAAATGTATGAGCAATTTAATGAGAGCTACAGGGATCAGAACACCCTGCTGGCAATGCTAAACATCAAAATGGCAACCATTGACTTGGAAATGCGTGAAACGAAGTTCCAATCATCCAAAGATCTGCTCTCATTGGATGCGTCTAATGCCCTATTGAGAGAACATCTACGGAATTCAGCTGAAGACAAAAGACTTCTGGCTGAAGTTGTGCGAGAAGCTCTATTGATTTTGAAAAAAATCACAACAGTCCGATTATGAGTGTGAAAAACTCAATAATGGCAAAGATTGTAGAAACAGTGCTTTAGAACCCAGTCTGGGTCAAAAAACGTGTGAAAAACCTTCTGCGGATATAACAGGCAATAGTGGAGCGATGATGGCAGCTACCATTAATAAATCTTGGGATTTGCCTGGTCCCTGTATCAACCTATGAAATAAGTGATACAGAGGAGTGTATAAGGTGAAAAAGACGAGTCTAAAACGATCACGCCATCGAATAATACTACAACGAGTGTAAATGCAAATCCAAAACAACTGAAAAATCAGAAAAGGGGTTGCATGATAAGAAAAGTGGAACCTTACCGTATCATGAATGTGCAGAGGCTATTCATCCTGAAAATGAGGATGCTTCCCGATTTTTAACATTGGAAGAAAAAAGGATAATCATGCACAAAAAATTACTAAATTTGATTGTGGATGCAAGAGTGTTTGAGAAAACCTCGGAAAAAGGTCCGAGTGATGAAGCAATCTCTTTCCAAATGACTAAACAATTACTGTTAAATCAAGCCACCAAACTGAGTGAACGGAAAAAGTTAACGAAAGTTAACGATGAAAATGGTAGTATTGATTCTTACAAACGGACTCAGAACAATAAATTGGAATGAAACATCAAAAAAAAGGCTGAATCGAATTACTATATTGAATTAAAAAGGAGTCATAGCTCTAGTGATGGCTTGATTCTGAACAGAACAAATGTAATGGCACTGTTCCAACATGTTCCGGAGTTAAGATCAATAGTATCCAGCGACATTAAAACAGTCAAATTTGCTAATGAAACCCAAACAGATAGGGTAATATTACACATCCACTCTAATTACAAAAAAGATCACATTTTGGATGGTGAATGGCCCCTAAATCAATTGGGATTTACACTAGTTGAAGTGACTCCTGAGAATGGTAACATGGCGATTCCGTTGACTGAGAAAAGATCTCTACAAATTCTCCATCAAATCGTAGAAAAAAGAGATTTGAATTCAACACTAAAGGGAAAAGAAATAGCGTCGCCAAATGTCGTGACAAAAACTGTTACTCGACAAATACAGGGATGTGACATCGATGAGCAAGAAATGAAGGCAAACATGAAGCAAATCAAGATAACAGTTCCACTTGAAGATTTGGAAAATACACGATCGGGTTCGCACGATGATAAAGATGTGACCTCCGAATCTGATAAATGGAGTTGGCTGGCAAGTGCATTGAGCCGTAATAAATCAAGTTAATACCAAAAGCAGGCAAAAAAGAAAGACCTTGAAGTTGGGTCTTGGAATACTAGGGGTTTTGAAAATCTACTCAAAGAACAGTCTCTGGAAGTAATGGCAGTAGACATATTGTGTTTACAGGAAACTTGGCTCTCAACTCTTCCAGTTGTTGAAGAGTATGAAATAGCAATGAACCCAGCGATTAGACCTCAAAAGGGGAGACCGATATCTGGTTTGCTAACTCTAGAACATAGAAGATGTGGATTCCGGATTAAAGAGTCTTACAATGTTTCACACTACATTCAGGTGTCAGTAATTGAGCAAGCTGGAAAAGAGGTTGATATAGATGAGAGGCTATACTTAATAAACATTTATTGGCAACAACAAGCGACAGGGACTTGGACCTTTACTGACATGTTATGCGATGAAATTGATAACATAATGTCAGTAGTTGAATCACTGAATATTATAGTATGCAGAGATTGGAACCCGGACTTTGTAGCATTACTTGACTTAGACATCGATTCACAAAAAGTCCAAAAATGTGTAAGAAAATTAAAACTTGCAACACACATACAAGAAGAGCTGAATATCAGAGAATTTCAAAGACTGAACAGATTCACTGAAGGTGACATACCCCCAAAGCCAACGTGGAAAATGAAAAATCAAAGTTCAGTGTTGGACTACGTTTTTGTATCCAGAAGGCTACTTGAGAACATAAGATTCCTAAAGGTCCATGAAATGGCAAATAGTGATCACGATCTGGTCAAGTTTGGGATCCGAAATTATCAACTACATAAAGATCGAGTCTTATATGCTCCTGCTCTTGAAATCGTTCCTGGGCAAACTCGTCTGAGATTAAACATTTCCAACATAAAAGAATTGACAAGCTATGTTGCTAAGAAAGGTGATATGAATTATGTGCCGTTCCTAGAACTATACAGAGAAGTAAGGATCCTGAATGGAAAATATAATTTTTCACCAAGCATATCTTTGATCAAGAAATCATGCAAAAAAACTGTGAAATGCGACGTAAAATCAAGGCATAAATTAGTTTTCAAAAATTGATTAGCAGAATTTGCTAATTAAAATATTTTTGATTAGCAAATAAACCTATTTGATTAGCAATTTTGTACTCCTATTTTAAATGTCACCAGAAGTTAGTTTTATCCCAAGACATACAATTAGCAAGAATACAGCATTTCTATGTACCTCTGAAGTAAAATATTCGTGCAATGAGTGTAAAATGTAAAGATTCACTGCATGAATGGACCTCATAAATAGATCTGATAAAAAAAGCTCTGTAAACATTTTTCAGTTCAACGCTCTGTGCAGAGTGATGGGCTCAGACCAATCCAATGACCTTACAGCTACATGACTTTGCCCTGCACTCTGGCCGGGACAGGCCTTAGGTGAACCACCAGTGAAGGCAAGTGGAAGAGCGTGCCACCATCGCACATCATCTGCATATCAGACTGAGGAGGGTATCAGTCTCCATGTTGTTCAGTTATTTATCTTGCACTGCAGGAATAAATATGTATTGCCCGGGCTGCTGCTACAGAGCAGTGACAAACGTTGCCTACCAGCTCTGTGTGATTACCTCCTGTGAAGGTAGTGTTAACTTACATTCAGAATGATAAATTTTTAACATTTGAACGTCTTTCCATCTTGTGCTGTTGGGTGGGTTGTGTATTTTAGAACGCTCCAATGGTGCCAACAATGTATGTTTTGTATTTTCCTGTGATGTAATTGTTATCCAAAGCATTAGTTCTGAAACTTGAAAAATCCTACATCTTTTTGGCCACAAAATGTTGGCAAGTATGCTGCAGGCCTGGGTGCTTGGAAATTGGCAGAAATAATATTTCTCCTGTCCGTTCAGGCGGGAGAAATATTATTTCCAGCCACTTTCTAAGGACCCAGGTCTGCAGTAATAATATAGCCTGCTTGCAGAGGGCATTTTTAACTTTCTTTCTGTCTAGTGCTTAAAAGTGCCACAAGCGCTTTAATCACGAGACTGAAAGAAAATTAAAAATGCCCTCTGCAAGCAGGCCACGTTATTACTGCAGGCCTGGGTGCTTGGAAAGTGGCAGAAATAATATTTCTCCTGTCCGTTCGGGTGGGAAAAATATTATTTCCAGCCACTTTCTAAGCACCCAGGCCTGCAGTAATAACATAGCCTGCTTGCAGAGGGCATTTTTTTTTCCAGTCTTGTGATTAAAGCTTTAATCACGAGACTGAAAGAAAATTAAAAATGCCCTCTGCAAGCAGGCTACGTTACTACTGCAAGCCTGGGTGCTTGGAAAGTAGCAGTAAATAATAAATCTCCTGCCCATACGGGCGGGAGAAATATTATTTACCGCCACTTTGTAAGCACCCAGGCCTGCAGTAATAACGTAGCCTGCTTGCAGAGGGCATTTTCTATTTTCTTTCAGTCTCGTGATTAAAGCGCTTGTGGCACTTTTAAGCACTAGACTGAAAGAAAGTTAAAAATGCCCTCTGCGGAGGCCACCAGGGGGCGCGCAGGTGATGGCTGCCTGAGCGTTGCTCTCCCGCCGTACGTGGCCAGTTGACGGGGATTGAGCCCCCCCCGGACCCCCCCAGGCGGCAACACAGTGCGGGATTGGCAACCGGACTCCCCCCCGCAGCCCCCGCTCGAAAGAGCGGACTCCGGGGACTACGAGGAGCCGGAGAACGGACTTCGCGGTCCGAGACGAGGTAACGCCGAGGGGGCCTGGGGACTCCCTCGGCTGCGGCATCACAGGCGACAGGACGAGCTCTCCCTCCGGAGGGTGAGGCCCGCTCGGAGAGCCCTCAGCCCGTCCCGCGGGAGGACGCGAGGACCAGGGACACAGGTCCCGAGCGGGACAAGGACGCGGGTGACCACGCCCCCGGGCAGACTCGAGCGCGGACGGGGAAGCCGCGGACGGCCCCCCCGCAGTGGCGGAACTCGGGCGAGTGCTCCGCCAACCCCCGCGGTGTGGAGTACGGGAGGCGCCGTGACAAGGGCGGACCCCGCTGCCCAGTGGAAGCCCAAAGCTGCCCGCCCAGGGCCAACACAGCACGGCAGGGCCAGAGACGCAGCGAGGCCCGGGGAAAACCCCTCCCCCCAGTGAAGTGCCCTCTGGTCCCCCCGAGGCCTGGAACCGAGGGAAAGACAGACGACGGCGACGAGGCTCGAGGACCCGGAGGGCTTCTGACAACGGCCCTCCCCTCCCCCCCCCCTGGATCCAGAGGTACAGCGCCGCCACGCCGACGGAACCATCTGATGCTCACCCCTGGTAGGTGGAGGCCTCTGCTCTAACTCGCAGGGCGTGTGCCCGCCAACAGCCCCCCAGGAGCCGACAGAACTAGGAAACGGACCCAGGTGTGAGGCCCCCACCTGGCCCTCGTGGGGCGTGTGCCCGCCTGAAGGTCCCCTTCAACCGCTCAGGCCCACCTGAGGGCCCGATTCCGGCCCCCACTGCTTGGGCCCGGAGGACAATCCCTTTGGCCCCGAGCTAGTGGTAGACAACGAAACAGGTGCGTGGAATGCCTGTATGAACTGGCGGGAGGCCTTGCAATCTTTTCGCTACAAAGGGGTTAGAAACAATAGCGAGAACCCCACAATCCACGGGGCCATGGCCCACCCGGAAACCCCAACGCATTCCGCCACGGCCATGGAGAAGGGATTTGCATCCATACTCCAAGAGATCCGGGATATGCGATCAGACATCGCGCAAAAGCTGGAAAAAATGGACAACAGGGTGGATAAGGTGGAGGACAGGCTCCTGCGGGTGGAGACCGACCAGTCGACCTCAGCCATGCAGGAAGTGCAAACGGAAATGCGACTGGCTGCCTTGGAAAAGAGGGACGAGGAAAGGGCCAGACAAATGGATGACTACAAAAATAGGGAAAGGAGGAACAACCTTAGATTTTTTGGGGTTCCGGAAGTGGAGGGGGAAACGGAGAGAGACTTAATCCGTGTGGTACGAGATATAATCACCCTTCTCTTTGCCAAAGAAATGACCACGGAATTGACATTCGACCGTGTGCACAGAGCGGGCGGCAGAGCGGGAAACCCCCGATCGATCCTTGCACGATTCCACTACTATACAGACAAGGCTAAGGTCCTGGAGGAGGCAAGGAAAGCAGGGGTGATTTCTTATAACGGTGCAGAGATCTCGATATTCCAAGACCTCTCAGCCTACACCCTGGCGAAGCGGAGAATGTGCCGCCCCCTCACGCAATTACTGAAGGATAAAGGAGTGCGCTACAGGTGGGGGTACCCATTTTCCCTGACCTTTGAATACATGGGCCAACGGACGTCGCTAATCACGGAAGAGGATATAAGAGGGGCCATTCAGGACTACGTGACTGAACCTACCACCAGAAGAGGCCCGGTGGGCCCGGCGAGATTGGGGGAGGGGTCTTCAGACCGTCCTGGGCCCAGGAGGAGGAAAACCGGCTCGAGGAAATACAGGAAGCTCAACACCCCTCCGGCTGCGAGGGAGGGGGAGCGCAACGACACAGATGACTGAGAACAGGGGCGACTGGCCCACTGGAGATTCAGCGCAACGATGTCCGGTTGAATAAATATTTCCCCAGGACAGCAAGTAAGGTGGGGGCGAAGGTGGGGGAAAAATGGGGGGGGGGGCACACAACAATGAGCTTAGCTCAGCGTGCCCGGCCGGGTAGGGCAGACTGGTGGTCCGGCCTAATGCCAGGAATGGCGGAACTAAATGGCTGGACGCCAGGTAGGGGGGAGGGGGGGACGAAGTTACCAGAGGGTTGTTGGTGGGGGAAGGGGTTTGGGGAAAAGTTGAGGGAATGTCCGAATAATGTCCGACCAGTGCGACTACGGGAGCAAATAACGAACAGTGATGTTAAGCAGGTGTCCAACAGCATTGATGACTTAGATTATGGCTGACTGCCAACCGGCCCTGGGAGTGGGCACCCTGAACGTGCGGGGCTTGAACACACCTACCAAGAGGTCCCTGGTTTGTCGTGAATTCAGGAGGACGAAGCTGGACCTGCTGTTCTTACAAGAGACACATTGGGCGAGAGGGAAGGAACCCAAAATGAGAGGGGGAGGTATAGGGGAGGTCTTCCATGCATCCCATAAGGGGAAGAAAAGAGGGGTGGCTATCCTGGTCGCCAGGGGACTCCGCTTCACTAATGAGGCTACCATGCAGGACCCCGAGGGTCGCTTTCTATTGGTGAGGGGCACCCTACAAGGAGCCCCCCTGACACTGGCAGTGGTGTATGGTCCGAATGATGGCCAGGCCCAGTTCTGGGAAGAGGTAAAGGAGAAGCTTAAATTATTCGTAAGGGGCACGTTAGTGGTGGGAGGAGATTTTAACATGGTGATGGTCCCATCCATGGACAGGAAGAGGGTGGGCCCTCAGAACCCCAGACCCGCGGAGGAATCCACAGCGCGAACCTTCCGGAGAGTGAATGAGGAGCTGGGCCTGGTAGACTCAATCCCGTCCCCCAGAGCAGGTGTCCCCTCTTTTACATACTACTCGGCCATCCATGCCTCGTTCTCGAGGATAGACTATATCTTGGTGGATGAAACCCTTCGGGCTATAGGGTCGATCCTGTACCCTGGTCCGACCATGATATGGTAAGGGTGACAATATCGGGGGAATGGTGTGAAGAGCGCAGGGGCCGTTGGAGATGCAACGATGCTCTACTGAAGAACGAGGCTCATGCCCAGGAGATTGCAGACGCCATAACAGAATTTTTTGAGCTAAACGACAATGGGGAAGTGGGCACGCACACGCTCTGGGATGCTTTCAAGGCGACTCTTCGAGGTATCCTCATCCAAAAAGGTGCAAGGGTAAAAAGGGAGAGGGAGGCCCAGGAGAGGACCCTGCGGGAAAAAATTGCCCATCTCCAACCGAGGGGTTCCCCAGACCGGGTCCCGGACCGCGATCGAGTGGCCGCACTGGAGGATTACAGGCTCCAGTTGAAAGACTTACTTATCCACAAAACGGAGAGAAGTCTTCAGATGGTAAAGCAAAAGTATTACGAGAAAGGGGACAAAGCGGACAGGATCTTGGCATGGAAGTTGAGGGAAGTCCAGAGGAGCAGAATGGTGAGGGAAGTGAGGGACGCTCATGGAACTTTGGGTTGCGAGTCCTCCCATATCGGAGGGGCCTTTCGCCAATATTATAAGACCCTGTACTCATCCGAATACGACGAGGGAAATGCACCGATAGAGGATTTTTTGAGCTCCGTCCGGCTCCCCGCTCTGTCCAGGGAGATGTCCGAGGGGCTGGAAGGGCCAGTGACCGAAGATGAGGTGGACAAGGCCATAGGTGGGATGAAAGCGGGTACCTCCCCCGGGGACGATGGGTTTTCTGTCTATTTTTACAAAAAATTCCGATCTTCCTTAATCCCATACTTGGTGAGGGTTTTCAACTCGGTGCTAGAGGGGGGAGCCCTCCCCGACACCATGATGGGGGCTATCATTGCGGTATTACCTAAGGAGGGGAGGGGCCCACAGAATGTGCCTCCTACCGCCCCATATCACTGCTTAACACTGACGTTAAGATACTGGCCAAGGTGGTGGGGAGGCGGATAGAGGGAGTACTGCCGAAACTAGTCCATGGGGACCAGGTGGGGTTCATCAGTGGGAGACAGGGTTCGGATAACATACGCAAGACCATAGATCTATTCCACTTTGCGCAACAGTCGGAGCTTAACGCAAGTGTCCTCTCTCTGGACTCAGAGAAGGCGTTTGACAGAGTCGAGTGGCGGTACATGGATCTCCTCCTGAGGAAGATGGGTTTTGGGGCTCACATTATGAGCTGGGTAACGGCCCTTTACAGAGCTCCCACGGCAAGGGTCCAAGTGAATGGGGAGTTGACCGATGCTTTCCCCCTCTCCCGAGGGACAAGACAGGGGTGAGCTCTCTCCCCTCTGATATACGTCCTCACGATAGAAGCCCTGGCTATAGCCATCAGGGCGCACCCAGGAATTAAGGGGATTAGCAGGGGGGAGGTGGAATTTAAACTCTCCTTGTTCGCAGATGACATTCTGGTCTACCTGGTAGACCCTAGCTCCTCGCTCCCCCCCCTACTGGACCTGATAACTGAATTTGGACGCTTCTCGGGCCTGAAGATCAATGCCTCGAAATCGGTCCTGCTCCCTATGAGACTCCGGGACCCGGGGCTAGACCCCCTGGATAGACTTCACGGGATTGCAATGGGGAAGGCTGAAATTCGATACCTGGGGGTTCTCCTCACACGGGACTTAACTAAACTGGCCACCGCGAACTATGACCCCATAATAGAAGGGATCACATCAGACTTGAGGAGGTGGGGAGGGATGATCCTCTCTTGGTATGGCAGGATGATGGCGGTTAAAATGAATGTACTGCCACGGCTCTTATATCTTTTCACGGCACTTCCAACCAATGTCCCTCAGCAGACTTTCAGGGTGTTACAGAACTCCACCCGGGACTTCATATGGCAGGGGAAAACCCCGAGGACCAGGAGGACTACGCTGACGCTGCCCAGGGAGGAGGGAGGGTTTGGACTGCCGGACTTCTGCCTGTATTTTCGGGCTGCTCAGCTACGGGTCCTCCTGGAACACATGAAGGAGGGAATGGGGACCTACTGGTCGTATCTGGAGAATATGGATACCCACCCCCTGAAGGTTCGCGACCTCCTGTGGGCCCCACGGAGAATAATCCCGAGTCACTTGAAAGCCCACCCGACCTTGGGAGTCCTCTGGGACATTTGGAAGGAGGGCCCTCAGACGGCGCACCTCACTACATGGCCATCCCCGATGTCTTCCCTCTGGGGGCATCCCCTTAACCTGGGTAGCAAAGGGTTCAGGTTCTCCCAAGTCTGGTCGGACAAAGGATTGGAATGGGCGGGACAGCTGTTCAGGGAGGGTGAATTCCTGCCCTACGAAGAACTGAGAGACGCACTCGGCCAGGGATCCCTGTCCATCTTTGAGTACCTCCGTTTGAAGGGCATACTATGTGATCAATCGTGGGGCTCCAGTCTGAGTAGACAGCTAACTCCCTTTGAAAAGCTTATAGATGCAGCGACCTCGAGGAAAGGGGCGGTTTCTAGCATGTATAAAATTCTCAATACGTACGACCTCCAGGGAAGGAGAACCTTTCGCAAGTTCTGGGAGGAGCTGGCGGGAGAGGAGATTTCGGAGGACTCCTGGTCCAGAATATTCAAAATCGCCTTCCATGGGAACCTCTTCACAGCCGATATGGAACACAATTTCAAGGTGCTGCAAGGGTTGCATAGGGACCCAGTGAAACTGTCTAAGATGTTTTCGGGGGTGTCCCCATTGTGCCCGAGGGGGTGTGGGCAAGTAGGCTCCAGGAGTCCTATGTGGTGGCACTGTCCAAAGGCACAGGTGTACTGGGGGTTGGTGAGGGGCTGGATGGCGGAAGTGATAGAGGAACTCTTACCTCTCAATCCTCTGACGATGCTGTTGGGCCTCCCCCCAGAGGAAATAGAAGTTCACCGGTACCCGAGGATGTGGGAGACAATGTTGTGGGCGGGCAGAGTAGCCCTTGCACAAAAATGGAAAAGCCCGGAGCCCCCGTCCAAGGAAGAGTGGATGAAAAAGGTTAAAAACATGTTTATAATGGATAAACTGACTGCCATGGTGAACAATGACACCAGCGCTTTCTTTACAAACTGGTATGGAATACAACAATCCTGGGGATGGGAGGTCCATTGAACCTTCCGGTGAGAGAACTCGGACCCAATGGGGCGATCCAAGCGGAGAGCAGTACCTCAGTGGACGGGGATGCCCAGCACCCGGGGCGAGACGGGTCCAGGCCTAACGGCGTTAAGGGCACCAGCTGCATCGCATTTGGAGGGAGAACACGCTGCGAGTCTCCCGGCACAACAGACTTGGCTTGGACACAGGGCAGGGGGGGTGGGCACAAGTTGGGGTGGTGGGGGTGCGGGGTGGGGGGGACATGGGGAAACTGTTCTTTCTGTAAACCTGAATAAAAATTGAAGTTTAAAAAAAAAAAAAAAATGCCCTCTGCAAGCAGGCCACCTTATTACTGCAGTCCTGGGTGTTTGGAAAGTGGCAGAAATAATATTTCTCCCATCCGTTCGGGCGGGAGAAATATTATTTCCAGCCACTTTCTAAGCACCCAGGCCTGCAGAAGTAACAGGCTGCTTGCAGAGGACATTTTTTATTATTTTTCAGTCTCGTGATTAAAGTGCTTGTCGTATCTTTAATCACGAGACTGAAAGAAAATTAAAAATGCCCTCTGCAAGCAGGCTACGTTATTACTGCAGGCCTGGGGGCTTGGAAAGTGGCAGAAATAATATTTCTCCCGTCCGTTCGGGCGGGAGAAATATTATTTCCAGCCACTTTCTTTTTTTTTTTAAACTTTTTTTTTTGGCGGCAAAGGTTACATGGTACATACATCAAGGCAACAAGGAGAAGTAAGACACATTAGGTGGAGCAGTGCATAAATTGCTGTACATTAATCACAGTAATGTCAGACAATGATCACACAAGATACACATGAGTACAAGTTTATGTTGCAGCAGTGGACACTGAAGGGGTGGGGGATGGGCCAGAGCCGGGTGTGTCTGCACTACGACTGTGAAGGTATGAATTGAATTCCACCCAGATGTTCTTGGGTCGAGAAGTGACGGGGAGCATGGATATAAATTCCTCCTCACAGTTCCGTGACCAAGTAAGCATATGGAGCCATTTCTGGTGGGCCGGGGGGAAGGGACTTTTCCAGTTCTGAAGTATACATTTTTTGGCTATCATGCACCCAATATTAAGAAACTTAGCCAAACGTCTGGTGTCATCCGTTTTCCAGGCTCCGAAGAGGATGGCTAAAGGATCAGGATCAATCACTGTGTCAATGATAGCCATGAGTGTTTCCAGGATGCTTTCCCAGAACCCCAGCAATTTGTCACAAGACCAGAACATGTGTAAGTGGTCAGCTGCCCTCGCCCCGCAGCGGGGGGAGGGGTGCGCCGTAGCACGGGTGAACTTCGAAGTCCTGTGTGGAGTGCAGTAAAGTCTATTTAGGAGTTTGTACTGCATGGCGCGAAGACGGAAATTGAGTATGTAAGCACATATCCCCCCAAACCCTATCTGATATTTCTAGATCTAGTTCGCCAGCCCATTCATCACGTGCCTTGAGAGTGGGAGTAGGGGTAGCATCCTGTAGGATCTTGTAAAGTGATGAGACTACTCCATGGGCACCTCCAGAGTTGGCAATATATGCAATGGCCGAGTTGTCTGGGGGCTCATCAGGGAATGTGGGCCATTTGGTGCGAAACGCAGCCCGCAGTCTGTAGTATTGAAGGGTCTCCAAGGCGGACCCAGTGTGCCCCAGTTTCCAAGTTTGGGGGTCAATGAACCTGCCTTCGGGGTAGAAGCCCGTCAGTGCTTGGTATCCCAGCATCCCCCAGTGTCGGACCAGTGCTGCATCATGAGTGGGTTCCAAGCCGGGAAAGGCCCACACAGGAAGCCACTTGTAGTACGGAAAGGCTTCAGGTGTCTGAAATAGCAGGTGAGCCCAGGCTTGAAGTGTCATGTTGATTGGGTCAATGGGAGAGTCAGGTGTGTAGTGCCGATGTAGTATGAGGGACATTAGGTTGATACCAGCAGCTGCCAGTCGCTCCAGTTTGATATGGGGACACGCCGGAGTACTAGGATACCAGTGAGTGGCATGCTGGGCCTGGGCCGCGGACCAATAAAGTGACAGATCTGGAGCCGTGAGTCCCCCTTGTCTATATGGGAGTGCCATGTCCGTCCGCTTTTTGCGTACTGCGCCAGAGTGCCAGAGGAACTGTGCACATAGTGTGTGTAGTCTAGTAAATTATTGCCTCCCGGGCCATACGGGTACGTTACTAAACGTGTAAAGGAGTTTGGGGAGTAGGATCATTTTAATGAGGGAGAGCCGTCCAGCAATGGATAGTGGGAGGGCACGCCACCGTAGTAGTTTAGTCTCAACTATTTGTGATATCGCGGAGTAGTTATCAGCAATGAGGGTGGATTTGGCTAACGATATTTGCACACCCAGATATCTAACACCATTCGGTGACCAGCGGAGGGGGTATTCAGTGGTGGGTTGCTGGGTGGAATTAGTGAGCGGGAAGATCTCTGATTTGGAGTAGTTAATAGTGAAACCGGAGTGGGTGCCAATGTGGGTAATGTCCCTTAGTACAGGGTCAAGATGTGTTGCAGGGTCTCTGATGTATAACAAAACATCGTCCGCATAAAGAGATATAATTTCGGGACTGTCTTTCAGTCTTATTCCCTTACGGGCGTGATGAGCACGGACATAGTCTGCCATCGGCTCTATTGCTAGGGCGAACAGAATAGGAGAGAAGGGGCATCCCTGTCGGGTGCCCCTGAAGAGTGTGAAAAGGTCAGATGTCAGTGTATTGGTTCTAACCCGCGCCACAGGGGAAGTGTACAACAATTTGATGAACCTGATCATGTTCGGGCCTATGCCCATGGTCTCCAACACTAGCCATGTGTATTTCCAGGAGACCATATCAAAGGCCTTCTGGGCATCAAGCGTGACCGCCACAGCTTGTGCATCCTCATCAATGCGGGACATCACGTTAAACAGTCTTCTGATATTGTGGGAGGTAGACCTTCCGGGTACAAAGCCGGCCTGGTCTTCATGGAATAAATACGTCATAATGGGCAGGAATCGGTTAGCTATAATTTTTGCAAAGATCTTTGTGTCGAGATTCATAAGGGAGAGGGGTCTATAGGACCCACATTCATCGTCAGGTTTACCAGGCTTGAGCAGCACTGTGATGGCTGCTTCGCGCATGGAGAGGGGGAAGATAGAGGCACGGAGCGATTCGTCCTAGACCTCAAGCAGCCTAGGGGCGATTATGGCGACGTGCTCTTGGTAGAAATCGGCGGTTAGGCCGTCAGGTCCCGGGGCCTTGCCTTTGGGCAAGTCAGAAATGGCTGTTACTATTTCATCTAGTGTAATTGGGGAGTCCAATCCGTCTCGAGTAGCGGAGGAGATCTCTGTGGTGGGGATCTGGTCGAGGAGCTCACGCATATGTTGTTCAGTGTGTTCAGCGGGTTGAGAGTAGAGGGACCTGTAGAACTCAGTGAATGTGTCTAGGATTTGTTGGTCAGCCCATTGTGCGTTGCCATGTTTATCTTTAATAGAGGTGATTTGCGTCCGGCCAGATTCCCATTTTAATAGCGTAGCTAATGTTTTCCCGGGCCTGTCTCCCTCTCCATATTTCCTGGCTGCTTGCGTGCCGCTAACGTATTGTATTTCGCTGACGGCGAGCTTGTTGTATGCCTGGAGTTCATCAGAGACTTGAGCAAGTATGGCGGGGTCAGCCCTAGTGGCACATTGCAGTTCCAATTGCTTAAATTTGGTTTCAGATCGACCCAATGCGGTTCTGATTGATTTCAACACCCCAGAATGTCAGCAAGTATTTCAGCCCTAAATACAACATCCCTAAGGGCCTCGAATTTGAAACGCCAGGTGCTAAACGTCGGGACAGGTATCCCCAGCCTCGCCGAGAGTGTAATCGGGGCATGATCAGACAGTGTGCGAGGTAGAATCTGGGCTTCCACCACCCCACCCATGACTCCTTTTGATACAAGAAATAGGTCTATCCTAGAAGAGCTATCGTGCACTGATGAGTAGTAGGTGTAGTCTCTCCGTTGGGGGTGTAGTTTTCTCCAAGCGTCACAGATGTCAAGTGTCTTAATGTGGGCTTTCAGTCTGCGTGCAGCACTGGACAAGGAACGGGGAGCAGTTCCAGTTCTGTCCAGGACCGTGTCAAGGATAAGATTGAAATCCCCACCCCACAGAATCGGTATGCCCACATACCCCAGCAGTATGGTGGTGATATTGTCAAAAAATTTGGGGGAATCCACATTGGGGCAGTAAGTATTGACAAGTAGATATTCTTTGTTAGCCAGAGTGCAATGAAGTATTACATAACGTCCCTCAGGGTCGGTGTAGCTTTTGTGCAGTGTAAACTTAATGGATTTGTGAATCATCGTTAGAACACCCCTGGATTGAGAGGAATAGGAGGTGAAGAATCTCGCCGGTCCCCATGCAGGGGCCATGGTTCTTGGTATGGGGCCATTGGAGTGCGTCTCCTGTAGGAGCAGTAGCTTGCAGCTGTGTCTGTTGGCATAAGCTATGATTTTCCGGGCCTTGGTATGATTGCTTAGCCCACGGATATTCCAGGACATTATGACGGTAGACATTGCAGTGATAAATATCCTATAGTACTGCACACATTTTTAGTGGACATCTCGGACCCAACAGTAGTGTGTGCCCCAACGTTTGAAATCGAACGTGCATTCATGGACCTTTAATGCTCGCACCATGCAACCTCGTGTGCCTTTTTTAGATAACAACCCGTTCCCACCCACCACTCTCACCACTAACCCAAATTTAGTAGCGTAAACGCCAACCACCCCTACCTGTGCACAGCCGGGTCGACCCCAACCTGATCCAGCTGGTGCAAGAGCCCAACAGGGGCTAACCCATAACAAAAGTATAAAGAACAGTGCAATCGCAATGGGGTGCGCTATTGCTGTGCGCTAGCACGCTTGGAGCCCAGTGGGATCCGTGAGAAAACAAGCAGTGTTTGCGGTATGAAAATGCATGTCGCTGCATCTAACAGTGGCCGTGCCGGGCCTGAATGTGAATCAAAGGAACGTTACACTCAACAACAATAGGAAGTCAACATGGTCACGATGAGTAGTTCAACATTATGGTAATTTAACAGTGCGTCTCTGAGAGATCAGGTGCTGTGAGTGCAGCCCGGGCTACATAGGAAATGTAAATAGAACAACCGGATACTTGTGGAGCCATCAGAACGACTGACCATAGGACAAACAGAGGGAGTAAACCTCGGATGGAGTTCAGTCATTCTGCATCATATCCTCAGCGGGTGGGTGAGGGGGAATGTGTGCCTCTATGAATTTCACTGCCTCCGAAGGCACCGTAAAGAAGTAAAGTTTGTTGTTGAATGTGAACTTTAGACGTGCAGGGAATAGGATGGCATAAGGAATGCTTCTCTCCCTGAGCAGTTTCTTAACTCCAAGGAATTGGCGACGTTCCTGCTGGACTCCGGTCGAGAAGTCAGGGAAAATTTGGATCACCTGCGAGTCCATTCTGAGCTCACCCTTCTCACGTGCGAGGCGGAGGATCTGGTCGCGATCTTTAAAACTCAGGATTTTTGCAATAATGGGTCTTGGAAAGTCCCCAGGCCTGGGGCGTGGGGCCAGTGCCCTGTGGGCCCTTTTGATCGTGAAGAAGGGGGACATATCCGGGTTGCCCAATAGATCCTTCAGGAGGTTCTCGACAGCCAATTCGAGTCGGCCCTTCAACGCGTTTTCCGGGACCCCAATAATGCGTATATTATTCCTCCTTGATCTGGATTCGAGGTCATCACACTTAGCCTTTACTGACTTCATGTCCGTGACAAGGGTGGCCACTGTACCCGGCAGTGTGGCTATAGTGTCCTCACTGGCACCAATTCTATTTTCAGCCTCAGTGATTCGCGTCCCCTGTTGATCTAACTTGGCCCTAAGAGATGCCACATTTGCATTGATATCATCCAGCTTTTCATGAAATGCAGCAAAGTTTCTGGCCATAGTTTCCATCATGACTGTCAGGTCCGCATGAGGCCCCTCCGCAGGGAGCGGCGTGTCGGTCTGGTCGCATGAAGAATGGGCCGATTCGGATCTCGAGGTGGCTTTTGCAAATTTATCCATAGCCCCAGTCTTGCTGGTATTCCTGGATCTGTTAGACATTATGTGATATGAGTTCTTAGGCACTACATATGACCTGGGGCTATGCAAAGCAAAGATCAAATGAAGGAAATCACTCTCTTTTAGATGGTGTAGCAGCAACCCACAGAGTCTTCAGGAGCGTATTATCAGGGGAGGCAGTGTCAGGGGAGATGCCCCCGTAGTGTGCCCCAATAGGTCACAGGAGAATGGGCCGGCGCCGCGAGGTCCCAGGGCCGTATAGCACAGGTGAGGGTGTGGGGGCCGCAGTGGAGCGGAGGGATTACAGGGACGCCCGCACGCAGCAGCCACCCCAGCTCCTCACCTCAAGCCTGCGATCAATCCAGATGACAGGGTCCCCAGCGAGCCCACGCGTCCGGCGGCACCCGCAGGGGGATCACACGCGTCCGGCGGCACAGACACAGCGCCGCACCGTGAAGCTCCCCGGCCGCAGGCCCTGCGGGGGAGATGTCCTCGGGAGTCCCGCGGAGACACAGGGGCCGTGGGAAGGAGCCAGCCAGAGGCACCACGAGAGCGAGAGCGCAGAGCGGCGGACGGCCGCGGAAGATCCCAGCGGTCAGGCGGTGAAGTCCGATGCAGGATCCACCCACGCGTATCAGGGCAGTGAAGGCGGTCCCCACGCTCCAGATCAGCTCCAGCCCCCAGGCGTCGGGAGGCCAGCGATTGAGCGAGGGAGGCAGCGCGGCGGGCCCAGTTGGCCCAGCACGGGGGCAACGCCGTCGACCAAACCCAGGCTCAGAGGGTCCGGTTCGGGGCAGAATTTCACAGACAGGTGGCTCCAAGTGTCTGCAGGGCAGGAGCCAGGTTTGAAGATGGGGCAAGATGTTAAACCGCAGATGGAAGCAGATATAGAGCGGCAGCACACGGAGCTGGAAAACTAGGCAGCCATTTTGTCGGCTGCTCAACAGCGCCCCCCCCCCCCTTTCCAGCCACTTTCTAAGCACCCAGGCCTGCAGTAATAATATAGCCTGCTTGTAGAGGGCATTTCAAATATTCCTTCCTTCTCGCGAATCACGAGAAGGAAAGAATATTTGAAAGGCGATCTGCCGGCATGCCATTTTACTGTGGGGATGGGTACTAGCAAGTGGCTGGAATTAATATTTCTCGTGGCCACTTGCTAACACCCAGCCCCGCAGACAAGGGACTCCCCTCCTCCACCCTCCTGCTGAAGTCTTCTCCGCGTGACTTCGACGCCGCTCCCGGGCTGGGCTCATACATTGATACAATGTATTTAGCCCAGCCCGGGAGCTGCTGCCTGCACACTGTCAGTGCAACAAGCGCAGAGTTTAAATAAACAGGCACAGTAATCTGTGCCTTTTAAACTCTGCCCTCGGTGCCATAAATCATATCGCAGTTTCTGCGACATGATATTAAATTTAAAACGCAAACCAGCAGTATTGTATTGCAAATTGCGATGCGATACCGCTTATTTTATGCCTTGAAAATACGTTCCTTGAAAACTAAAAAAAAGGAAGCAAACCGAAATGAGATACTTAAAATCAAGAGATCCTATAATAACTGGATAAAAAGTCACAGAAGTATAATGCTACAAAATGATGCTGAGTTAATGCAACAATGCTTAGCGAAGAAAACATCGAGAGACTTCTGGAAAATAATAAACAACATGGAATTGCAACAAGAGGTGCTTTTAAGCAACATGGTTAGCGAAGCTCAATGGATCCAGCATTTTACTGAACTCTTCAAGAGAAATGGCCTGTCAAAAGAGGTTAGCTTTGATGAGGGACTGCCATGGAACATAACCATTGAAAAATCTGATATTCCGGATAGCATCAAAAGGCTAAGCTCCTCTCGGGCATGTGGCCCTGAAGGTTTAACAAACCATATGTTAAAACAAAACCCAGATGAATGGGCTGCGTTTTGAGAAATAGTCTTTAACATTGTCATTAAGAAAATACAAATGCCATTGTCATGGAAGAGTGCTATAATTGTGCCGATTTTCAAAAAGGGAATTTGTTCCGACCCCAAAAACTACAGGCCAATCGCACTCCTAGACGTTGTATGTAAAATCTTGCAACTCAGCTCCAGCAACAATTGACAACGTGGATTAAAAATTCGGGAGCATTTGACACAAGACAATCTGGATTAATTAAAGGTGTCGGTTGCAACCTGAATTTATTCATGATTAACTGCCTGAAAATGGAAGCAATACAAATGAACAAAACCATCTTTGCAGCATTTGTAGATCTTGCCCATGCTTTCGATGCAGTTGATCGCAATCGGCTATGGGAAAAACTGAAAAATAACCATTGTCCAGAAAGACTTATCCGTGCAATTAGACAACTTTACACGGGTACTAATATAAGAATTCGTCTGGATAGAAAGGGCTCCCTCTCAAGTGCAATAAAAACAGAACGAGGAGTAAAACAGGGCTGTCCGTTGGGAGCAGTCCTCTTTAACTTCTTCATTGCAGATGTGGGAACTGCTTTTGATGACATAAGATCGTTCTCGCCAAAAATGAACAACAACAAAATAGAGTGGATGCTCTATGCAGACGATATTGTGCTGATTGATTTGACAGAGATCGGCTTGCAACGAAAACTAACGGCCCTAGATTCTTACATCAAAGAGAATGATATGGTGATTAACAGCAAAAAAATGGTGATTATTGAATTAAAGAATTTACAGGGTTAAAAAAGTACTTGAAACGTAAACTTTCAATGGAAAATTGGTTTGGACACCTTAAAAAGAACTTGTGAAGTAAGATATCTTGGTGCCATAATAAGCGCAAATATTAATGTTGAACCGATGGCAAAAGCGATAAAGGCAAGATCCAAACAATTGACATCACAGGGACTGCTTGTTAATAAAAAATACGGCAAATTTAGCCTAAAGCCAGTCATCGACTTCTACAAACATAAGGTGGTACCAGCTTTAATACATGGTGCGGAGACTGATTTTGGTTGCTCATACAACGCCTGGGAAGTATGTGAACATCTATTCTGGAAATAAATCCTATGCCTTGGAGAGGGAGTTCCAAAAGCTTGCATAAGATATGAGCTGGGACTAACATCGATCACAGCAAAGATGATATGGAACTCATTATCAGTCTATGGCAAAATAATGGACCCGAATTCCATCTCACAATTCCAAATCCTCAAATTGAACCATGGAACTGATGATACATCGATTCAAAATCTCTGGGTAAGAAACTGCAAGATGGTACTTGAAACCCTTAACACACCTGAAGAAACACTATGGAACAATCTGAATAAGGTGAAGTTAAAATTATGGCATTGGAACTGGTTAGAAACCTGTCAACAAAGGTCCCTGCACAAATGCATGCAAATTGTGCCGATAGAAGCTAGAGCCCACAATAAGCTTGCAAGATACATAGTAAAACTTCCAGACAAAAATTACCGTGATGTCTTTCTAAGGTTCAGGTTAAACCAATTTGAAACCAAGGAGATCCTAAGACAAAGGAACAAGATATCAGAAAACGATCACATTTGTAGGCTCTGTAAAAACGAAATAGAGACACTGAAACATCTTGTGGCCTTCTGTCCTGCTTTACGAGAAAAAAGATCCTTGACTTTTGGAACGGAAATTGGAAAACGAGCAACATGGAGCTGTGAAGACTGGTGGTCAGCTCTATTTGAAGGAGCAAATAATAAATTGACTTATGCTCTGATCCACTTTCTAATTTATGTGAGAGATGCTCTCCACTTATGAATTACTGAACATTGAACTCACAAAGTAATAAACTAGTGTTGAGTATCTTGTGCCCTGGTGATGAACTCATCGGAACTCTGAAGACCCATTCTAATGCAGAAAATTCTTGCATTTTGATGAAACCATGAGGGACCGAGTACTTTGAAGTTGAGGAGTTGTTCACTTTTCATTTGCAGATGATTATTTTTCTTGTGTTATTTTTAGATGATCTTTTTTCTCGTTTTTTTTCTAAATCTGTTGTATTTCTTTTTAAAGTTTGTAATAAACTGAAAAAAATAAAGATGGTTTGCCTTCTGTGACAAATCGCAGGAATTCTCCCCTTTTCTCCAAGGTGGAGCCCCCTATCCCCATGAGGCCAGGGAGGTGAGCCCACTCTGCAACACCCTCCCTAGGAATTGAGGCAAGTGGGACCTTACCGGGAGAGACTCCCCATTTGGGGACAAGGACTCCCGTTCTTGTGAGGAACTCCCTAGAGAACATTCCAACAGTACCTCTTCAAACCGATCCAGTAAAGAAGTATATGAGGAAAAGACCAGTAAATGTTATTCTCAGCGGGAAACTGTGCCTGGTCCTTTAAATGAAAAAAAAAATCACATTTTACTGGTACGTGGACGATGACCTGCGGAGAAGAGAAGCTGCAAAAGACAGAGAGAAAGGGATACAGGGCTGTGCTGGGGAAATCCCACAGCTACCTAATTTATGAGACGGGAGTAGACTGGAGACAGAGAGAGGAAGCCCGCGAGTTATGAATCAGCTTGCTGGCTGATATCGAGGAGAGGCTGGACGTCCTGCATCCTGTTATTGTAAGCAGGCAAGCAGAAGAGGTAGATGCCCAGTGCCTTGAAGCCACAAAGGAGAGAGAAACCAAGTCAGACACATGGCATCCCAATATCGAGAGAGAGACACGGCAGAGTGGTGGCGTGATCACTAAAACTTGTGAGGGACCCAGAGTCTAGAAAACAACACAGAGACCACTCCACTGCAACAAACACTAAACCAATTGGTAGCTGAAATACCTAAAAGCAATCTTCTGCGATGGCACGAAGAAAAAAAGAAACAGAAGGGACATGAGAGGCCAACCTGACCAACCGGAGAGAAGATCTCACACAAATAACAAACCCGGTGACGTTATCCCTAACAACTGCAGATAACAGGGACAATCGGAGACCTGGGAGGGGGACGGAGAATCATTATTGGAATACTCTTACTCGTCCCAGTCAAGATAAAGCATTGACTCATAGAGGATTGAATGAGAATCATTTTTGGAGTGTTCATACTTGTCCCAGTCAGGGAGAAGAAATTAGCACACTGCAATATAGAAGAAAGAATGAGAATCAAGGCTGGAATGCTCATACCTGTATCAGACACGATAAAGAAAGACTAACTAAAGAGAAGAGACAAGAAAGAAAAGAAAAGCATGAAGATAAGGTTGGAACAGAGAGAGATTTCACAGATAAACCAATGACTGAACTGTACAACAAAGACAAAAGAACCAGAGGGGAGCGATCTAAACATTGGATAACTATACCTTGGGAAGAGAGGAGAACAACTATAAATAAAAATAAAGGAATGGAAACTTGTTATCAAAGAGAGAAGACACAAAAGTCAGAAAACCCTTTAAATGAACTGTACAAGTTGATAAAAACAGTCACCAGGAACTACTTGAAGAGCGATGAAAATTAACTTTGTGAGAAACAAATCATCAGAAGAGAGACATGCTCCTGTTTTTAGTTATTAAAACAGTGGTAGAGGAGACCACCAGGGGCACGGACCAAGATGGCCACGTTATTAACTTGCTCCATACTTGCTCCATTCATCCTCAGGTGTCATAGAAGATTTATTGTGCCCTGCCGAGACCCTACGGAGCTTGTCAGCAGGGAACCATACCAGCAACGTGAGGAGAGCAGACTGCCTTGGTCTGGCGTCTCAGAGACAGCAGGCGAGGAGGTTTGCGCCCTAGACCCAAGGACATGGCAGTGTTTGATCTCCCGCACAGCAGCCCAGAATTGGTTACTGGAGGAAGGAGGGGGTCACTACGGGCAGGAAGAGAGTGTTGGCGGAGCCCTGACAGAGGCAGCAGGCAGTTGTAGCAGTGAATAGAGGTGCCTGATCCCTAAAGCACAGACGTTCCACAGAGATCTTCGGCACCGGGCGAGTGCGTGGAGTGCCGGTGCAGTGGGAGCGGTGGTGTGGCCCTGAACTGCAGTGGCACGCATACCATCACGGCGGGCCTGCAGTGAGCTGCAGATTAGCCTATGCAGAGTCAGCGAGCAGAGTAAGCAGATCATCAGAGGGGCAATGCAGTGCGGATGGCGGAATTGGCTCAGTGTTGGCCTGAGATTGTGGGATATTGTTGGAGGGAGGAAGGAACCACTCCAGCCTGCAGGCTCTGTGACGTGAGGACAGGGCCCGGCTGACGCATTAAGGAATCCGGTCAGTGGAGGTTCATAGAAGAAGGGCCCAGCATCGACTCATGCATTGGGGGGAGACCCTGGTGATACAGGCGAGCAGGCCTAGCAGTGGGGCTGACCATTAAGTGCCCTAGGGGGCTGTGCTTTGGTGTCTGGATTGTTGATAGTGACCTAGTGCTATGTGATATGTGTACTTTGGGAGGCTGCAGAGGGCTCACAAGTGTCTTGGAGGGGAACGTGGGCTGTTCCAGCGAGGGCCCCACGGGACCAGAAGTGGCCTGACCTGCCCCGGGAGGACGACAGAGGGTGGTACCCCAGGATATTGGTAGGCAGTGAGGAGTGGAAACTGAAAAGGGGGTCATTGCGAGGTATTTTGGCCCAGCAGCAGTATAGTAGGAGGGCACACATGGCAGCCAAGGAAAGAGAGGCGGAGTCAGAACCAGGCGGGGGTCCTCTGTTCCGTTCCACAATAGATGATGTTAATTACATCTTGCAGGAATTAAAAGTGCTGAGGGGCAATATTCAAGCCTCCATCTCAGACTTGAGAGGTAGGGTTGAGGTTCTGGAGGAAACATTTGAAGGGATGGAGAACAACCACTTCAATGCCGACCTATTTGAAATGAAGTCTGAGGCTAGTATGACCGACATGGAGTTGCGGGAGGAAGCTTTTTGTGTAAAGTTAGATGACCTTGGAAATCGGGAGCAGAGGAACAACGTGAGAGTGTTTGGTCTGAAAGAACAAAAGAGAGAGACCCCTAGCGACGTTTAGAAGAAGGTAAAAGTGATTGTGGATTCCCTGTTTGCAGATGTCGGCAGGAAGGAGGTCGAGATTGGGAGGGCTCATCAGGAAGGTATAGTGAGAGGAAAAGGTCCAGGGTCGGTAGTAGAGAAATTCCTTAGATATGGAGACAAGGTAAGGTGCTGGAAAAGGCCAAATGCTCGCAATTCAAGGGGGGCACTATACAGATATACCAGGACCTATCTAATCTCACCCTGTCTCGATGCAGTTGTCATCCCATCGTGGCTTGGCTCTCAAGAGGGAACTTCGGTACAGATGGAATTATCAATTTTCCATGGTCTTTGATGTTAATGGTGTCGACTACAGGGTGACCATGGGGCCGGATGCACAGCAGGAGCTGAAGCACCTTTTGGAGGGAGAAAAGATCAGCGATCAACAGTCGGATGAGACGGGGTGGCTACCCTTGAAAAGGAGGTGCTGCAATGCAAATGAACACCCAGAGGGAGGAAGTACGAATGGCTGAACACCCCCTCATTGGTGAAGTGATGTGAACTGTTGTTGACTTGAGACTTTCTTTGGTCAAGCTTGGGTATTAAGTTGGGGATTAGGGCATTGCTGCTCAAGGGAGGGGCTGTGGGTTCGAGTTCACATTATGGCAGGCCTTTCAAAAGTGCAACAGTGCAGGGGTGGGACTGAGCTATTCTTGGTGGCCCATTTCAGAATGGTCATCTCAGTTTGTAGTGTGGTGGCAGGGGGGGGATTACAGATGTCAAAGTGTTTAGAAACGGTTGCTCAACGTGTTTATCGTGTTCATGAGGGTGGAAAATGTTGGTGTTTTATATTGCAGGGGTAAGGTCAGTTGGGGAGCCGGAGCGATCATCTGCTGGTAGGAACATTAATTGTTAAGGGTGCAAACTCACCCACCAAACGTTCTTTGATCGCCAGAGAGCTCTGAAGGATGGGACTAGATGTGCTGATGATTCAGGAGATGTAGATGTTAATATGTGGGCCTACTCTCAGGTGGACAGATGCGCCAGAGAGCGGAGTGGAGTGGGAATCAACCCCAAGGACGGGATGGCCTTCGAGAGTTCTTGGCCTCGCAGGTATTATTGGATGTGTGGAGAGAACTGCAACTGGGAGAGACGGGCTTCACATTTTTTTTCACGCCACATGATACCTATACCCATTTTGACTACTTATGCCTATGCAAAGAGCTGCAGAGGAGGATAGTATCATGTGACCTGGTCCCCATTGGCTGGTGCGACCATGATATGGTATTCATGCAGTTCGCAATGGCAGGTTTACATACTCAGGACTCCCTTTGGCATTGTAACGATTCCTTATGGAAGGATGCAGTTTTTCTATCCGAAATGAGAGAAGCAATCACAGACTATTATCAGAGGAATGGCACGGCAGAGGTTGAACTATGTACGGTGTGGGAAGCGGCAAAGGTGACCTGGAGGGTGCTGCTTATCAGGGAATGGTCTAATAAGAAGAGAGAGGGGGAACTATTGTAGATATACTTCAGTCTAAAATTAGCACATTGGAAGGGAGGATACAAGTGGAACCCCATGGGAGAAATGACCTCATAGCAGAAGCCAGGAAAAAGAGGGAAGAGATACAATGTCTAGAGATGGGGAAAGTTTTGTGGAAATAACAATTCTACCATCTTGACGACTACCCGGGGTATGTTATGACTTCATTGGATGAAGCATAGTATCCCCCCTTTTCCCTAAGGAAGACCCTCTGACAGCCAACACATTAATGGCATATTGTAATTTAACAGTTCCCCCTTTTAGAGGAAATCAAGAAACCTTGTCTATACAGTATTCAAGTCAGGCCCCCACCTTTAACCCAAACACCCACAACTCACACATACCACCTTCTGTTTCTAATATGCCTTATTATAAACATCTTGAGAAAAAACATTTGAGAAGTAGAAGCCCAATGACATTGTTGGACTCCAACTCACATAATCACTCAGGTACTTAGACAAAGAGGAGGATGAGAGAATTTTTGCAAAGTGACAGGTACCAGAAGTACAATGTGCAGGCTAGTTGTTTTTCAAAGCCTACTGTGCGCTGGGCATTTAAAGATGGTGACCACACTAAGAAGACGAGAAGTGCAGGATTGATTGATTTTTTATTTATTATGCACTTATACACAAGGGTTTCAAAGCGCAACCATGCATGGGAAGGGAAGACATAAGGAAAACAAGACAAACAATCTTACTAGGAATGGTACATTCAAATTATGCAGGTGAACTGGGAAGGAAGTGCATGGGGGGCAACAGGGACAAGTGTGCCCAGTCCCGTCAGAACATGGATTAAGTGCAGAGAGATACCACCCTCATGGGTCGTAACTGAAGTGCAGTAGTGCTGCAGCAAGTGCAAGGACCGGGGGCAAGTGCAGGAGACTGGCGAGGAAAGCTTGGGACCTGTGAGTCTCTGAAGGTACACCAAGCAGCCAGTCAGCGAAACTGAGCAGAAGTAGAGGAGAGAGAGCGACAGAGCAGAAAGAGGTGGTTAGCAAGGGAGAGGGAGAGAGAAGGTGGAGGCGAAGAGGAAAGTCTTGAGCAGTTTCCGGAATTTAAGGAGATCCGCTCAAGATGGAGAGAGGCATGGAGGCTGTTCCAGAGGGAGGCACATGGAGAGGATAAAGATCTCCCCACAAGTCTCTGCTTGGAGAAGCATCTCACCCGCAGATAGTTGGAGTAAGATGAGTGGAGGGCTCAGGAAGGCGAGCATTTAGGAAGAGGGTTTTGCAGATAGAGTGGGCCCAGGACACAGAAAGCCTTCTGGACAATGCAAAGGGCCTTGAACTTAATCCTTGTAGCCACAGCAAGCCAGTGGAGGGATTTCAGCCCCAGAGAGATGCGGTCCCTGGGCTTTAGGCCAAGGATAAGTCTTGCAGTTCTGTTCTGAATGAGTTGAAGAGGACAGAGGGTAGAGGGGGGCAGTTTGAGAAAGAGGCTGTTGCAGTAGTCCAGCCAAGAGAGGACCAGGGCTCTGGAGACGGTGAGCCTCTGGGGGAAGGTGAGAAAAGGTAGAATACCTCTGAGAAGGTGCTGTTGGTAGTGGGACTTTTTAGAGATGTCCGTGATGTGAAACGAGAAGGAGAGAGTGGAGTCGTAAGATGACCCCCATGTTTTTTTCCTGATTGGTAGGTGGAGGCGCAGGGCCAATGGAGGCCGGCCAGAGTGAAAGAGGGAAGGCAGGAGCAGGGGTCCCGATGAGGAAAATCTCTGTCTTACTGGCATTGAGGCAGAGCTCATTTGCAGCACACAACTGGATTGCGGACAAACAGGGGTGTGTGAGGAAGAGAAAGAGGGTAGTCTGAAGGAGAGCTGTGTCTCATCCGCGTAACACTGAAGGTTGAAGGTGAAGGTGTCTATCATACAGGGCAGGGGGGGCACGTAGCCATTGAAAAACCAGGGGGATAGGTTAGATCCCTGAGGGACACCGCAAGTAGAGAGAGTGATGGGGGAGAGTTGAGACCCCAGTTTCACCTGGGATGGGCGGTCAGAGAGAAAGGAGGTTAGCCACGCCAGGGCCTGATCAGTGATGCCCAGAGTGTTACGGAGACATGTGATCAAGGTGTTGTGGTTCACTGTATCGAAGGCAGAGGAGAGGTCGAGTAGAATGACAACAGAGGGAGAGTTAGAATCAAGATTTGAGAGCAGATCTTCACGGGTGTTCAGAAGAGTAGTTTCCGTGCATCTGGATGCTCTAAAGCCAGACTGGTGGTCATGGAAGCAGGCAACAGATTCAGTGTGGAGGGTAAGCTGGGAAATAGCCAATTTCTCCAGGAGTTTGCCCGGGAAAGGAGTGATGTCGATCGGGTGATAGTTTGCCAGAATGGAAGGGTCAGCAGAAGGTTTTTTGAGGAGAGGGTGCACAAGGGAATGCTTAAGAGCAGTGGGTAAAACTACAGTGGTGAAGGACAGGTTACAGAGGTTAGCCAAGGCTGGGACAAGAGACACAATGTTGTCCTTGATGGTTTTGGAGGCACAGGGGTCTACCTGTTTGGAGGAGGCTTTCATAGACCAGACTTGTCTAGTGACCTCCTCAGGTGTGACAGGGGAGAGAGAAGAAGGGGAGGGGTGGAGGTGGTCAAGGGTGGTACAAGAGATGTTATGATATGATATGGCATTTATACCGCGCCTATACACAAGTGTTTCAAGACGCGACGAGGCAAGGGAGGGGGAACAGAGGGAAGACAGAGACAACGATCTTACTAGGCCAGGTAACATTGAGATCGCGCAAGTGCAGCAGAGGGGGGAAAGGGAGAAGTGAGGGGGGGAGAAGGGGGCAGTGCAGTACATGGGATCGACAGTAAAATAAATAAAAGCAATAAGTAAAAAGTGCGGTCAGCTGGTAGCAAGTGCAAGGGTAAGTGCAGACATCAGGTGTCAAGTGCTGGTAGGGGACTGTAGGGATACAGAAAACAGCCCCCAAGTGTGGGGGTTGCCAGAGAGGCAGTGCAGGTGTGCAGCTGGCGGGGGAGGGGACCTGGGCCTGAGATCAGAGTGTTGGCCAGGTGACCAGTGCAATTTCAGTTTCAGCCAGGTTCAGCAGGGGAGAGGAGGCGAGAGAAACCAAAAGCAAAGAGGAAGGTTTTGAGGTGCTTCCAAAACCGGAGATAGCTGTCCTCAAGTTTCAAGCAGGCAGGGAGGCTGTTTCAGAGGGAGGCCCCAGCCGAAGAAAGAGATCTACCATCAACTCGTTGCTTTGAGAAACGACTGACCCTGAGGGAGTTAGAGGCGGATGCGAAGAGCTTGAGAAGGAAGATATTTAGGAAGAGAGAGTTGGAGGTATTGAGGCCCCAGGCCCCAGAAGGCCTTGTGGACAATGGAGAGGGTTTTGAACTTAATCCTCACAGCCACTGGGAGCCAGTGCAGAGATTTGAGTCTTGGAGAGATACGATCCCTGGGCTTGAGGCCAAGGACAAGTCTCGCAGTCCTGTTCTGGATGAGTTGCAGAGGGCGGAGAGTAGAAGCAGGCAGCTTTAGAAAGAGGTTGTTGCAGTAGTCCAGCCTAGAGAGAACCAGAGCTCTGGAGACAGTGAGCTTCTGGGGGAAGGACAGGAAAGGACGAATACCTCTGAGGAGGTGCAGCTGGTAGTGTGACTTGTGAGAGACGTCAGAGATGTGAGGAGAGAAGGAGAGTGTGGAGTTGATGATGATCCCAAGGTTTTTTGCCTCACAGGTGGGAACTGGAAGAGGGCCAAGAGAGGCTGGCCAGAGAGTGACAGGAAAGGAGGGAGTAGGTGTGTTGATGAGGAGAATTCAGTCTTACTGGCATTCAGGCAGAGATTATTGGCGGCACACCACTCCTGGATAGCAGACAGACAACCAGAGACGAGAGAAGGAGAAGAAGTGGTGGAAGGGAGCCTGAAAATACATTGAGTGTCATCCGCATACCACTGAAAGCTGGGACAGAGAACAGCAATGCGTTGGGCAAGAAGTGCCAGGTATTGGTTGAACAGCCAGGGAGAGAGGTTAGACCCCTGGGGAACACCACAGGTAGACATAGGGGAGAGAAAAGACCCAAGTTGGACCTCAGAGGGTCGATAGGAGAGGAAGGAGGTCAGCCAAGCCAGGGCCTGATCGGTGATACCCATGTTATCACGAAGACGGTTGAGCAGGATGGCATGGTTGACTGTGTCAAAGGCAGAAGAGAGATCAAGTAAGATGAGGACACAGGGGGTGTTGGAATCAAGGTTGGAGAGCAGGTCTTCACGGATGTTCAGGAGAACAGCTTCTGTGCATCTGGCTGCTCTGAAGCCAGACTGATGGTCATGGAGACAACCAACAGATTCAGTATGAAGATTAAGCTAGGAGATGGACAGCGTTTCCAGGAGTTTGCGCAGGAAGAGAGTGATGGAGATTGGGCGATAGTTAGCCGTGCAGGAGGGGTCGGCTGTGGGTTTTTTAAGAAGAGGGTGCACAAGGGAGTGCTTCTGGGGGGAAGGGAAGACTCCAGAGGCGAAGGAGTGGTTGCAGAAGTCAGCCAGAGCAGGGGCCAAGGTGTCAATGTGGTCTTTGATGGTTTTGGAGGAACAGGGGTGAACCTGTTTTGACAAGACTTTCATAGATCGTACTTGTCTAGAAACCTTGTCTGGGGAGAGTAGGGGAAAGGCAGAGAAGGGGGAGGAGAGGTGGCTGAAGAAGGGCCAGAGGAAGAGCAGGGAATAGAGGGTCAGAGGGAGAGGAAGAGAGAGAGGACAGAATGTCCTGAGTTTTAGAGATGAAATAAGAAGCCAGGGCCAAGCAGAGGGCATGGGAGGGGGCCAGAGAGGTAGAGACTGCAGCAGGATTGGCCAGCTCCTTGCATATTTTAAAGAGTTCAGCCAAGTTGTTAGATGCCGCAGGTACACCGTTTTGGGTGTGGGCTCTCTTCTTGGTGCATGAGGTGGGGAGGAAAGGAGAGCGGATAGGATATCCTGTGTTTTTTAGGTGAAGTGTGCAGCCAGGGCCGAGCAAAGGGCCTGGGTGGGTGCAATGGTGGAGGAGGCTGCAGTAGGGTTGGCTAGTTCCTTCCAGAATTTGAAAAGTTCAGCTGTGTTATTGTTTGCCACAGATATGCAGACTTGAATAAAGACTCTTTTCTTGAAGCGGATGCAGAGTCTATACTGCCTTTGGAGGAGGCGGCAGGCCAGTTTGTCAGAGGGTGCGCCCGAGGAATCCCATTTCTGTTCGGCTGCCCTGCACTTGCGTTTAAGGGCAGCCAGTTCGGAGTCGTAGCAAGAGTTGCACTTTTTGGTATGCTTAAGTCATATCCTCATGACAGGGGAAAGAATATCAAGAGTGTTGGAAACAGAGGGTTAAAGTTAGAGAGGGCTGCATCAGGCTGGGAGTCATCCGCAGGAGTGGAAGGAGCAGAGTAGGTGGTGGCAAAGGCAGCTACTGACACTCTTTTCATGGGTCGGATGACCTTGAAGACGGGAGACAGTGCCGGGCTTACCGATGCAAGAGGAAAAGAGAGCTTCAAGTGAGAAGAGAGGAGAGAGTGATCAGTCCAGGAGAGAGAAGTAGTGAGAGGGATAGATAGAGGATTGTCAGCTGAGATGAGAGCATCCAAAGTGTGGCCGGCGCTGTGCGTTGGGCCAGAGGGTAAGATGGAAAGAGGGAAAGAGTCACAAAGGTTGGAGAAAGGTCCTGAGGAATCAGGTGAGTTCGAGATGGATGTTGAGATCACCCAGTAGTAGGAGTTGAGAAGAGGAGGAAAGGCGAGAGGAGTCCAGGTCAGCCCAACCCGAAAGGAAGAGAGAGGGCTGACCAGGTGGCCAATAGAAGGTGGCTAACAGGGGTGAAGAGCTAGGAGAGAGGGCGAGCCTGCAGACCAGAAACTCAAAGGATGAGTAGGCCTGAGTGGGAATGACAGACACAGGGATCCACTCAGGGAAGATCAATGCTCCTCCCCTGCCCGGTCCGTTTGGTCTAGGCAGAGAGAGCATCTTGTAGCCTTCTGGGAGAAGTGTATCAAACCTTGTGACAGAGCTATCCTTGACCCAGGTTTCAGTGAGGACAAGAACATCAAGATCCAGGAGTTGAAGGAGGTTGCAGATGTCAGAGGAGTGTTTGTCATCTGAGCGAGTGTTAAGCGTGTCAATGTGGAGCAGATTGCCATCAGTGAAAGACTTACGGGGGCAGCAGGGGACAGTGATCCCCTCCATGGGTGGCGAGAGTGCATGAGGGCCGGATGTAGAAGGGGGCAGAGGAGCCAAGGCCGGCAAAGGGAGATGGGATCATAGTGGTTGAGAAGGGACCCAGTGTGGGAGGGACTTCAGGGGGCAAGGGAACCCTAGATATGGTGTTAGTGGGTGGCAGGTTCACCAAAGAGGAGGCTGACAGTGTTGTCAATGTGTGGGGTAGCGGCAAGGAGGCCATGGTGAGGCTAGAAGGGTAGTTAGGTGGCGGCAAGGGAGCCATGATGCGCACAGCTGGCAAGGGAGCTAGGGATGCTGAAGGACATGGTGCAGAAGGAGGAGGGAGGTTGATAAGGCAGGGGAGGAGTCTGTCAAAGAGTAGAAGGTTGGGTTGAGGACCCTGTACCATGATGGTACCATTGCGGTAGACATTGATGATGACCCTGGAGGTGGAGAGGGCAAGAAGGACCTCCCAGCAGTTCCTCAATTGATAGGTGAGGAAGAGAAAGGAGAGAGAAGAGCAATCATATGGAGAGTCCATAGGTCGGGTGAGGGAACGACAAAGAGGATGTCGGTGAGAGTCTCTCTGGCAGAGGCAGAGACGTAGGTGTCTACAATCGGAAGGTCTGGGTTAGAGCCCGGTATGTCCTTCTTGAGTTTCTTCCTGACAGACTTAGTAAGGGTGAAGGATAAGAGATAAAGAAGCAGTTTGAGAAGCTCTGACGGCGAGATAGAGAGCGCCATAGCAAACAGCAGAGAGTGAGGTACACTTAACCCAGCTGAGGCCACAGAGGCGCAGGGAGAGCAGTAGGTAAGAGGGAGACAAGGGACAAGACTGGAAGATAAACACTGGGAGCTGGGGGGGGGGGATAATATGCACAGGAAAACAGTGAACACGCATAGGAAAGGGGTGTAGCGGGTGTAGGGCTGAGGGGAATAGCACCACAGAGAGACAATGGGAGCTGATGGAGGGTGATATTGATATTTTATTTCTATCGCGCTCATAGACAAGTGTTTCAGAGCGCGACAGAGAGGGTGAGGGAACAGGTAGCAGACTATACAGAGTGCAGAGGAGGTACACTTGTCAACACATTCTCATGAAAAGCAGGTTGTGGACACTGCTAAATTCTACTTTAAGCTCGGGAACACGAGACACACAGAGAAGGTTACCGGGACAGAAGTAGGGACGGCGCAGACAAGCAGGAAAAGATGTGGAGACACGAGAAAGGAAGCCAGCGTGTGACCGTGGAGCCGCACAGAATGCTGGAGACCTCCGCTGACTCCAGAGTGGAAAGCAAATGAAACAGCTGTTCCACTAAGGCATGGGCAGAGTGTCGGAGATGCTGGATGGGATGAGACCGGTGAGTATGCCCAAAGCAGCTGGGGCCCCCAGGGCATTCCAACAAGCGCACAAGCCCATATTTGATCAATATGAGATTTCCAATGCTGAAAAGAGCATAAGAAGAATATTTGAATGCATTCAAGGCAAAGTTTTAACGCAACACCCAATAAGAAAAATGTTTGCATGCAGACATAACACAGTACAAAGACAAACCCCAATCCAATAGAGGTGCATGAGATGTCAGTGTTGGGGATGGGGGGGTGTTAGAGCAAGTGTTCCCATAGGCAAATACACCAAGTACCTCCCGGTATAGATCAGTTTGGTATAACCGAGAAACTGTGGATCAATTAAGAGAAGTCAAAGCAGGCGAGTACTTCAGGCAGTTGAATTTATGTAAAGATTACTGGCAGAAGAGTATACCAGGGGATCTGAAAGGAACTATAAAAAAAGTCCTGGCAGGTGAGTATACCAGATAATTGACATTGGTTGAAGATTTCTGGCAGGAGAGTATACCAGGCAATCTGCAGAGTAAAAAGAAATCCTGGCAGGTGAATATACCAAGTGGTTTAGATTGATTGAACGAATTGTAAAAAGAATCCTGGCAGGCGAGTATATCAGGTGGATGAGATTGAATAAAGATTTCTGGCAGGAGAGTGCACAAGGTAATCTGCAGAGTTAAAGGAGAACTTTGTGAGTCAAGTGAAGAAACAAAGGAGCTATTAATTAAAGTGTAATGTTTGCCATCCTGTTCAGGAAACCAGGGAAAAAGAACCACCCTCTGGATGTAAGGGTCTCTGCCTTGGAGAACATTTTTGTTGGCCTCATTATTACATTTTGCTTTTGAACACTTTTTGGTAACATCAGGAAAAATACATTTCCTTGCACCCTTTATTGTTTTGTTTTAGTGTGAGGTTCAGGATAGGATGTTTTTGGACACAAGAACAGCTTTTCAGTTACTGGTTCCTGACATAGACTGATGCGAGGGGTCAGTAATGCGAGGGGAAAACTGCTTAAGAATTTCTCAAAGTATACCATTTTTATTATTTAAAGAAAATATATCAAAATGCCTCACTTTCCCTACTTTGTGGATGAATTCCCTGCCTATTCTAAAAGCTAAGGGAATAACACAGGATATCTGGCCCTCACACTATACAACAAATACATAAAGAAAAGATATGGCAATTCAATGACATAAACAACATTTATAGTTCCTGAATGGCATTCTAATGTCCTGAGTAATTTTCCCCTTCCAAGTTTTAAAGTCACTTCTGCAAATGTTCAACCAAAGAAAGAAATGTCTTGAATCAGTTCTTGATGTTTCAAAGTCAAAGTAAAAGTTCATTAACCAAAATTGCACTGGCAACAATCTCCTCTCTTCGGGGGAAATATCCACTTTCCACCTTCAGGAAAATGGCCCCAATGGTAATCCTGGCCACAAGGCTTTGTCACCTCTTTAAGAAGATTTTCCACAGTTCAAAAGAAAATGCAATAGATCCAATGGTATGTTTGTCAGGATGACTTCTCAATGCTGCTTCTTTCACTTGATACACTTGACACGGCAGTTCTGCGCACTCCAGGGAGATGGCGGTTTTATTATTAAACATGCCACTGATTTAGATGGAGTCCCTTCGGGAATTTATCGACATCACAAGAAGCAGGGAGGCGAGAACTCCATTTCGACTGAACGCCTAACATTCATTTGAGAGAACCAGCCCCCGGATTTATTTAGCGGTCTGTTTCTTTACAGACAAGGCTGATATCTGAGGGATATCTTCAGTGGAATTCAGAAGCAGGCCAACAGGAAACAATTGGCCACACCGACCGAGACAATAGATATGCGAGTTGTTCTGGGGGACAGCACCTAGACCTGCACAAAACAGAGGTGCTTAACAGCCTAAATGCCGTATGAAAACTACATTCTGGGCTGGAATTAAAACGCGCAAGAAAAAATGATGAACTATTCGACAAATGAATTTAACACACACAATCTTGAATCATTATTAAGATTGTTTGTTTTTCCCGTTTTTTTGTCACAATGAGGTGCACTGCTGGAAACAAGTCCTGGTAACCAGTAGCCCGAAACTCGAGTCAACACAATCATAGTTCTGACTCCATCTAGGAGTCAGATTGTAGTTGGGTCTACACAAGAATGATGTGGCGATTAAATGTATTTAAAGAGATATGATAATATACACCAAATATAGAATGTATGTTCTTTATTTGACAATGAATATTGTCTATCATTTAAAGGTCTATGGGATAGACCACTTGGTGTACCTTGAACAAATAATAGGCATTGCGTCATTTTGCACAAGTATGGATGTTGTTCTTTGAATGTGTATGAAAGTGGATGAGATTAATGTGTTGATATGTATGGTGTTTTTAGAAGGTTTTTTAATGACTGTTAATTAAGAATGGTAAATATTGCACACAATGTTTTAGATATGATGGCAATGTTCACATTATATTAGAAAGTAAATCAATATAATAAAATAATAAGTCTTTCATTATATTCAACTTTTGAAAGCAGTCTTACATGAGAAGGTAGTGTTTCTAAGGTAGTGTTTAAATTTTGAATAAACTTTATAAATGCAAAGAGGGTCTGTACTTGTCAATTGGCAATTGTACTCATTGTGATGCTTCTTCCACTTGAACAACAGTTCTACCTGCTTCACCATGAGAACAGTCACCTTTGTCCCACAGTATTCCACTTTGTTTGGACAACTGCAAAGGTGTATCAACTGACAACCCGACCTATGACCACAGCTTTAGTATTTTGGACTACTACCACAGCTTAAATGAGTTGTACTTTTAGACAGACTTTGATAACATATATTGCAAAGCAGTTCAACCTCTTCAGGTAGACAATGCACTCTTCCTCTGAATAATGTTCTTCAAAGGGACAGCCTCTTTTGTCTATCTGCCACAATATCAACCTTAGTTTGCCTTTTAGACTCCCTCCTCTCTGGCTTCCAGTCTTGGGTATTACAGTTTGAATCTACTTCAAAAGAGTCTTTACAAGCAGCCGGTTCCCTTTCCCCAAGTTTACCTGAACCTTTCTGCCAGCTATCTGCCCAATCAATTACCCAGAAGCCTTGGTGCCACTCTCTTAGCTTCAGGTAATGCTTGCACACTGTTATTGTGGTTCAATTAACTATTAGAAACATCACGGTACCGCTGGATTGTTCTTTAACTCTGAGAAAGGTCAGTTTCACTGTTAGTATGGGGCGCCTCTTGGCATGGACAATGCTTGTTTTCTGCTTCAACAGTTTTATACTCTTCAACTTCTTATAATTCAAAGGTATGTCACATTCAAGTATAATAATAGCTTCAGTCTTTCTGTAGGAAACACAATTAGGCACACGCCACCTCTTCTTGATATGGCTTTCAAGATTTAAAGGTTATTATTAGATTGTATTCCTGGACGAAAGTGAAAGACAGAGTTCAACCTTTCTTTAGGCATCGCAATTAGGTACACGCAAACACCTTTGATGTACTTTTCATAGGTTACAGGTAACCACAATTGTATTGTCAGTGTTAAGTATTCGGTAATGGTTCTATGCAGTGTTCACTCCCTTAATTGGAGACACGCGACCACTCCTTTAGGTAGAAACAGTCTCTTTATAATTGAACAACATAATTCAGTAACGTTAGCTTAATTCATGAGTAAAAGGAATTTCCTTGTTCCCCTGGCTTTGGGGTTCCTGAAAGCAGGGACAGGTCATGACTGAGCCAAATAGGTGGTGCCAGACCGAAGGATATGATGTGGCATTTATAACGCGCCCGTACACAAGTATCTCTAGGTGCGACAAGACAAAGAGGGGGAAACGAAGGGAGGACAAAATAACGATCTTACTAGGCCTTGTGTAATTCAGATCACGCAAGTGCAAGGAAGAGGGAAGGGGAGAAGTGCCAGGGGGGAGGGGAACGGGAAGTGCAGCGGCATGACAACAGCTAACATATTAATGTATCTCATAATGGTTTTGTAGAATTTGAGTGTGTGGCTCAGAATAGGTTTGGACACAAAACAGTGGATGTTATTTTAGACATCTTGACAACGACTGGCCCATTACTTAGTTTACTTGGTTTATTGAGGCAGGGAAACCCCTCATAGAGATAGGTCCAGTGAGGTAATTGTTCCACCCCTTTTATTATTTAAAATAAAAGCATTGGTGAATAACCTTATACCGTGTGACTCCTTACTCCGGCGCCCCACACAGCCCTATTAAGGGAGGCATAAGAACCAGGTTTTAAATGGGAAGTTCAAGTGGCACGAGTAGGAGAAAAATGCTAAGACCAAAATGTGTCTGACTCCGCTTCAGTTTGATCAGAGTCTGCCAGATACATGGTGGATCCCCAGTGTGTATCAGCGGAGTCCGGCCGCAGAGTCCTTTGGGCATTGACTCTGTTTGCTTTACTGGGGAGTTACTGCTGTTGGCGTTTCAGTCCTCTTTCTGTGGCAACTGGCATTCTCTTCAAAATCTCCCAAACTCTGCGGAGCGGCCGCGGAGTCCGATCACAGAGTCTTTTGGGTCTTTAGGCTCTGCGGGCTCCTGAACCCTGACTCTGTGACGCAGCAACGGTTCAGCTTCTAAAGGAAACCTGAGAGATATCTACGAAACAACAACCTTTTCCCGTCATTACCTGGTCCGAACATGGCGAATACATCGGGCCCTAGAACAAGACTGCGCGGGAAGGCTGGAGCGGTGTCGGCGTGCATTACATCACCGACCTTGGCCCAACCAATGATTGAACACACCATGTCGAATCTGCAGCATCGGAAGAGAGCACAGTCACTGACTCATACACTGAACCGAAGGTGAGTGATTTTGCCCTGGTAGCAAAAGTGGGAAAGGATGGTGTTCCCACCCCCAGCCCGCCCTGCAGGATGGTGAAAGCAGACAGCCTCATGGCTGATGTTGTGTCGGGTACAGTAACAGAGTTGATAACTCCTATGAACCCACTAGCGCTACATACCCATGATGTGTCAATCAACTACGATCAAGAGGACAGACTCTCATTTAATTCACCCGGCCAGTTTGAGTGTGAGAAACTGGCCAAAAAGCCAAATCTCCAAGGAAATATACAAGACAGCTTTCTGGGTACACTTGGGGGGAACGAGGCCGAAGGAGACCCAAACTGCTACAAACGCAAATACCCAGGCCCACACCCCAATTGGGAAGCCGTGAACAGCCATGTCAGAGTATTTACAAGAAAGATGCTGGATGGCTCCCAACGCCAAGGAAGGGTATAGCTGGTTAGAAGGTGGAAATGCAAGAAAATTAATTAATGGAGCGGGGTACTTTGGCCTGCTGTTGTGACGAACCATAGATGGCACAATTTGGCATTGATCCGCACAATAACCCCCATTATCATCAAGAAAAGACCTATACGGACTGTGAAACACCCCCAATCCTTCCAAATAGATCAGAAACTATGCGCAGACCAGAACTAGCCCTCGGCCAACCTGCAGCTCCACCGTCCAGCTGGTCTGAGATAAGAGGGGTTGTGACAAGGAAAGAAAAAGCCTTGATGGCGAGGCAACAATGGATACAAACTCAAGCAAAGAAAATCAAATTGGAAGGAAACATACTTCAGATACAACAACCCTCCAACACTCGGGCTGCTCATCTATCATTAGATATTACGGAAATTGAAACATTGATGAGCAGACACAAAAAAGGAGGGAGGTGTTTGGAGAGATTTGTGATGTAAGGGGAAAAGACTACTCCCAACTTACTTCGATGCCGCTTGACAGAGGAACTCACGGTAAGACACAAGCTCCTTACCAGAAAGGATTTGTGGACAAAACCGACAGAATAAATGTCCCTTTCCCTCGCATAGGCGAGCAACAAGAAGACCCTAAAACAACAGAAAAGACACCCGGAACAGAAGGAGAACAGATGCCTATGCGAACAGGCAGATGCTCGCAATTACGGGCACATACCGACTACTATGATTGATCTGCAGAATTTGTTGATTGCCACAACCTCTCAATCACTGATCCCATTTATAAAGTTACAAGAAGCCAATATAGATGCTATTAAAGACCAAGCCACCTTATTGCCTCTAATACACACAATCTAGACTATTTGAGATTGCAAGTGCAGATCGAGCCGACAAAACACAAATAACAGCCGTCATGATGGCCTGGATGAAAGGGCCCTTATCGAATCTCATACAGACGACGGCTAATGTAGACAATAGTAACAACCCTAAAAGTTAAGGGTCAGTGATACAGTAGGTTTCATTAATTACAAAACCCATGTTGGGCCCAGGAAAAGGGATCTTTGGCCCCCCGGCTAGTGAACTCTACAAAGCAAATGGGGTCAGCAAGTGATCCAGTTGATAACTGTCCAGCTCCTAAGCAGGCGGCTACATTTGAGATTTTTACGCAACCTAGACACCCTCTGTCAAACAACCTACCCAAAGAAAAAGGAAAAAAAAAAACAATAAAGACAAACAGGGTCACAAGCCTTTTTAAGGAACTTAATCAAGCAAATAAAAGAGACTCTACTAGACCACAAACAAAGAGGAGACAAAATCATCAACACCCAATACGAAGAACCATCATATACACACCCGAAAAGCACAACTTCATGAAGAGGCGGCCCAACAAGAAGTGCTCTTGAATTTATCGATACATCCAGATGACCCAGTGATTTCAACCATTGAATTGGAGGTAGATCCGAATGACTCTGCATTGATTATCCTAGATCAATATCAAGAAGAATTCTCATATCAATTAATCTCCACAGAGCTCTCCTGTGAAGAGATCTCGGATGGCGATCTAGCCTGGTCTGCAATGAATCAACTGTCAGTGATTGGACTGAGTGACTACGAGCAAGGATGCCCACGCTTTCACAAAACAGAACGAGACACAGGGCCTCATTACACCGTAGGCGGTAAGGGTTTACTGGTACTGGTATTTCACCGGTACCGGTAAACCCTTACCGCCTTACTACGAGGTCCCTTTGCGGGTTGGTACATTAACGCCTGCTTTTAGCAGGCGTTAAAAAACGAACCCGCAAAGGGACCGGGGTGCTAATTAGCGCCTTCCCCATTCCCATTATGCCCTATGGGGCAAAAATGGGAATGGGGAAGGGCAATGGAGGAAGGAGGAATTACCGCCTTCCCAACCTTGGAATAGAGCGGTAATTCCCCTTTCCTCCAAGGCGGTACCGGTAAATTACTGGCATGAACCATGGCGCTAATAGCGCCATGGTTTACCGCCTACCGTGTAATGAGGCCCACAGACACGGGGGGCGCGAAATGTGGTGCATCACCTGACAATGATAATCCAAAGATCCCTGTAGAATTGCAAATGCCGATATATATGGATCCACGATTCCCCAAGGAGAAATATATCATTAGCCTAGCACAACATAAAAAAAAGAACGTTTGATTTTGAATAGAACAAATGTGCTACGGCTGTTCCATGTGATACCATAATTAAAAGGCATACGATCTGAAGATATCAAATTAGTATCGTTTCTGGATGAAGATATCTTGGATAAAGTAGAGATTGAACTACAAAATAAGTATATATATTGAACTCAATAATACAAATGGACCAGTATTTCAAACGATTAGGATTCCATTGTATTGAAGTTCAAATGTGTTCCACCAGAGAGCAGGAGAGAAATCGACGCATGAAACAAGAACCACAGGAGACATTCCTTACCATAAAATCAAATGAAGAAACCACAAGAATCTCAATAGTAAGTAATGAAGATTCTTGCTACTCCTCTACAGATCATCAAAATAAACGGAGTAGATTAAACATTGCAAAAGCCAATATCATGAAACACATTATATATAGAGACATCCATGATTACTCTGAAAAATGGTGAACCAGTACTAAAAGATTCTCATAACCATCAGTTCTGCAAACCACTAGTGACTGAACGGTATGGTCATGGAATAGTAGAGGACATGGCCATTTATTCCATCAAGCCACTCCTACCTTGACAATTAACACATAAATGCTTACAAGAAACATGGATTACAAAACAACCGATCTGTAATTGTTTCATCACAAATCCAGCTACACAACGGAGCCAAGGTCAACCGGCTTCAGGAATGTTAACAATGATTAAAGTAGACTCCAACTAGACTACAATGGCTACCACTAACTTGAATGCTTGGGCTAAATCCAGACAGCAATATTAAGCAAAAGAGACTACAATCAGAAAGTTTGTTGGGAATTCTAAATCTTTATTGGAACCCTATGGCCATCAACGATGAAACTTTTATTGATTGTGTCTGCACGGCCATTGATATAGCCGTTGACAAATATTGCAATATCGAATTTATTATCTGTGGTGATTTGAACATCCATCTATACGATTCAAAGGGCCTTGCATTGGAACAAAGCGAACTGAACAACAGAGCGTGAAGATGGACAAAGGAAATGGCAATTAGAAACATGATTCGAACAGGCAAAACACAAGACAAAATCCTGCACCTGATCCCAACATGGTCGTGGGGGAACTCAAAAGTAATAATTGACTACATGTATGTATCCCCTGGTATTTTAGATGTGATACGCAAAACTGATAACACCAATAAAACCAATAGTGACCATCATAAATTGACACTCGTGTGGGCAGGAGCCGGCCGCCTAAGGACAAAACAACACCTTCCTCCAATAGAGCTAAACTCCGCTATTAATAGGCTGCGCCTAAAGCAACATCAAATTGCCGAAAGATTCAAACAGACATACAGGGTGGAGACAGAAAAACTGAACTACGTATGGCTTCTAAGCCCATATCAACAAAAAGCAACTCTTAAAGAGAAGACGATAAGGATACATAAGCATCATTTTAACATCCAACTTATGGAAAAAAAGAAAGAACTATGAAAACAACTTAGAGTTCTTCGAAAGTTGAATAACGAAGGCCGATTCAGGTTGATAAAACTTGAAAAACAGCGATATAACAACTGGATAAAAATGACAAGACATTCCCTATTCCAAGCAGATGCTGAAAACATTCTTGAAACCTTAAAGAATAGAAATACAAGAGAGTTATGGAGCCTGCTAAATCCAACTGTAAAGAACAAAGAGCACTTAATCCCGAACGTAGTTGAGTACAAATGGATGGATCATTTTGCTACCTTATCCCAAAAAGAGAAGTTCGGCCCATACGGCTGATATCCATGAAACCAGTGAAAAATGGAACTTAGCTTGGGAACGAGACAATATCTTGAAGATAATTAAGAAGCTAAACATGTCCCGTACCCCAGGCCTGGACGGCTTATCGAATGCAATTATTAAACAAGCCCCTGAAGAGAGGGCGCTAGAGGGCCATCCAAGATGGCCGCTTAAGTCTCAGCTCCCGTGTAGCCCCGCATCAATCCTGCCTGATCCTGCGGTTCCTGGCTCTGCTGTGCCCCAGAACCCCTGTTCCTGAAGCGCTAGCCTCCTTAACAACACTCTCACGAAATCTGCAGGAAAATCGGCGCTCCCTGCCCGAAAATCGGCCCAAGCGGCCCGACCGCCGAACTACACAGGGCCGGCCCACTCGACTCCACGCTTCCAGGGCTGGCCAGTCTAACTACATCAAGCACCTCCCGCGCTGTCTACGGAGAGTGTGCCCAGAGAGAGGGAGAAGATCAGCAGCGGGCCGAAGAACGTCCCCCCCGGCCGGTGACGAACCATCGGGTGAGCCTGACCTTCCTCTCTCCCCCACGTGCAGCAGAGACAACAGTCGGTGGATTGAACTGCTTCATCGTCTGCCCCCATCGGCTCCAGCAGCCGGCTTCCCAGCCGTGGGCCGTGGAGCATAGCCTCACCCCCCCACTGAAGAAGGCGGTGAAGAACCAGAGGGAGCAGCAGCAACACGAGGAGTCGGCGCGTGGCTGCGCCCCCCCAGCAGCCTCCACATCTGAGCCCGGCCTCCTCCACCGAGCCCGTCCGGCGATCGGAGCCCGATCAAGAAAAGCATTGGAAGTGTGTGCCCAGTGCAAATCGAACACAGTTGGCGGCGTCCCAGGGCTGCCGGGAGGTAAGGAGGGGTGGAGAAACTGCGACTCTCCCCAGGAGCTACCCCGAGGGGTGGGTACCCGCTCCCCCAGCTAAACTTTCACAACAGTCCCCGCCAGTCAAGGATTGTCGACACACCCGTACGCTCGGAGCCCTTGAGGTACCCTGTACTACTACACAGGGGTAAGGGCATAAGACTATCCCCCCTCCTCCTCCTGCGCTAGATTTACCCAACGTTAAACATCCCGGTCATCTATCAAAGGCACCCCATGACTGTCGGCCCCCCATTCTAAGAAGCCCATGGGCGGGCATCCCTCGTCACACATCAATCCTGCAACGAAGCTATTCGTGGAATCTGCGCCACCGGAGGAGGGCTCCATATACGACGAGAACCGACCCCTCCACCCCTCTCCTGTATTGCCGCTAATCTCCTTTTACGCCCAAAGGTAGTCCCCAAGAGAGGTGAAAGGACACAGCAAGACCTCCCGCATCCCAAATTTAAGCTGCTTCGATCCCGCAGCCGTGATGGGGAAATACGATAAATCACAGAGGAAGCTGAACTTCGAAAGTGGCACGACCCCAAGGGCTCTACCCCCCCAAGAAGACCAAGCTTCTTCGTCTGTTTGCCCCCAACAGGAAGCAATCGAGGAGAACCCCTTTGAAATAAAAGAAATCCTTCTGGACCTGAAAGCTGGCATCGGCAGTTTGAGTAACAAAATGGACGGCCTAGCGTCCAAGGTCGATCTCCTACAACATATCATGGATTCCCATTACGAACGCATTAACGAGATGGAGCAAAGGGTGTCGGATCTCGATGATAGCTCGGCAACCCTAACCAACAGAGTCTCTCAGCTGGAAACACAGATGAAACTAACCACTGCAAAGTGTGAGGACCTAGAGGGTCGATCAAGGCGGAACAACCTGCGGATAGTCGGAGTGAGAGAGCAGCAAACGCAGGAGAAAATGGAAGACTTTGTGGAATCTCTATGCACCAATCTATTTGGCCGGGAGGCCTTGTCCCAACTATTTATTATTGAGAGAGCCCACAGGATTCCCGCAACGAGACCAGCACCAGGCGCTCCTCCCAGGCCAATAATTGCGAGGGTGTTGAATTACAGGGATCGCAACGCCCTGCTCTGCCTCGCCAGGGAAAAGGGCGAGTTATGCTACGACGGGGACACAATCCACCTCTATCCCGACATTTCCCCAGCAGTACAGTTACAAAGGAAAACATTTGCTAGTGTCAAACAGAGACTCCGTAACAACCAACTGCCGTATTCAATGCTCTATCCAGCACGCTTGAGAATCCAGCACGGGGGGAGGGTCCAGTTCTTCCAAACCCCGGACGAAGCAAATCTGTTCCTCGATCACCTAGGTCTCCCAGATCAGAACCAGGCTCGCCCTAGACCTCAAAGAGACAGGAACCCCAGGAATCCTCCTTAAAAGGCACTTCAAAGCTACGCACAAAATGCGGCACAGCAGCGCAGAGTAAACCAGTTCATTTACAGCAGTACGAGTCGGGGCAAGGCCACTTGGGAGGCCCCAGGTGCCCCCAGCACAGCTACTGTTCAGTTACTGTTTGCCTACGTTGAGTCTGTACATTCGGGGTGTGATTTAACGCCTAGGCATGGTGACTCCATGGGCCTTTTTGGTTTTGGGTTGGGTAATGCAGAAACTGCCGGCGGGCCAGTTTGAGGTTGCCCGCCCAGGGGAGAGTTACGTCTCGGGCCTGTTGAGGTTAGCCCGCTGTTCGAGCCCCTCGATGTTAAGGGGAAAGTTAAGCGCCACCGGATCGCGTCTGTCCGGCTCCTCGCCGGCTCCCTGCCCGCTGCCGAACCCGTCGCCGCACCGAGGCCCACAGCCCGGAAGCAGGCACCCCAACGAAAGCTCAAATACCGCCAGACCGCCGCAACCCATGAAACCAGAAACACGGCACGATATAAAATCTAAGTCGCCCCATTCAATGTTCTAACATGGAATATAAGAGGCGGCAACATTCCGGCTAAATCCAGAAAAATTCTGCAATACCTAAGGCGCCACGAAGTGGACTTAGCATTGATTCAAGAGACTCATTTTGCTCAAGGGAAGGACCACCAGTGGGCCAAAAGCTGGGGCTGCCACAGATACTTTTCATCTTACTCCACATACTCGAGAGGAGTCGCTATCCTTATACACAGGCGGCTCAGCTTCCGGCTACTAGACACGGCAAAAGACGACGAAGGCAGAGCACTATTGGTGAGCAGCATTATCGCAGGTCAGAAAGTGACATTTGTTAATTCATATGCACCGAATATAGATGGCCCCGACAACTTTGGCTGGGTGCTAACACAGCTCTCGTCGCTCAACCCGGCAACAATCGTCTGGGGCGGAGACATGAACACAGCGTTAGATCCTGTAAGGGACAGATCGACGACCACTCAACATCCACCCTCCAAGGCCAGTCTCCAGATAAAAGAAATTTGTAGAGCATTTGACTTACAAGACTTGTGGAGAGTCTCCAATGGGGAACAGCGCGAATACACCTTTCACTCGATAGTCCACAATACAAGCACCAGGATTGACTACTTCTTCACCTCAACAAACACCCTCCTATCATGCGGCCGGTGCTCCATCCACCCGAAAACACTCTCAGACCACTCACCAATCCTTCTTAAGCTCAAACCTGCCAACCCCGCTCCACGGCTACAGCGTTGGCGCTTTAAGCAGGGATCACTAAGGGACGAGGTCTTTGCTTCCGAGCTAAGAGAGGAGATCGACGTGTTCCTGGGGGCCAAGCTGGGGTCGGTCCCCTCAGCAGGCACAATCTGGGAATCCTTAAAATGCTTCATCAGAGGAGTCTGCCTCACCAAAGAAAATGGCATTCTCAAACTTATTAGAAGAGAGCTTACAACCAGCGAAAAAAAATTGAAGCAACTCGAGATCCAGAATCCGAACAAAACCAACCCGCAGCCAGCAGCCGCCATAAAAACGGAACTACAGAAATTCAACGCAACAGCGGAACGTGAGGTTAAGTTTCTATACCGCACCAGCCAAGTCCGTCAATATGGTGAGGGCCAGAAACCAGGAGCTCTACTGGCAAATCTAATCAGAGCCGACAACAAGCAGTCCCAAATAGAAAAGTTCAGAACCAAGCAAGGAGAGGAAGTCCACACGGATGAAGATAGCAGAAGAATTTAGGCTTTTTTTATCAAGATCTCTACAGCGCCAGGCTCCCGAAAGACTCGAACCTCCCGCTGAAATACTTAGAAGACACCGAACTCTATTGGGTCGAGCACCAACTACGCGAACCTCTGAATGAACTGATTTCACAGGAAGAGATCCGAGCAGCTATAAAAATCCTACCATCCTCCAAGGCACCAGGCCCTGACGGCCTAACGGGTGAATTCTATAAAGCCTTTGCAGAAACCCTGGCCCCCCTGTTGGCAGCTGTATATGAGGAAGCATTGGAGCGTGGGTCCCTTCCTCACTCCTCCCGTGAAGCCAATGTCATTCTACTACACAAATCAGGAAAACCTCCGGTAAAATGCGCCTCGTACCGCCCGATCTCACTGCTTAATCTAGACAATAAAATCCTTGCCAAAATCCTAGCGAATAGATTGATGCCCCTGATGCCTGCCCTGGTGCTAGCTGACCAAGCAGGCTTTATACCAGGCCGCAATACGACCTTCGGCATCCGAAGAATGTTTGGAATCATCGAGGCTCTTGACCCAGCAGACCAAGCAATTGCAGTCCTGTTAGACGCAGAAAAGGCGTTCGATTCGGTGAAGTGGCCGTTTATGTTCCTGGTTCTCACCAGGATGGGGTTGGGGGCTCGCTTCATCAAGCTCGTCTCCCTCCTATACACCAATCCACAAGCTAATATCGTAGTGGGCTCGGCAAAATCATCCTTAATAAACCTACAGCGTTGCACAAGACAAGGTTGTCCTCTTTCGGCACTAATATTCGCTCTGGTAATGGAGCCACTAGCCTCCAATCTGTGCGAACTCTGTCAACAGAGGGGTCTCATAATCGGCCCACACAAGCTCATAGTATCCCTATACGCCGATGACGTGGCCCTATATATACGTGACCCAGAGGTTAATCTGAACCCAGTCATGCGGGAAGTCATCAAATTTGGGGCGGCCTCCGGATTGAAAATTAATCATTCAAAATCAGTCGTCTTCCCACTGACCCGAGACACAAAACTGTTTGCCGACGACTTCGGACTCACGTGGAGAACCGCCGGGGTTCGATATCTGGGGATCCAACTGTCACTGGACCATCAAGCAGTGTTCCGGGATAACTATGAAGAGGTGCTCAAATCCCTGCACGACAAGGTCTCTCGCTGGAAGACACTCCCACTGACACTCTGGGGCAGAACCTCATTAGTCAAAATGGTAGTATTGCCAAAACTGCTGTACCTCTTCAACAATATACCGCTGTTACTACCACAAACCTTCTTGAAAAGGCTCAAAAGCTTGGTTCTTGAGTTACTCTGGGCTGGCAAACCAGCTAGAGTGGCGTATACGATACTGACACTTCCCGTGTCCAGCGGCGGCCTGCCCCTCCCTGATCTTGAAAAATATTTTTGGGCAGCCCAGGCACAATACCTCAGCCACTGGTATGCAACGCAAACAATCCGTCCTCATGTACAGGTGGAACGAGCCCTGGCGACTCCCAACTTCCTGACTGCAGTGGTCTTCGCCCAGCTCCCCGTTCCCAATCGCACGATGAACGTGATGCTCATAACTTACAAGGTCTGGAGGACCGTGGCGAAGAAGTTGGGGGTGCACACAAGGTACTCTCCCCTCTTCCCAGTCAAATTTATCCCTGGGATCCCTCTGACATCAGAAAAAGTGTTTCACCAGTGGGTTGATAAACTGAATATAAGATCCCTAGGGGACCTATTCACAGAAGAAGGTTTCATGACACCAGAGCAAGCCAAACAGAAAGGGGGCAACACTGCGCTAGATGTGTTCCTCTACTTCCGAACTCGCTACACCCTGCAGACCCACCTGCCAGACTTCCCGCGTCAACCACCTACGTGGCAATTGTTGCACAATGTCATTCAAGCGCAAGGAGACGGCAGGTTGGTGTCGCAAATATACAAAACTCTGACCACTGGAACACCCCCCGTCAACACTGGGGCGAAAAACAGATGGGAAAAAGCGCTAAACACAAATATACCAGAAGCAGATTGGAGCTACATATTGAATCAGACTCAGAAAATTGCACTTAATTCCCGGCTCAAACTTATTCATTTCAATTTCCTTCACCAAACATACTACACACCGGAAAAAGCTACCAAACACCATCCCGACATCCAGACAGAGTGCAAGAGATGCGGAACCATAGCCACGAGCTTTATACACATGGCATGGGAATGCCCCGAGGTAGCCCCATTCTGGAACAGGGTGCTAGATACGTCAACGGCAATCCTGGGAGAAGCAATACAACCGAGATGCATGGCAGCCCTGCTGGGGATGACCAGGCTGCTATCAGCTCCTTCGAGGAAACTGGCCGGAGTCCTACTAACACTAGCCCGCAGGAGAGTCGCCCTGGCATGGGGCCGCGGCCCCCCGCCATCCTACACAGCCTGGCGAAAGGATCTACTCTATTACCAGGATGTAGAGGCAGACTTCATTAAACTCCTTCCTCAGCACGCGCGCCCGCCTGACATCTGGGGCCCGCTGATAACTTTTCTGATAAATGAAGATGAAACCTCCTCAACAGACACTTCGGAGTCAGGCAACGCACCCTGATATAGTCTGAAGTCAGGCCAATAATCCCCGGAGCGAGGACCCAGTGGGGCGAACTGTTGCTAACCAGCATATCTGCCTTGAGGCGCCTGGGGGGTGGTCGTTGGAGCGTGGGAGAGGGGGATGGAGGGGATCTAAGTTAACAGCGCAAAGTTGATAATCCACCCTAATGTGGGTGTGTAATTGTGCGGTGTGTTAAATACCAAAAATAAAGGTTTTTAAACATTTTTTTTTTAAAAAAACAAGCCCCTGAATTGTGGACAGATGTTACCACCCAAATATTCAGCTTAATCGCAAAACAAAATTCAGATTTCGAACACTTGGAAGACCGCAACTCTTATCCCAATCTTCAAGCAGGGTGAAAGGAAAGAACCGGTCAACTATAGACTGATTGCCCTGCTAAACCCTCTGGGAAAGATTTTTTCTACCTTTCTGTTGAACAAACGTACCAGCTTGGCAAAAACCAATAAGAGATTTGCAGTCAGACAAATGGGTTTTGTCCAAAAAGTGGGAACAAATGTAAATTTAATTTTACTAAATCTCATTAAACAAGAAACCATTATGACTACAACAGCAGTCCTGGCAGCATTTGTGGACCTCCACTTAGCATTCGATGAAGTAAATAGACAATAGTTAGGGGACAAATTATTGAGATGGAAGTGTCCACAAGATATCATCGAATCATAAAATTGTGATACCCGAAAACTAAGATCAGAGTCAGGATGACCAAAGAAGGAGTACAATCAACCCTGATAGAGACGTGGAATGGTCTAAAGCAAGGTTGCCCCTGGCGGTAACCCTATTTAACCTGTACACATCTGACTTTGAAGAGGAAATGTGCTCAGCATGCTTAAATCTTCTGAAGATCAACTCCATCCCGCTACCCTTGATGATGTATGCAGATGACATTGTTTTAATGGATAAAACGATGAGTGGTCTACAACAAAGCTTGAAGATGATGGAAAGCTACATGGAAAAAAACAATTTAAAAGTCAATATCGTGAAAACAAAAAACACGTCCCTTACTAAATTGGCAATCAAGAAATTGAGACGGCCCATATTAACTCTAAAAGGGAAACCACTAGCAGTAGTGACAACGTTTAAATATCTTGGAGTATTGATCAACCACTCAAAAATAGAAAAGGAATGGTCTGACTTTCTGAAAGCGAACACCCAATCTCTAGCACGACAGGGAAGATTTCTTCATTGCAAATTTGGGAAATTTTCATATAAACCCATCGTGGCCTTTGAAAGCAAACCCCAATTTACCGGGGCGCCCCTTAAAAACAGGGGCCCATAATCACCATAAACCAGAGTAAAATGCACCCATCTAGGGAATTAAAAGGCTGAGTCTGTCTTGCAGGTGATACCAAGACTTTAATCTTCACAGATCATGAGGATTGGGGAAATGGCAGAGGACTCTGCCATTCGAGGCCAGCATTCTGTCGTCGTTGCTGGCTCCCTCCTAGCTCCTGAATACTGTTGTTGTGCCTGGTGCTTAAATACTCTTGACTTGGTCACTGGATACCAGCAGAGCTCCTCCAAACTTGTTCTTCTTGCCATACAAGGGATGCTGCAGAGGTTCCAGTGTTGCATGGTCAAGGTCCCTACTTAACATAATGCTGTATTAGCAGGAATACTTTGTCACTCTTGTTTAGCATAATTTACTATGTTATAAACATTCATACATAAACACATCTCCCCGCCATTCTCTCATCATTAACTCCATAAAATCATATTTGATGTGGTCCAATAACTTCTACAGAAAAACACTTTTCTAATACTATGTTGTGTTGAATCTTAGTCTCCATTGGCCTGTGATTGACAGGAACAGTAGGTCAGCCACTTCGTTCTCTCTTCAAGCCTGCATGTAGTCTATATTTAGCGTGTGCTTTGACATTTGATTTTTAAAACTACACAGAATAACATTTACACATGTTTTCAATTAATTTATTTGTACATTATATTTTAAATACTACCTATCTATATTTAGTGACTGGCCATGCCTGTATGTGATTATTTTTGCATGAAAAAAGCTTTCCCAGTGCTATAGTGCTTAGAAGTCTTGACTAATTGTAAAGCGCTTGAGGAGTGCAGGAAGGTGCTCGCCAAAGGCACACGATCCTCCCAACATTCCCCCCTTTCGTTACATCTACAGTAACAAACTCATCCCCACCCGACATATCTACAACCCCAGAAATATTAGTTTGATTTTCGCTCTTTATTGTATGGCAAGGTGTTTTAGGTCTCCCAATTGATACCATCATCTTTGCACTATAAGTGACTATAGGAACACATCATCGGAGACCCCATTGGCACGTGCAGAAGAGAACCAAGAAGAACATGATCACAGGTACAGTATTTTTACTGCTGCCCCCAGCCATGACTGGACCCAATCAAAGGCAAGCGATAGCCAATCTGTGTTTTGAAGTCCCCCTTCTTCCTTCATTTGAACAACTGGATTGTGCACTGCCTTGATGATGTGGGATAGTGACATATTCTCAGCATCCTCCGGGGGTAGAAAAGTTCAGCAGCTGCTTGTACCCCAGGAGCCAAAAAAGATGAAAAAGAAAGTCCCTGCTGAGCTGTCGGGTATTCCTCTGAGCACTGGGCAGCAGTCTTTTGACAGTTTGAGCTTTTCTTTCTTCCCCGGCGTTGAAATTTTCCTTTTTCTGCCAGCATACCAAATTCTTGTGTGATCTGCAAGCTTTTTTCTGTTTCTTTTAGGTGCTAGAGTGGCTGTTGGCACCTCGACAGTCATTTCTTCTCCCTTCACATGTCCTTCCAGGATTACTAGTAGCACTGAGTGCAGGGTGGCCAGTGAACAATTGCCCCTCCAAGATGGCAGGAGTTGCAAGTAGGCTTGTCAGCCACAAACCCAGTAGTAATCCATCACTGCTGCTGTACCTTTTGTCATACCAGGGATCACAAGAGTGTGGTTGCACTGTGTGTTTGCCCCACCAGGAACTGTTCCGTCATTGCTAAAACAAAGTTCAAAATGTTTGGCCCTATCTATTTGCACTGGTTTCTTCATTGTTGCAATCCGTGTCAGCCTTGTGATATATTGGGACCATATTTGCCCACACATAGTCTCCATTTGGGATATTGCTTCTCCGCTGTAATTGATCAGCCCATCTGCCAGGCACATCACTGTGGTGCCCTGTCATTTGTAATTGTCATTTCAGTAACCTCCCAAGAAGAAATATGGTCCTTGTAGACACTGGAAGTATTTTGTGTTGCCATTGCATAACGCTGGATCTAGATCAATGCTCCTCAACTGCACACTATGTGCCTGAAATGTGCCCTTTATCCCTTATAGTGCAAGATGTACCAAGCATTGTGCCTCTGTAATTGGGACTGGATGTGGACCTAAATACTTAGGAGACCCTGATGTGTGCAGGATAAATGCACACAGGTAACATCTTTCATTAATTTCCTTCCTGCAATCCGCACCTCAGAGTACTAGCTATTCAATGTTTCTACATTCTGGACATCAGAAATAGTGTCAAAACCCCTTATGTAAATCATACACCATTCATACTTCCCGTTTCATTCGTCTACGAAACCTTGTAGGGGTGGCCGGCAAAAAGTGAGCCATTTTGTATTTCCTTTTTTATAGACATATTAGCATTTTTTCCAACTGTCCACCCCCCCCTTTATATGGCCACCCCATATAACAAACATCCCTTCATCTACTCCAACAACCACGACCAGTGTCATACAAAACAACATATCACTACTACATTTCTAGACTAAACAACATCTTTATTTATTATTATCCCTACATAACAGAGAGGTCGGTCAGCCATATTTACTTATTCCTTGAGAGGAGAACAAATGTTATCAAGAGAGAAAGAAAGAGAAAGTAAAAAAGAGAGAAAGGGAGAGAGAGGGAAATAGGGAGAGAGAGAGAGACAGAGAGAGAGACAGAGAGAGAGAGAGAGAGAGAGAGAAGGGAAGGGAGAGAGGCAGAGAGATAGAGACAGACAGACACAGAGAGAGACAGAGAGAGAGAGAAACTAAAAAAAGAGACCCTTTTTCCACCAAGGCTGACCGGATCCTGGACCTTTAAAAAAAAACAGAAAACAAAAAACAAAAATAAAAAAATTTAAAAAATGGACTAAAGACAAAACAAGAAAACATTAAAACATTTAAAAAGAAAGAATAAAACCAGGCGTGTGCCACTGCACACCACTCTGGCATGGATCCTCAAAGATCTCTCTCTATTGGCTATCCCCTTACTAAATTTTACCTGGTCTTGGGTGCTCTTAGGACATCCAAGAGATGTACCCAATATCTAACTCCTTCATACGGACAGCGAGAGGAGTACAGACCACCACCTCATATGGACCTTTAAACCTGTGGCTGATCAGTTACCCAGATAATAATGGTATAGGCAATGCTGTGTATGGAACCATGATCTCGCTCTCTACAGGGGTGGTCACTATTTCTCCCCCCCCCCTTTACCGTGTCCCACTACCGCCCCTGTGTGCTTAGGTCCCGTCTCCTGGTCAATTACTTATGACCCATCACCATATAATATGTCTCCTTCCGTCAATTCATGAGCCGTTCCTCAGAGTGGGAAAATAAATAAAACTCCTGTAAATAATCCAGAGTTGCTAAAACAGGGGCCGTGCAAGTAGCTTAAGTCCTCAAATTGTCATCATTTTGTCAGTCCATGAAAATGTACTTTTAAGTCCTCTGTCCTTCACTGAGACTTTGTAACAGTGGCCTTGTGTAGACTGCGTAGTCTAGGATTCATGCCCTACAAAATGAACGTAAGCCCAAAAACTGCTACATTTCCTTAGCAGTACTGGGTCTACTGGCAGGGCGTACCTATAAAAGAAAATTCCCCATTGCAAAAATTAGTTGTCCCAAATATAGTCCCTCCTGTTGGCAGTATTATAGCTTCTTTGTATCTGCCTTGTATCTCTTGTGGGACAGCAATTGCAATAATGCAACAGAACCCCTCCTGCACTGATGATCCTTTTCACTACATACCAACCGATCATCCACATACTGGATGATTTGTGCTAAGCACCTGACTTCAATGTAATCTGTACTGGGGTCACAGCTCTCAGTAACCCAACATCATGTGGATTAACAGTCCATAATTATGCTGGCACATATCACATGTCCTCTTCAAAAAATAAAAACATCTGAGTTACTATTGCCATCAGGGGCACTGTACCTCCCTATACTGCACCATGATATCAAAGGGGATGCAGATTCCCAAAATAATCTCTCCATTATTTTCACTGTCCTCAAATAACTCGTTATCTGTAATTTCCTTTAAATACACTGTCGGGTCTATACATAATATTGAGCGCCACTCGCACCCGTCCTGGTCTTTTCCAATCAGGACTACTCTTTTTCTGACACTACTAGTCCTTGCAAATCTAATCACAATATTGTCCCTGCCACCATCTCGGGTGGCACCATGGGTCGGAAAATAAAATCTGTAGGTACCAATACTTTGTCACAATTTGAGGCACTGCATTTACTAATACCTTTAATACCATAACAAAAAAATATCTGGGTCCATAGGAACCCCATGTACAACTGACTCCCTAGCTATTGCATTGATTATTACCATTGCTTGAGCTACACACATCCCTGGAGTGGAATACACTACCCCTTGATCTGTGACTGATATATTTCTGAGCAGATCCCTACCCAACAGGTTCACTGGGGAACTCTCTGTCTATTACAAGGGCTCGTACTACCTCCCCTCCCAGTTTTATATCCAGCTCCTCAGTCTATGGAACTCTAGAAATAGCCCCAGAGAATCCCTGCATGTAAAGAGTTTTTACCTGATAATGGAAAGTTCCCCTCCAATGTGCATGATTTGGTCCCACCTGAATCTACCATAAATATAAATTACCTGTTTCCTATTTCCACCTTCACCAAGGGCTCCTCTTCAGGGTGTGCGGTTATCACTAGGATTGGACATGCGAGTGCTTTCTGTGGGCTGTCCTAATCAGAATATGTATTTGTCCTGTGGAATGAAAAAGGGCCGCCCGTCATTGTAACTCCTTGGAAAGGGGTGCCTTTTCCCCCCTGCCTTTCTGTTAAACTGTGTTCCCTCACCATGCTGTAGTTATTGCCCATGTTACCCTTGCCAGTCAGCCCCATAAGGGGACTGATTTTGACCCCTTGCCCGAATTGCTGTTCCTTGAGGCGCTTGGAATCCCTGCCCTGAAGGTGAAGGCCCATAATGAAATCTCATCTCAGGCGTGTTCCTGCACTCCCTTGCAAAATGCCCCCATTTCCCGCAACACCAGCACTGTGATGGTCCCAATCCTCCTCCCCGAGCCCCTATCCTCCCAAATCTTCCTGCTCTTGCTCCTTGAAATCCTCCTGTTCCCGTTGGTGCTCCTTCATATTGCCACTGTGGGTTTGGGGTACTGCCCTCCACCCCATTGTCCCTGTTCTCCTTCACCCCATAGTGCCGCATTTGTGGCATTCCCAATTTGTTCAATATCTCCTGCCCTTTCCCCCCGAGCCAGTGCCTTCACTGGTGCTTGAATGACAACCTTATTTAGTTTCTTTTCCACTAGTTTTGCCTCCTCAATTTGCCGCTTCTGTACTGTCCCCCTGTCCTGCTCCTTGATTCTCTTATAATTGTGGACTATTATACTTTGTATCTTTGCCCACTCTTTGGCTTCAATACCCACCATTCTATCTAGTGCCTTCTGGACCTCATTTGATTGTCCCCTCTTTACAATAAACTAGAAATATGGTACTGTCTCAACTCTCCAAATTTCCTGTAATTTAAGAATAAACCTAACTGGGTCCTCATCATCACCCATTGTACACTGCATTAAAGAATGGAAGTCAGGGCTATCTGGGTAAATCCTTTGTAGGGCATCCCATACCTTTGCCCTTACCTCATCAAAGGCTGCTCCATCATGTTCATTATCTGCAGGATTTACCCCAGCACTTGCCCATATGTCCCCAGCCTGGTCCCCGACTATGGTGACCAGTAGACTCTTAAAGTCTCCTACTGCTAAGGCTACCCCTACTGTTTGTTTTTCAAATTCATAGATCCATTTACTAGCTCCGCCTATAAGCTGGGGGAGAGCTTTAGTCAAATTATTTCCGTCCTTTATCCCTACTTCTTTATGTGTTAGAGGAATCTGCATATCTATTATGTTTTCTACCCCTTTAATATTCTTCTGATCTTGTACTACCATGATTAAATCTGGTCTATTTCTTGGTCTGTCCCTCCCCACTGCCTCTTGTGACAGGGATGGGTTTCTCACTGCCTCCTCTCCTTGATCTCCTTCTTGCCCTGCCTCTTGATTATTTCTACCACCTTGATCTTCCCCTCCATCATCCCATGCTTGTTCTACTTCTTGTCCCAGGACTGTCCATACACTCTGCCCATCATCTTTTTCAACACAAACATTTCTTATTGCCCCAGGGTTTAACCTGAATAAAAAATCTCCTGAATTCCAATTCCCCGTTTTCTGCACCGGTACCCTTATTTCTGGTTATACTTCTTCAGGTTCTTTTAACCTGACCAACCTTTCCTGAAATGCTATTACCTCATTGTCAATGTCTACTTGTGGATCCTCTGGGTACACCAATGCTACTGGCATATTAGAGCTTGTGGGTCTTTTATATGGAGGTGAAAAAGCTCTTGGGTCCCCCCTTAGTTGCTAATCCTGATAATCCTGTTGACACTCTCTCTACCTCTGGAGGCTTGTAGACTTGGTTTTTATACCCTACTGCAGGTTTAGGCGTTACAGGGTATATCCCCTTACATTGGATCTCTTTTACACCTTCCTGATCTCCCATATCCTCAACTATTTGACAGAGATCTACAATCTCCTCTCTTTTTTTGGACTTGTTCCCTTCATATTTTGCTTCTACAAAGATGGATATTTTTTCTAGCATGTTTCTATTGTGGGATCCCTGCTCTGGCCAGGAGCGGGACATCCCCCCTTCCTTTGTTTCTACTATCAATTGTTTATTTATTCTGTCACAACACAGTGGCAGAACCCTATGCAAGTGTTTTATTGGAGTTTCTTCCTCCATAAGATTGCACGCGTCCCTAATGCTTCACTTAAACCCTACTGCAATGTTGCACGTGCTTCAAAAATACAGATCAACCCACTTTCTCCCCCCACCCACTTTTACACTTTCTTCACTTTGATTTCACACATACACACACACCGCGACTAATCCACGTTCCTTCCTTTTTTACCACAAAAGACAGCAAGACAAAATATAAAAGACTAAGATCCAGGCTCATTCCTTATAGCGAGCCACTACTTTTGACTAAGATCCAGGCCCATTCCTTATACCGAGCCACTATGTAATACCACGTATTGCTTTTATCGTCATAAAAGGAATACTGTGTGGTACTGCCTCCCAGTCCTTATAAGCTGGGGATCCTTTTCCATCCCTTTTCATTATGAAAAGTAGAAAAACAGAAATCCATGACAATTTCAATACATAACCCATCACTTATTCAATCTACTCCTCAACACATCACCTGAAATCCACTATCCTATCCAATCTTATGCCTTATCACCAAGTTATACTTCATCACCAATACTTCATCACCAAAAATCCTATGCCTTAATACATCAACAAGTCCTTATTCCATTGACCTTGTACAACATTCACATCACCATAATACCTTTCATATCACCAATATATTTCATTCATATCACCATCCCGTTCACATCACCACATCACCATATTATACATACATGTTCCCATGTTGTTATCACCTGCAAGAGTATACCCACGCAGGCGTTGTTCACTTGAGTTTCCCTCCCATGCTGGCCTGTAATTCTGGAGCCATGCCCTGCTCCAGTGAGCAGAAAGGATTTCTTTTAAAATGGCTTCTACTAAAATCGCTCGGGATACATGGGCTTTTTGATCACTACAGTTGGGTGTGCCTGACCTGCTTGGGGGTTCACAAAGCACGTATCACGTCGGGGTCACCCCTGAAAGCCAACCCCAATTTATAGGGGCGCCCCGTAAATACAGGGGCCCATAATCATCATAAACCAGAGTAAAAGGCACCCCTCTAGGGAATTAAAAGCCATGAGTCTGTCTTGCAGGTGATACCAACACTTTAAACTTCACAGATCATGAGGATTGGGGAAATGGCAGAGGACTCTGCCATTTGAGACCAGCATTCTGTCGTCCTCGCTGGCTCCCTCCCAGGTCCTGAATACTGGTGCTTAAATACCCTTGACTTGGTCACTGGATACCAGCAGAGCTCCTCCAAACTTGTTCTTCTTGCCATACAAGAGACACTGCAGAGGCTCCAGTGTTGCAGGGTCATGTTCCCTACTTAACCTAATGCTGTATTAGCAGGAATACTTTGTCGCTCTTGTTTAGCATAATTTACTATGTTATAAACATTCATACATAAACACATCTCCCCGCCATTCTCTCAACATTAACTCCATAAAATTATATTTGATGTGGTCCAATAACTTCTACAGAAAAACACTTTTCCAATACTGTGTTGTGTTGAATCTTAGTCTCCATTGGCCTGTGATTGACAGGAACAGTTGGTCAGCCACTTTGTTCTCTCTTCAAGCCTACATGTAATCTATATTTAGCACAGCTTGACTTTACTGTGAGCTTTGACATTTGATTTTTAAAACTACACAGAATAACATTTACACGTGTTTTTCAACTAATTTATTTCTACATTATATTTTAAATACTACTTATTAATATTTAGTGACTGGCCATGCCTGTGTGTGATTATTTTTGCATGAAAAATCTTTCCCAGTGCTATAGTGCTTAGAAGTCTTGACTAATTGTAAAGCGCTTGAGGGGTGCAGGAAGGCGCTAGCCAAAGGCGCTCGCTCCTCCCCAACACCTTTTACAGACAAAAAGTGGTGCTGAGCCTGATTTACATGAGTGAAACGAGGATCAAACTCCCTATGATCACGTGGCAAAAACTCGAAGCGATTTTCCGGAGGAAAATCTTGCCGGTACCTCCTTCATTTCCCATGCCTAGAATCAGGTTTGAAGTAGCAACTCAATCTCTGGTATCAATGGTTTTGTGGAAATAATTAGATCTATATCGAAAAGTGATGAATGATGATGAGATCCTGGCAATAGAAATCCTACGGAACAATGCAAATGCAATGTTTACCACCAAAGCTTTGAATGCATGGAAATCTGAGATGGAAGTGAAATTGGCAAGAAAAGACATATCGCTTGAAATGCTGCTAAACCGTCTGCAGTATGCCAACCGTAAGATCCTACGCAACGATTGGATTAGCATGTTGAAAGAAAAATCCATGTACTACTGGAATTTGCAGTGTGATGCAGAGATAAGAGCTTTTAACCAGCACTGGTGATTTTTCCTGACAAGGCGATTCGGGATACATATCTAAAATTACGCTTAAACATCCTTCCGACGAGATATAGGTTGGCAAAAATTAAACTGCTCCTGAAAATGTTACAGCACTGCAGATTTTGTAACAAAATTGGCATCACAGAAACAATCCACCATATCGTCATGGAGTGCCCTGCACTATCGGAATAGAGAAATCTATTCAGAGACTACTTTAAGATATCCTTAAAACAGATGGACCCCGAGACTAGATGGGGGCAGATACTCTTAGGAAAGGACAATACACTGATCTATACTATTGTTCAGTTCGGGAAAAACATCATGGACATTAACGATTCTTAAAGAGCATAAGAGCCGTGACAATGTTACCGTGGCCATCTAAGATGCATTTGAAAGTATAAAACAAAAGTACAAAATGAAAAGTTTAATTTGTAAACTAAATCAATTTAAATAAAAAAGTATCAGCTGATTCTGATCCCACCCAACACCATATGTGAGGGGTCAGTAATCTGAGGCGGGCAACTGCTTAAGAAGTTCTCAAAGTATGCCTTTTTATAATTTAAAGAAAATATATCAAAACGCCTCACTGTCCCTACTCTGCAGAGTAATTCCCTGCCTATTCTAAAAGATAACTGGCCCTTATACTATACAACAAATACATAAAGGCAAAATATAGCAATTCAATGACATAAACAACATTTACAGTTCCTGAATTACCTTCTAAAGTCCTGAGTAACTTTCCCTTTCCCAGGATTTAAAGTCACTTCTGCAAATGTTCAACCAAACAAAGAAATGTCTTGAATAAGTTATTGATGTTTCAAAGTCAAAGTAAAAGTTCATTAACCAAAATTCTACTTGCAGCAATATCCTCTCCTGGGTGAAATATCCACTTTCTACTTTCAGCAAAATGGCCCCAATGGTAATCCTGGCCACAATGCTTTGTCACACCTTTAAGATGATTTGCCACCGTTCAAAAGAAAATGCAATAGCACCGACAGTATGCTTGTCAGGATGGCTTTTTAATGCTGCTGCTTCCACTTCAACAGCTACAGTTCTACTTGCTTCACCATGAGAACAGTCACCTTTGTCCAACAGTATTCCACATTGTTTAGAAAACTGCAAAGTTGAAACTACTGACAACCCGACCTACCACCACAGCTTCAGTATTTTGGACTACTAGCACAGCTTCAATAAATTGTACTTTTAGACAGACTTCGACAAGATATTTTGTAAAGCACTTCAACCTGTTCAGGTAGGCAAGGCACTCTTCCTGTTAATGTTAAAGGATATTTATACCGTGCACTATCACTACTGGAGTCGTCCCCTGGCGCTCTAGCGGATCTGAAAAAGGGGGTGGGAGGTTGGGTTAGTGGGAACGAGCGGGATAAGTGCAAGAGAGTAGTGATGTGCTGTTGGCAGCTTCAGTTCGGTTAACACTGTTAGCTGAGCCTGGGTTGCTTTCCGATCAGTAGCCGTCGTGTGGTGTTATGGGAGGTTGTGTGTGGTTTGTTTTGTTTTTGGTGTAGTGAAGTTTGTGTGGTTTGTTGTGCTTTAGGGTTGTGGTTGTGTTTGGTTGGAGTTTGAGAGGTGAAAGTGTTAGTGGGTTGGTTATTGGCCTCGCTATCCAGAAGTGATATGTGCTACATTTCCACTTTTCGTCTATATGTGGCGCATGAATATCTCCACATTTCTATCTAGATCCGGCACTGGTTAACATTCAAAGTCTTTTCTATATGTGATGCATGCCGATATTCACTATTATATCCAAATGTGGCATTGGCCCATCTTCACAGTCCTGTCTAGATGTGAAGCAAGCAAGCATTCACAATTCTATCTAAATGTGACATTGGTAATATTCCAAATGCGGTCTAGATGTGGCAAAGGCTAATGTTCGCTATTCTATCTAAATGTGGCACTGGCCGACATTCACTATCCTGTCTAGATGTGACGCAAGCTAATGTTCTCAATTCTATCCAAGTGTGGCACTTGCTAATATTTACAAATCAATTTAGGTGTGGCACTTGCCACTATTCACTATTTTATCTAAATGTGGCACTTGCTAACATTCACAGTTTTAAGTGTGGCACTTGTTGACATTCACAATCCTATCCAGATGCAATGCAGACCAACGTTCACAATTCTAAGTGTGGCAGGTGCTAACATTCACATTTTAAGTGTGGCATTTGCTAACATTCACAGTTTTAAGTGTGGCACTTGCTGACGTTCACAATCCGATCTAGATGCAACGCAGGCTAATGTTAACGATTCTATCTAGATGCGAAACAGGCTAATGTTCACAATTCTATCTAATTGTGGCACGTGCTAACATTCACAGTTCTAAGTGTGGCATTTGCTAACATTCACAATCCCATCCAGATGCGACACAGTCCAATGTCCACTGTTGCATCCGAATGTGGCATATACCAACTTTCTCATTTCAAGTGTGGCACTTGCTAACATTCACAGTTCCAAGTGTGGCACTTGCTAACGTTCACAGTTCTAAGTGTGGCATTTTCTAATATTCATAATTCTATCTAGATGCGACGCAGGCTAATGTTCACAATTCTATCTAGATGCGACGCAGGCTAATGTTCACAATTCTAAGTGTGGCAGGCGCTAACATTCACAGTTCCAAGTGTGGCATTTGCGAACGGTCACAATCCCATCTAGATGCGACGCAGGCTAATGTTCACAATTCTATCCAAGTGTGGCAGGTGCTAACATTCACAGTTCTAAGTGTGGCATTTTTTTAAATATTGTTTATTGGTTTATATAAACCTTTACAAAAATATAAATCACCAAAATCCAATTAAAATTTCTTCATAAAACAAAGCATTCCACTTTTCAAACAATTCATAGGTGGCATTTTATAATGTAAATGTTGAATGGAGAGTTCTTGAGTTATAGGGCAGAAATCAACAATTACATTTAAAACCTCATCATAAATCCAAACATTCCACTTTTCAGAACAAAAGTCACTTCTTCCTATCCTATTATAACATTAAAAAACAGTAAATAATTCATTACATAAGTAGCCCCATAGACTCTCTTGTCACAGTTTTACAGTATTTCATCATAGTTATAATATCTATACACGGAAGTACTTAAATTGTGATTATCCAATGAGGTAATCACTTGACTTTGGTCTCAAAAATCTTCATTCCTAAGCGAATGTCCTCAGATCATTAGCTACTTTTCTAAGGCACTTTATAGACAACCTTTAAAAATTCAATCACCCCAATTTTTAAGTTCTACGGGCCGTGTAACATTTCATACCCGATTATTTCCCTTTGAACATTTGCAGTGTCTTGCACACATTTTGAAAAGTACTCAATCCTCTCCTTACACAATTTCGGGCAAGTAAGTAGTAAGTGCATCAAAGTTTCCATTTCGCCACTGGTCGAATAAAATCTACACACTTTCATTTGCTCAGGTATTAGGTTACGAATAAAGCTAATTTTGTTAGTGTTTAACACATTACACCTAAAGCACATCACGCTGTTCCTTAAAGAATGTGATGGATATTTGGGCAGCTATCTCTCTGGCTCTGGGTACCATTTCCGTGCTGACACAACTTGACAATAAAGCTTAAAGTTCAATATGGTGGCATTATTGTCCACCCAATCAAATTATTTAATTAACATTTTTACCTTCTGTGGTTTATCAATAAGACATTGGCCCTCATTACGACCCTGGCGGGAATCGAAAAACGATGGCGGAAATGTAATACCGCCATCGAATACCGCTCGGTGCGATTATGACCCGTCACCGTAAAGTACGATGCCATTAGCGACACCGTAGTGAACGCCAACGCTAACTGCACCAAGTACGCGCACGCGCGCCATGCAAAACCGTAATTACCACCATGGCGCAACGGTACGCGAATTCTGACCCTAGCGGACATTTACTTAACGCCATCAAGCATGGCGGAAAGTACCATTCCGCCATGGTGAGAATTACGGCATCGTGAACCAACCGTAAATGGCCCTACTGAGTGCCTGTACACCACTCCCTGCCCACATTGCACAACTCCTCGTAGGTGCAATGAAGTTACACAATGCAACCAGTGAAATGTACAAGTCACCCATGCATGCCAACGAACAAATGAATGTAGGGGCTCCAAGTGCCTTGTGAGTGGCCATCCATATTTGGCATGTCACCATTGCCGTACTGATGCAGCACAGGCATGTGAAGGTTCAAGTACAGCAATATGAACTGAAATATGAGACAAAACAACAACAGGGCCCCATCGCTTGACACCAGTGTAAGGCAACATTCAAAGCAGTATCCTGAGGGAGACTGCACCAGCCCTGTACTCTTGCCAGTAAACAAACCAACCATCAGCATAAGCATGTACCACACAAGTTGGCAGAGTGACTGAGCAGCCAGGCTCATCTCAAGAGGGGCCAATGGGAGCTGCAGGGCACAGATGGCACGAATACAGAAGCCATTCCAATGGACATGACCTCAGTCTCCCTCCAAGAAACGCACGCAAACACAGGCACCTGTGACCAGCCATTTTCTGATAATCACATCATTCCACCAATCCACCTGGCTGACCGGCATCTGTTACACAAAAGCTAATCCCCCGCTCCTGAGCATGACATCATTAAAACAGTCATAATGGCAGCCCCTATCCCTGACCTTACTGGGCTTCGTAGGCAAACGCGGCCAGTACAGTACCACGCAACTATACTCAGAAGCCGGAACCCAATGCAGATCTTCTCACAATACATCGCTCCACAAATAGGAATATGCTACATTACTTTCAAAGAATAACGCTACACGGTTAATATCAGAATAAAAATTTAATGCACATCAAATTCACCAAGCCCATACAGCTATTAGGTCATAAACTCCAAAATATTTTTCATAACTGTGGGCTGCATCCGCAATAAATGACCAGCTTCTTCTTGTGTGACGCCCTGTTCCTTCATGGTACACAGGGGCTACATTCACGTTCAAAAAGGCAACATGGAAGCGCCTAGAACCGCAGGGCCGTCCCATTAGGTAGGCACTAGTCCAGCTGAAAGGTAGATATGTTGCTCCTAGCCACTAGTACTGCGTAAGGGCATGTGGCCCATTGGCGATCGTCCCATAAGATCGTAATGGTGCTCCACTGATTAACTCGAAGCAGCAGGTGTCGGGAGAAAAAGCCATCTGCAGGAGTGGCATACAGATTGCAGCGGCAAAAGGGGAGGAGATACCTGTCACCCAAATGAAATGAAAAAGAATAGTATGGGCATCAGAACTTCATTTGTATTACTCACTTCAATGATCACACTAAATCTACAGCCATATGCATGCTAGCCCACTCAAAAGGATTATTTCCACCCAAAAATCACTTGCGAATCATAACTATATAAATCGAGGTGAAAACACTATTACAAACGAGTGTTTGTGTGCATGCGTCTGTTAAAACAGAATCCATTAGATGGGATTAGTAACGTGCATAGACACAAGTGTTTGAAGGCGCGTCGAGACAGGGAGGGTTCAACAAGGGCAGATAGACGATGGTCCCACTATGGCAGCTCTGCATCACATAGCGCAGGGGAAGGGGATAGATTCCAAAAAGCCATGTACATGGCAAACTCTTAATTAAATCATCTGTCCATGCATCCATACATCATTCCCTCATCCCGGTATAAAAACGCCTGATTATTTACTCACATAACATTTGAAATTTCCATTGAGTCTGTGCATAATGCAGTCTGCAAAATCCACTGTGCTCCAGCCCGGAATTCTAGTGTTGTGAAGTCACATGTATTTGGGAACGTCCTGCCTTATCGTCCACTACGCTATTGCGCATCCCATACTATTCATATCAATCATTGCATTCTCGCCATGGCCCCTGTCCCAAGGACATTAAACAATAGAACGTTATATTTCCAGTCAGACCTGTGGGCGTCTCCTCGCCGCTAGCTGAAAACCGAAAGCGCTGTCCTTCGATTTCCTAATTTGCAACATCACGTCGAAAAGGCATCTGTGACCGCTTGAAATCACAAATTCATCCATGTAGTGCGGCAGTGTGTGAAAATGGCAACTGGCTTCACTCACAAATGGGACGCCCCGCCCGTCGGTGAACCTCGGTACAGTGCTGCATGAGGGTCCACCGTTAATCGAGTACTACATTCCACTGACCCTTCACAAGTTTGTTCGCGACTGCAAAGATAGTATGTGAAACAATGGGACCATAGCAGAATGAACATATAAACCAATATTTCACTGCCATCGGGATTAAATACATGATTGTAATAGCAAGATGCCATGCGTCAAATTGCAGCGTTGTGTGCGGGACGTGCTCGCCCAAAGGGGATTGCAGCTGGCACAGGTGGAATGAATCACCACAGGTGGAGGCTATACAGCCTGAAAACACATAAATTGCACACCCAACCCCCTCCCACAACCACACCCACTCCAAAATGCTACCGGCAGGACTAGCGATGTTGGCCCTGGGGGACCTGATAGCACTGCAAGTACTCCAACTTCAAGAAGAAGATGAACAGCAACTACTACAACAACCGGCCGCACAGAGGAGACGCAGGAGGAGGAGGAGGGCAAGGCAGGGCCAGCAAGGCCCACCAGCACAGCCACTACCACCACGCAGGCAGCCCGCAATCCCACGCCTCCGAGCTCATCCGTTCAACCTCACTGCTGAGCAGATCCACACCCTCTACCGTTTGGACCGGGACACCATAACCGCCATTGTGAACATGACACACGCTGACCTTGTAAGCATGATAGATAGCCCAACCGCCATCCCACCCCTACTGAAGGTGGTGTCTGTACTCCACTTCCTGGCCACAGGCACCTACCAGCACACAGTCGGACAGTTGCATGGCATTTCACAGCCACTGTTGTCACGGACACTATTGCAAGTGCTCGATGCCCTCCTGAAGCACGCAGACGACTACATCTCTTTACCATGCTCGGAGCAGGAGATTACAAACACAAAAGTGGGATTCCATGCACTTGCCGGCATACCGGGTTGCATTGGTGCCATCGACTGCACCCATGTGGAATTGGTTGTCCCACATGCCATGGAGGTCCAGTACCGCAACCGGAAACAATATCATTCTCTTAATGTACAAATGGTGTGTGACTCCAACAGGATCTTTACACATTGTTGTGCCCGATTTCCTGGATCAACCCATGATTCTATGGTCTTGAGGAACTCTACAATACCACGCTACATGGAGCGACACGCAGGGAACAGATCCTGGCTACTCGGTGAGTCTCATTTCATGCATGATAATGTGGGGTATGTGATGCGGCAATGACCTGGCAGGAAGGGGATGGGGATGCGTACGTAGCAATGTCATTCCACAAACATCCTTTATTGTCCACATACAGGTGATGCCGGGTATCCACTGAAGAGATGGCTCCTTACACCACTCCGGAACCCACAGAACCAGCATGAGGAGGACTACAACCATGCCCACTCACATACCCGTGTAGTCATAGAACAGGCATTCGGCCTACTGAAGGCTCGTTTCCGCTGCCTCAGCAGGTCTGGCGGGGCACTCCTGTACCGCCATGAGAAGGTTGCAAAGATGGTCATGGCATGTGTCATGCTACACAACATGTGCGTACGTAGAAATGTGCCCATGCCCCCTGACGCAGAACTGCAAGCACCTGAAGATGGTCATGATGAGGGTGGGGATGTGGCAGCACCTCAAGGAGTCCGCGAGGCACAGGAGGCCCGTGAAATTCGTCAGAATATCATAGATTCATGCTTCTAGCACTCACACCTGGTGGCTGATACATGGACACGGGACTTGTGGCACTGTGTGTGTCTGGAACATGCACAATGTGGACTGTACGCCTATAAAGGCCTCGTACACAAAGATCAATGTCCACACATCTCATTGGATGATTATGAAATGTTTATAGCATATGTGAAATTATATTACACACCCCATCGACCCGCCACCCAAGAAAGCCCAACACCCCCCCTCCACCCTCCTACCTTCCCCCCGAACACCAGTGTCCAAAGATGCTCATTGTCAGTGGGCAGACGCTATTGCAAGCCCCCTCTCCGGGTATCAGGGGCACCCCTGCCTGTGGAGCGCAGGTTCCTCCCAGATCTACGTTGGGGGCTGCCCTGGACGGAACTTGCAACGGATGATGTCTCTGCCTGCTCACGTCCATGCATGTCCCTAAGGGTTTGTGAGAGCTCAGTGAGCACACGGCGCACAGCGGCAAGTTCACCATATACGTCTTTGGACGTCACATGCAGTTCCCCCCTCAGGCTCTCGGTGCTTCTCTCCATTTGTACCCTTAGTGTCTCTGTACTTCTCTCCATTTGTACCCTTAGTGTCTCTGTACTTCTCTCCATTTGTACCCTTAGTGTCTCTGTACTTCGCTCCATTTGTGCCCTAAGTGTCTCAGTAGATGTTTCTATGGCTGCCTTAGAACCCCCACATTCATCAGCATGCTCCTTGAGGAGCGTGGCCAGTTGCTGCTGTTGCACAATCACCTGGTCGAGGGACTGTTGCCTCTGCTGGGCCATGCCCATTTGCGGTGGTGTCACAGAGGGGCTGATCACCTCATGTTGGCTTGCCACAGGGCTTGTGGGGGATGGCCAGTCGTCGTCTTGTGGGTGCCCCTGCGTGGTATCCTCATGGTGTACGGGATGAAACAAACAGGGGGATTGAGACAGGTCATGGATGGGTCCTACATCGTCAGCACCGTTTTCTGTGTCGGAGCATGCTGGCATGAATGCAGTGTCACCTATGGTGCTGCTGCCACCAGAAGCAGTGCCTTCTGTGGCATCCATTGGGGGGACCTGTGGTGCTGCTGTTGTGGGCATGCTGGCTGCTGGGGTGCCTGTTGAAGTCCCCTCCTGTGTGCTGCCACTTGATTTGTGCTGCTGCCGTGTCTTGATCCGTGCAGCTGAGGTGGAGGGTCTTTGGCCGTTGGTCTTGGCCCTCTTTGCAGGTGTGCTGGTAGGGGTGTCCTGAAGCTCGTCGTTTGAATCGGACCCTGTGGTGGAGTAAAGGAGGGCGAGCGTTATTTATGGGTCTGTGGAAATTGGAATGGCAATGTATCACATGCATTGGTGTGGTACCTGAGGGTGATTTGGGTCAGGGCCTTGGAGGTGGTTTCATTTTTGTGTGGATTGAGGATGCAGTTGTTTTGCAGCCTGCAGTTAGGGTGTGCATGCTGCACATGTAGAGGGTGTTTTTAGGATTTTTAATTATTTATGTATTTAATGTGACTTTTAAAGTGCGCTATCAGGCCAATGTATGTGGACGTTCTCCTGGACATGTGTTTCTGTTGCACTATGGGGACACATGGTACTTCACATGATTGGACATTGTGGATTTAGCATTGTTTTATTTGGCCCACCTACCTGATTCTTCGGATGTCTGCACTCCTTTCTCCATCCCTCCGACTCCCTCTATACTCTCCATTCCAATGGTGGAGGCACAGATTTCTTCCCAGGGGGTCAACTTGATGGGTGATTCCGATCCTCCCCCGGTAGCTGTGGCAATGTTACGGTTGGCTGATAGTATGCTCCGTACGCGTATCCGCAAGTCGTCCCATCGCTTTCTGCATTGCTGTGGGTTGCGGGGTGCGGTCCCCACCGCACTTACCCGCTGTGCCACCAGGGCCCATATGGCCTTCTTGTTCGCAAGTGCCGTCCTGGTCATTTGCGTCGAGAAGACCACGGCAGCATTCTCCTGGAGGGTCTCTGTGAGCACGGTGAGTTCCTCATGGGAGAAGTGGACCTGCCGCTTGCGGTCGCACGCTTTTTTAGCAACTTTTCCCATTTTGATTGTTTTAACTAGGGTGGCTAACGGGTTGGGATGTGTCTCAGGGTCGGATTTTTGATGGTTGTGTTGGGATTCTGATTTTATAGGTGTACGGCGTGCTGTTTCCCGTTCCGGCCCCATGTTTTTACTTCCGTTTCCGTATATTTACGGTCACCGTATTTTGCGATTACTGCTCATTACGGTGACCGCTATGATGGGTGGCGGAATTGCACCTAGGGCGCCGTACGACGGCGGTGAGGGGCGTTTTGGGGTCATTTCCGCCATCGCGGAATTTGCACTTCCGCCATGGCGTAATGCTCGTGCCCGATGGGTCAGAATTAGCCGCACTTTACTCCATCGTGCAATGGCGGAAACGCTATTTACGCTATGGCGGTCAGGTCAGTTGCTTTCCGCCAGGGTCGTAATGAGGGCCATTGCATTGTTACACCAATATTTAATAGTGTTCTTTCACCTTCAGTTTTAAGGTTCCACATAAATTCCTCCAATTCATTATTGCTAAATAGTCTATACATTGAGTTGCCTTCGCCAACAACACATTTCCTATATAAAAGCTACTTTCCTGCACTCCATAAAACTTTTCAGTGAGCACAGTCCCAACTCATAGCGGATTACTTCTATGGGTATACATTTTGGCAGAAAAAACAAGACTTGTTTTTCCAGATTAGAGCTTCTAATGTTCTTAAATAAGGAGTCAGGTTATCTGGTAGGAATTCAAACCCATATGCAAGTCTAGGCATAACCTTCTTGGTATAAAAGTCTATGCAAGTAGACATAGTAAACTTCCCAAATCTTCTTTCGACAATCCTCAACTGTCTTACGGGTTCAATTGCCTTAGTTTTTTAGCTGTTTTTAATAAAGATCTGTGTCATTGAAGGAACAAGTTACTTACCTGTAACTGTTGTTCTCCAGCATGGGTCTGGCATGGATTCACATGCTCATGAATATTCCCCATCGTCAGGCCGGGAATCCTTGGTAAAGAAAAAATCAGTATCAGTTTTGTTTCTGATCTGTCTTTCTTAGTAGTAACCAATCACTGATCTCTGGGTCATACTGCCCCCAGCCAATGACTGCCCTCTCCCTAAGCCCCTCCCCTGGCAGCCATCCTCAGATTTGGTAGCACGTAAAGTAGCAGTATGACAAAGTGAAGAGCCGCAGAGGGGAAGGAGGGAGGGTTCGCATGTGATTCCATGCCAGACCCATGCTGGAGAACAACAGTTACAGGTAAGTAACTTGTTCCTTCTCCAGCATGGGGTCTGGCATGGATTCACATGCTTATGAATATAAGAATACATAGCAGTATACACATGCACAACCACAGGAGGTGGCAACAGGCTCAACATTAAGCAATACAACAACTCAACATTAAGCATCTCTTACCTCCTCACCAGGCTCACCTTAAGCGAACACGTTGCGCGGCACTGCTTGGCCGACCCTGGACTCCTCCCTGGAGTCCCGATCCACGCAGTAGAATCTTGTGGAGGTGTGCGTCGACCTCCACGTAGCAGCCCTGCAGATGTCCAGCAGTGGCACACCAGACAGGAACACCGTGGTAGCAGCGATCGCTCCGGTCGAATGGGCTCACGGACGGCCGGGCAGCGGTCCGTTTGCCAACCAGTGACAGTGCATGATGCAGCCGGAGAGCCATCTGGAAATGGAAGCCTTCGAGAGAGCCTTCCCTTGATTCACAGGTCCAAAGTTCACAAACAGCTGTGATGTCTTCCGAAAACTTTTCGTGCGGTCCACGTAGAACTTCAGCGCTCTAGCTACGTCCAGCGAGTGCAGAGTCCTCTCAGCCTGCGACGAAGGCGACAGGAAGAAAACTGACAACACCAAGGGCTCGTTGAGGTGGAAGTCCGACGGCACCTTGGGCATAAAGGAGGAGTGCGTCCTCAGCATCACCCTCGTGTCATGAAAAGTCAAGTATGGAGGCTTGCAAGATAGGGCCTGGATCTCTCCCACTCGTTATGCGGAGGTGATGGCCACAAGAAATGCTGTCTTCCACGACAGGAACTTCAACGGCGCCGAATGCATGGGTTCGAATGGGGCCCCCATGAGCCTGGTCAGCACCACGTTGAGCTCCCACACCGGGGCATGGGCCTTCACCGGCGGGAACGATCGGAATAGTCCCTTCATAAATTCCTTCATCAGACGATGAGACCACAAGGACGCCATCCTGTAGTTCTGGTGTATTGGGAGATGGCAGCCAGATGTATCTTGATGGAGGCGTGAGCCAGTCCAGCTTTGGCCAGCGACAGTAGGTACGGCAATACTTGAGGGGCCGTAATCCGCAGAGGGTTAATCTTCTGTGCACGGCACCAGACAGAGAACCTCTTCCACTTATGTCCATAGCACTTGAGAGTTGAGGACGCCCTGGCTTTTGCAAGAACCTCTCTGCAGTCAGCCGGGATATCGTATCCTCCAAACTCTAGTGCTGCAGGAGCCAAGCCTGCAAGTTCAGCGACTCCGGGTCGTGATGAAGAATGGCGCCTCCTTCTCTGGACAGAAGATCCGCTTCCGTCGCCAGCTTAATAGGTGGGGACGTTGACAAGTCCAGAAGGTCCGGGAACCAGATCTGTCTCGGCCACGCCGGTGCGACGAGGATCATCCTGCACCTGGACCTCTTGAGCTGGTTGATGAGACGGAGCAGCAATGGCAAGAACAGGCCGTCCCAAGGGAACGAGAAAGCATCGCCCATGCTCCTCGGCTGTGTGAACCTGCTGGCGAACCTCTGGCACTTGGAGTTCATCGCCGTCGCGAACAGGTCGATCTGTGGTTTGCCCCATCATTGAAAGTGCCGATCCACCTGGTCCTGGCGTAGTTCCCACTCGTGGCACGAGCGCAGCTCCCTGCTGAGTGAGTCGGCGATGGTGTTTTTTATCCCTGCCAAGTGGAAGGGAACCAGAAACATCCCCTGGACGACGGCCCAGTGCCACAGATCCTGGGCCTCCTTGGATAGGGCTGGGGATCTGGTGCCTCCCTGCTTCCGGATGTAGAACATCGTGGTGGTGTTGTCGGTGAAGATCCTCACCAACTTGTCCTTGAGGGACGGAAGGAACGATTTGAGCGCCCAGAACACAGCTCGTAGCTCCAGGATGTTGATGTGGAGAGACCTCTCCTCCGGGAGCCAGAGGCCTCTTGCGTGGAGATCTCCGGTGTGGGTCCCCCATCCCTCCAGGGAGGCGTCCGTCATCACCGTCTCCTGATATGCCGGAGTCTGAAAGTCCGTGCCTGCCATGAGGTGCGCACGGGTACCCCACAATAGAATCGCCCGACGGAACTCCTCGTCGAGCGGGATCCTGTCTTCGAAGCTGCCCGCCGCTTGAATCCAGCGGGCGTCTTGGAACTCTTGTAGCGGACGCATCCGAAGTCTGCAAAGGGACAAAAGGTAGATGCATGAGGACATCATCCCAAGGAGGGATTTGATGGACCTCACCCTGGCCACATTCGTGGCTACCAGGCGCTGCACCTTGCCCAAAATGGCCTTCGTTCTTTCTTCCGACGGAGATGCCAATCGCTCCACTGTATCGAGCTTCACTCCCAGAAACAGTGCTACCTGCGACGTAACCAGGTGGGATTTGGGGTAGTTGATGGCGAATCCCAGTTCTGTGAGAAGGCGGACGGTCCTCGCTGTGTGTTCGACAGCGATTTCTCTCGACCTTGCACGGATTAGCCAGTCGTCCAGGTAGGGGTAGACGTGGATCCCCTGCAGGCGCAGCTGCACCGCCACTGGAGCGAGGCACTTGGTGAACACCCTGGGTGCCGACTTTAATCCGAACGGCAGGGCTCTGAATTGGTAGTGACACCCCTGGACTACGAATCTGAGGAACTTTGTGTCCTAAAGCACGAGGACTCCCAACACTCAAAGGTGTGGTAAAAATCTGAGGATGGCTGCCAGGGGAGGGGCTTAGGGAGAGGGCAATCATTGGCTGGGGGCAGTATTACCCAGAGATCAGTGATTGGTTACTACTAAGAAAGACAGATCAGAAACGAAACTGATTTTTTCTTTACCGAGGATTCCCGGCCTGACGACGGGGAATATTCATGAGCATGTGAATCCATGCCAGACCCCATGCTGGAGAACTAGAGAATGAATAACCCAAGTATCTGAACGCCTTGTGGAGCTGAATCCTTGATCCTTCGACAAACCAGATTGACTTTGTTACTTTCTTGTTAACTTGTCCCAGATTAATGATATTGTTTTTAGCAGATTTATTTTCAGTTCTCTTATAAATTTGGTAAATTTGTCTATTAGTCTTTGTAAACCAATTTTGGTTTTGTCGAAAAGCAAAAAATCGTCCGCGTAGACGACCCATTTCATAGATGTTTCTCCCAACTTGGGTGCAACTAATCCACTAGCATCAAGAACCTCTCCTACACCAGATACGTAAAGATTAAAAAATATGGCTGCCAATGCGCAGCCTTGTTTGAGACTGTTAATTGCTTTTATTTCTTTGGACATTAATCCCTTCGTGTCTAGTCTCACTTTCAACACGGTATTGAAATATAGATGAATCAATATGTCCAATAATCCTCTTTCAATATTTAGTGCTATCAGCCTCTGCCAAAGCAAATGTCTATCAACCATATCAAAGGCGCAGAGAGGTCCATTGAGGCTGCATACAGTGGAAGTTGCCCTGAACTTCTAGCTTTCTTTTGTAAGATGGAAACAAGAAGGCCCCCAACGTCTGTCCCCATCCCTTTTCTAAACCCAAATTGTCTGATGTCTAGTATTGCCTGATCATCCATCCATCTTATTAGTTGTTCCAAAACCAAGTAGGCGAAAATCTTAGCTTCCACATTCATTAGGGAAATCGGCCTATAGTTTGTCGGACAAAGTCGATTACCTTTTTTGAAAATCAAGATCATATAAGACATATTTCAAGATTGAGGTATGCTCTTCTTGTCAACATTTCTATATAGTATGCTAAGAATTCTTGACCATACAAATACATTCTGTTTAAAAGTTACGTAGGACAGATTGTTCGGCCCAGGCGAGGAAGACAATTTAGCCTTCCTAATTCTGTTACTTATCCTTTCGACAGACACATCTAGATTCCACTTGTTTTCCCCCACCCCTAGTGTAGAACAGGTCGTAGTAGATGTGCAATACAGCTTCTCAAAATGATTGCACCACACCACTTTGCCTATAGGATTTACATTCATTTGAGCAATGGAAACCTCAGTGCTATTTATCAAAGCCCAATAGTTCCTAGTGTTAGTTTCTTTCATTGCAGCTAACATTGCTTCAGCGTCTTTCTGTGATTGTGCAGCACGATATTGGATCAGCCAATTCTTATACTTCTGCCGGTATACTCTTGTGTATTCCTTTGCTTTTTCTGGGGTCAGATTTAATTTCTTCATTCCTCGAAGATCTCTATACAACTTCGATCTGCGTTGTTGGATCTCTAGATCGGAAACATGTCTGTGATTTTTTTCTTTTCAAAGATGCATTTGTTGATTCGTAGAACTTAGATATCATATTCTCCACAAATACCCCGAATGAGTCTACTGAGTACATTTCATTTTGGATTCCAAAGTTCTTTGATTGTAATCCTGTATCATGAAGTTGTTCAGTTTGGAAGTCTTTGTCACATTCCATTTAACTCTATTACCCCTTACATTCACAATAGTGTCTGCACAATACTCAATCTCTTCACATGACTGTTTTTCAAATTTTAAGTAAATTGACAACATTGCGTGATCACTATGAGAATTAAGTTCTACTGTCATATTCTCAGCCATTTTGTTAATGTGTTCACTCACAAACATGTAATCAATAATTGATGATTCACCTCTTGCAGCCCATGTTGGTTTATCGTTAAACATTTTAACCAGACCCCATGTACTTGCAAATAGTTACCAAATCACCCCTCTATATTTTTTATTGCCAGTTCTATTTCCCAAATCGCACAATGAAGTCATTGCCCATTCTATTTCACAAGTGGTTTGGTTGCAATCTCCGTTTAAGTCTCCGGCCAAGATAACAAGACCTCCAGGAGTTAGGTCCAACCACTCATCAATCTGCAAGTTGCAGTCGCTTATCTATTTCTTTAACATTATATATTCTTGTCATATACTATTCCAGTATATATTCAAATCATAAGAGATGCAGTGCCATTTCTTGTTTTAATATGAAAAGTTGCTATTAAAGCAGCTGTATTCAGATGTTTTTCAGTTTGCAGTGCTATCTCTTGGTTATTTCAGAATGCTAATGCAATACCTCCCTTTGGTCGATCTGTAGAAGCACAAGTAGCAGGAAAACATAACGTTACATATCCATCCCATATCAACTAGCCACACGCCCAGGTTTCCTGTATAAGTACGAAATCAAAGTGTTCCAGATTGTTGCATACCTTTTTATTCTGTACTAAGTGAGTGTGGCCTCTGGAATTCCAGGAAACTAGTCTAAAGGTTTTAGTGTCGCTAAAGAGGTTTACCCAAGTTCTTTAGTTGCGAGATAGAGTCTCCAATGACAATGCAAGAGCTCTCCATTCATGCATTTCTTTTAGAATATTTCCATCGTCATTCATCTGTGATTTATCCTCTGTTCTAAAAGGGAAGCGTTTATTGTTCGTCAAGATTTCACTGTACTGTGTCACTTCTGATTTTATGTTCTCTTGGTAAGTATATACGTCAAAACCTCTCTTTTGCAACAAACCCACTTCTTTGAGAATCAATGATCTCACAAGAGGGGAAGGAATCACAAGTCGGACATAGTCATATATTCGAGGATGGATAAAGTCCACTAGCTTAATATCAGCTGTAGATATCAAAGATAGCTCTGGAATATCACCTAATAGACTTAAAATATAGGGTCTATTCAGAGAAGGTGGACCACCAGTATCAAAACATAGTACAGTACCAGTCCCGGATCGTTTGGGAACACTGAGTGAAGTAAAGACTCATTCCGTTTCTCCCCGTCGTCTGTATTAAACAATTCCCTCATGGGTATATCGGCATTATTATCTCTAGTGATTGGCTGGGATTCTGACTCTCTCATCTCGTTCTCTTCAAGATTTCATGTTTTCACTCCACCTCAAATGTTCCCAATACTAACCCTCTCAGCTAATTTTGAGCCGTGTCCTAGAATCATTACTTCCTTTTGGTTTAAGGATGCATTTGTAACCAATCTCTCTTCAGCAACTTTCTGGTTCAAAATATCCTTTATTGTATTGCGAATGAAGTCCTCAGACATGACTTGGTTCTCCAACACCTGACCCAATCCTGGTTGTTTATCTATGTTACAATCTTTATCTTTGCCATCATCTGGGAGAACATTCTTACTTGCATTGTTCGTATTTCTCATTTTATCCATGCTAATTTCATAGTTTCCTTCACTTACTATGGCAGAGTTAGGTAAATTCCTCTCATTATAGCTCTGCTCATTCTTATGGGCTTTACTTCTTATAGCCTTGGCATAATTTAAATCCCCAAAATCAAAGGGAGTTACTAAATTACTGGCACTATCAGCCGTTGGAGTGTTTGTACGTGAAGGAGCTGCAGGATTCTTAAAGATATCAAAAATGTCCATCATACCCATTTCAATCGCTTTGAGATTCATGTCTATTCTGTCCGTGACTATTTTATTCTTAAGCACGTCGGGCAGGTTCTGTTCCCCATCAGTGTACCCTTGTGTCCCCACTTGGTCTCCTTTTTTAATACTTAGGGAGTCTTCTATTCTGTCTTTTAAATCCTGCTTTCTCTCGGGGGGAGTCGGTGACCACTATAGCTTCGTCCCCCTTTAAGACTTTGTGCATATCTTTGCACAAGTTACTGTCTCTTAGGAACTTTCTAGAAGAGAGATTCAGTTCTCTCTGCTCCTGTGCTTGTTTACGTTTATTTTTCTTTAGTTGTTTTTTGGATATTTTTACATTAAACTGAGAGACTGATTCTTTTTCTGCAGTAGATATCAATGGATTACATGGATTACATTGATATGATATGATATATTTTATTTGTATCGCGCTCGTACACAAGTGATTCAGAGCGCGACTAGGCAAGGGAGGGGAACAAGGGAGAACACAGGAGAACATAAAAACGATCTTACTAGGCCCAGTGACATTGAGAAAGCGCAAGTGCATGGGAAAGGGAAAAGGGAAAAAGTGCATGGAAGGGGGAGAGTGGAAAGTGCAGGAGCCGAGGAGCGCAGATAAATAAAATAAATAGAAAATTGAGGCAAACTGTGGTAGTGCAGCCAGCAAGTGGCAAGTGTTGTGTTTAAGGCAGCAGACTGGGTAAGTCTGAATAAGTGCAGAGAAAGAAGAAAAATGGGGGGGGGCTGTATGGGTACAGATACAGTCCCCAGTGCAAGGGGTGACCAGGAGGCAGTGCAGGAAGGTGGCAGGGTGAGCAGGTACCTGGGCCCAGGGGACAGAGGGTGGCCAGGTGCATAGTGCCAAGAGAGCAGATCAGCAGGGGAGAAGGGGAGCGAAGGCAGAAGCAAAGAGGAAGGTTTTGAGGTGCTTCCGGAACCGGAGATGGTTCTCCTTAAGTTTTAGAGTGGCAGGGAGGCTGTTCCAGATGGAGGACCCAGCCGAAGATGGAGATCTACCCCCAGCTCGTTTCTTTGAAAAACGACTGACCCTGAGGGAGTTAGAGGTAGAGGAGCGAAGAGCTCGAGAGGGGAGGTATTTGCGGAGGGATAGCTGAAGGTATTTTGGACCCAGGCCCCAGAAAGCCTTGTGGACAATGCAGAGGGTTTTGAATTTAATCCTTGCATCCACTGGGAGCCAATGGAGAGATTTCAAAGCTGGAGAGATACGATCCCAGGGCTTGAGGCCAAGGACAAGTCTCGCAGTCCTGTTCTGGATAAGTTGTAGAGGGCAGAGAGTAGAGGCAGGTAGATTTAGAAAGAGGCTGTTACAATAGTCCAAGCTAGAGAGAACCAGAGCTTGGGATACCATGAGCTTCTGGGGGAAGGAGAGGAAAGGCAGTATACCTCTGAGGAGCTGCAGTCGGAAGTTTGACTTTTTAGAGACATCAGAGATATGGGCCGAGAAGGAAAGTGTGGAGTCAAAGATGACGCGGAGGTTCTTAGCCTCGCAGGTAGGGGTAGGAGGAGGGCCAAGGGAGGACGGCCAGAGAGTGAGGGAAAAGGATGGAGATGGTGTGCCGATGAGGAGGATCTCCGTCTTGCTGGCATTCAAAGATCATTGGTGGCACACCAATTTTGAATGGCAGTTAGGCAGTTAGAGATGAGAGAGGGTGAGGAGGTGGCCGAGGGCAGCCGGAAAATGAGTTGAGTTCCATCAGTGTAGCACTGGAAATTTGAGCAGAAAATGGCAATGCAGTGAGCGAGAGTTGCCAGGTATTGGTTGAAAAGCCAGGGTGAGCGGTTAGACCCCTGGGGAACCCCACAGGTGGAGAGGAAGATAGATGATAGGAAAGACCCCATTTGGACCTGGGAGGGTCGATCAGAGAGGAAAGAGGTCAGACAGGCCAGAGCCTGATCAGTGATACCCAGATTATCACGGAGACGGTTGAGCAGGATGGTGTGGTTGACCGTGTCGAAGGCAGAAGAGAGATCAAGAAGGATGAGGACAGAGGGAATGTTAGAATCAAGATTGGAGAGCAGATCTTCACGGATATTAAGGAGAGCAGTTTCCGTGCTTCTGGCCGCTCTGAAGCCAGACTGGTGGTCATGGAGACAACCAACAGAATCTGAATGAAGGTTAAACTGAGAGATGGCCAGCTTTTCCAGGAGTTTGCCCAGAAAGGGGGTAATGGAAATTGGGCAATAGTAGAAGGATGGTGGGGGGAGGGGTGCTTAAAGGGGAGTCTCCAAACACAGACTGAGAGGGAATAGGAGGGGGAGGGGAGGCGAGGGTGGACAGGATGTCCTGGGTTTTAGAGATAAAGTGCGAGGCAAGGGCATTGCAGAGAGCCTGGGAGGCAAGAGGAGGGGAGGAGACTGCTGCAGGGTTGGCAAGCTCCTTGCAGATTTTAAAGAGTTCGGCCGAGTTGTTGGATGCCGCAGAAACACGGGCTTGAATGTGGGCTCTCTTCTTAGTGCGGACAGAGTCGGTATTGCCTTTGAAGCAGGCGACAGGCCAGTTTGTCAGAGGATGAGCAAGAAGACCTCCATTTCCTCTCAGCCGCCCTACACTTACGTTTAAGTGTAGCTAGGTGGGAATCACACCAGGAATTGCACTTGGCTTTGGACTTCAAGCGGATCCTCATGACAAGGGCAAGAGCATCAAGAGTTTCAGAGATGGAAGAGTAGAGGAGGGACAGGGTTGTGTCGGGGTGTGAGTCAGCCAGGGAGGAGGAGGGGGAGAGAAGGTGGCAGCGAAAGCCTCAGCTGACACACGCTTTTTAGGTTGGATGTCCGAGAAGGTAAGTGGAAGTGTTGGGGTGTGGTTGGCTTGGGGAGAAGAGAGTGAGAGATGGGAGGAGAGGAGGCAGTGGTCACTCCAGGAGAGAGGAGGGGTCAGAGGAATAGAGAGGGGGAGGCCAGGGGAGATCAAGACATCAAGTGTGTGTCCTGCAGAGTGCGTCGGGCCAGAGGGGAGGAAAGAGAGGGAGAGGGTATCGCAGAAGTTGCGAAAGAGCAGCGATGATGGACAGTGAGAATCGAGGTGAATGTTGAGGTCACCAAGGAGGAGGAGTTGAGTGGTTGAGGCCAGGAGGGAGGAGGAGAGGTCGGCCCACTCAGAGAGAAAAGAGGTGAATTGTCCGGGGGGCCATTAGAGAGTAGCAACCGTAAGAGAGTGGCTAGGAGAGAGTGAGAGCCTGCAGACAAGACATTCAAAAGAGGAGTAAATCTGAATGGGAATGATATTGGCAGGAATCCAGGTCGAGTGGATCTGGGTGCGGAGAGGATCTTGTAGCCCTCAGGGAGTAGAGTGTCAAAGCTTGTGACAGAGCTAGCCGTGAACCATGTCTCTGTAAGACCGAGGACATCAAGGTCCAGTTCTTCAAGGAGGTGACAGATGTCAGAGGCGTATTTGACAGCAGAGCGAGGGTTGAGAGTGGCTAGATGAAGAAGGTTGCCGGCCTTAAAGACCTTCCAGGGAGGGGTACAAATCAGAGGTACGCCCTGCGGAGTTGTGGAGGTAGCCTGAAGAGTGGCAGAGGAGGAGGAAAAAGTGGGTAAGGTAGCCAGGTTGTGAGAGGAGGGGGAGAGGAAGTTGATGAGGCGAGGGAAACGCCTATCGAAGAGGAGGAGATTGGCCTGAGGACCTTGGACCATAACAGTGCCATTTAGGTAGACATTAAGGATGACTCTGGAGGAGTCGAAAGAAGCCATGAGGACATCACAGCGAGTGCCGCCATTAATGGGAGAGGAGGAGACAGGACAAAGCACAGAGATCATATGGGGAGTCCATAGATCCGGCGAAGGAACAACAAAGAGGATGTCGGTGAGGGTCTGTCTGGAAGAGGCACTGGTATAGGTATCAGCGATCGGGAGTCCAGGGTTGGAGGCCAAGATATGCTTTTTAAATTTCTTTTTTCCAGACTTAGTGAGAAGGGAAGGGTAGTTGATAGAGAAGCAGTTGGAATGGATGGGAGAAACAGAACGCGCTGTGAGTGGAAATGAGAAGAGGAAGAGGGAGGAGTAAGCAAGTAAAGCAGTATTGAGCAGTCACTGGGCTAGCAGGTTACAATCAATGGCCAAAAGTTAAATGCAGAAATACACTGAAGTTGAAGTTTCAAGTAAATGCAAAAATACACCCAAGTTTGACTTTCAAGTAAATGCAAGAATACACCCAAGTTTGACTTTCAAGTAAATTCAAGAATACACCCAATGGGAGACCAGTAGTTAAGGAATTTAGAGTGGTAGGCAGATGGTAGAGGTGAGTATAGATAAGCTTCACATGAGAGCATGACAAGAAGAGTTGAGTACCCTCTGAGAAGGGAGTACAGGTAGATCAAGGCTGGAACTAACCCAAACAGAATATGGTAAGAGAGTCATGGCAGTCCAATAGTCCAGGGAAGCAGCCTCAGTGACAATGCGGGTTTGGCTGTTGTAGAATCTCATGATGCAGCCTGTGAAGCAGACAGAGAAGCTGACAGGGACCTTAGAAAGTAGACCTTTGAAACAGGGGCCGGATACAGCCTGCCCGGCCCACGATTAACTTGAAAACAAAGCCAACAGCCAATCACTGCAGACGAAGGAGGGAAGCACTTTAGATACACAGCCAGCCTCATGCCAAAAAGGAGGCTAGGCAGCCATGATGGAAAACCTCAAACACACTGTGAGGCAGCAGGAAACATCCATTTCATTGAAATGAGTCAGTGCAATTTAAAGCAGCAGAAGGTTAGAACACACTGCCAATTTGCACAGTGTAATTTCTGAAATTAAAATGGTTTGCCAAGTGGAAGAAAACACTTTTTTTCCGATTTTTCGTTTTTTTCTTTTTAAAAGCTTTATTTGGTTTCTGGTGCTGCAGGGACAATGGCAATGCACCTACCTGGTGCAGAAAGCGTCCGTGGGCCCAACAGATCAGGAAACTTAGGAAGGGTGGGAGCTTCAGAAAGACCTTGAGCTCCGTAGGATGTAGAAGGCAGAAGCAGAGCAGTTAGCAGCACCTACTGCTGGTGGGTAGAATGCTTTGGATTCATGGCAATTTTCTTCGCAAACTAAAGTAAGAAAAAGGAGCTAGTAAAAGGGAGGTCAATAGCAATAAGTAGGAAGGGAATTGCTGTTTCCAGTGGTTTCAAGGTGTAAGTAGTTGTATAATGTTTTCTGATCAGTGGTTTAAGTTTTTCTGACGTTGGTATATAAAGATTGTAGAATGTTTTCTCTAACAGTGTTATAATTTTCAGCGGATTTCGAGGTGTACAGTAGATATCAATGAATTTCATTGTGTAATTGCCACTGATTCAGGGATTCAATACCATCTGGGTTCTTGTGGACTAGCTAACCAAGTCTGCTTTGTTTGTTCCCTGTCGAGGTTTACCACCGCAGCTGCTTTGGCGGAATTATTCGTCAGCCACCTCTTCAGTTGTTTTGGTCTACCTAGTATCATCTTAACGGATCGTGTTTTGCAATTTACGTCACATTTCTGGAGGGCCGTGACCACAGCTTTGGGCATCGAAGACAGGTACTCGAGTGCTTACCATCCTCAAAAAGATGGGCAGACTGAGCGAATTAATGCCACCCTTGAACAATATCTACGATGTCTCTTGCTCTACCGTCAGGGTTCTTGGTTATCATTGCTAGCCATGGCTTAGTTTGCTTACATTAAAACTCTTTACACACGGCTACAGGGACTATGCCTTTTTTGCTCTGTACGAGCATCATCCTCGCACTCTGCCTTTGCCACTCCTATCATCATCCAGTAACCCTGCTGCTCAGTCTTGTGTCCAGTCCCTTGCCAAGTTGCATTCTGATGTCAGACAGTATCTCTTGGATGCTCATTATGCCGATGCCCATAGACTGAAATCACCATTGTATGAAAAAGGAATGAAGGTTTGGTTATCCACCAAACATCTACGATTGCCTGGCCTAGGACTTTGTTGCCACGCTTTGCTGGTCCTTTTATTGTCTCAGGGGTGGTCAATCCAGTCGTTCGTTTGCATCTCCCGGCCTCCTGGAATATTCATTCAGTGTTTCAGTTTTCCCTTCTTGAACTTGTGCAGGGGGGTACGAGATTCACGAATCCCAAGAGTCCCCTTCCTGTGGTGGGGTCTAATGAATATGAAATCCAACAGATCCTTGATACCTAGGTCACGCGTGGGGTACAGCTTTTTCTCATTGACTGGAAAGGTTATGGTCCGGAGGATCGGACCTGGGAACCTCTTGCCCACATCCATGCCCCTGCTTTGTTGCAGGATTTCTGGTTTTCACGTCAAAGGAGACGTTCTTTGAGGTGGGGTACTGTTAGGAATCGAGAGGGTGTTTCCACTCTTCCGTCTCGTTCCCTCCGGAGTACGCTTTCCAGATTACCAAATCCGTGCACACATTCACGCTTACTGCCTCGTTGCAAATGATCAAAGGATGTTTCGCTGCAATCTCGTAGTCTTTACCAGAATACTACGCCCGTTAGAAGACATACACCGTGTGCTATGCAGTGGCGGTTACCATGGAGATTGGGGCATAAGCATTAGCTCCTTTCGACGTCACGCGCACGTTATTGTCATGTGACTTTAGGTTCTTTAGCTCCTACCTGACAAGTGGCCGGTGCTTCTGATTGACTGAAGTGCATTATGTTCTGTATGGTCGAAATGCTATGTTTCCTGGTTTTCTGACTCTTGGCTCATTTCATGTACTCTGTCTCTTCTTGCTCCTTGCCTGTTACGTTAGTTCTTGGATTTTGTAATCTATTTGAAAACTGGTGAACTTTGCTTCGATTTGCCTCGACCTTGCTCCTATGTGTCCCTGCCTGTGAATTACTTGATCTCTATTGTTGCCGACCCGGACCTCCATAAGGACCGTCTTTCATGCTCTGTGGATCATACCTGATTTGTACGTTGCTGACATGGATCTCCTTAAGGATTGCCTTCGCCTTCTGTTTTACTGCACTTGGATTTGATACTCCTGTTGCCGACCCAGATACTCCTACGGACTGCTGTATTTCCTGGATCCTACCTGCTACACACGCTACCTACTAAGACTGGAAGGCACCCTATTCTTTACTTCACTCTGGTACGGACTAGAGAATTCCTGTGTACCTTGAGGGGTGAGTAGGGAGCGTCCTCGTTCCGTCGGGCATTGCTTTGGACTTCCTGACCTCTAGGTGTTTGCGTGCCGTCAGGAATAGCCGTTTGCCATATCAGTGCCTCCAGGTCTTACATGTAGCATTTTCCATCTGCTGCTGTATACTTCATAGCGGTTCCATCTCAGCTCGTGGTAAGGATCATTCTGGGTATTCCTCCTTACTCTTTTTGCTCTGCTCAAACATTACTTTACTTTATTTATACATTACTCTCTCCGTTACAGATACTTCATACCTCCCTTTGATGCCTGTTGATTTTGTCCGGTATTGCCAGCCAGTGTGGTTTTATACATTGCTAGCACTATCAATAGTGAGGTTAGTTGTATTTATACACACTATTATTGTTCTTGCCTAAAGAAAGGGTTGTTGCTAATTTGCCTTTCCTTTCTGGTTCTAGGAGGTCTGCTTCACGCGTTTGGTTCCATTCTTCCAAATAATAGTTCCCTTACTATTGGTTGTCAATCCATACACAGGGTTACATTGTTGGGTAGAATTCGTCATCTACACGACGTGGGCAGGTTACAAGGCACTCTTGACAGCCTAATTTACATAATTACATAAACACAAAAAATAACTTTACATTCAGCTGATAGAGCATGTTTATTTTATTAACTCTGTACGACCTACTGTCCGGAAGTTACAAGCAATAATGGAATTCCAAATGTAATGTTCACATAGACATTATTTCCTATTTCTAAAATATTACATTGCATCCACAGTCCCCCTGCATGGTAACAAAACATCTGGTGCCTTATACGGTTAGGTTCTTTGAGCTCCAAGCTTAAAGCATTTATGATCCAGAGAGTGCTGGTTGTCATGGCAAACGTTCTTTGAAATAGAAAGCTGGCAGGGCCATTTATGATCGAAATCAGAAAAAAAGGGTCTTACGGGATCTATAATATAACAATGATCTGAATGTAAACATTCTGATTAATCTATGTAATACATTTATCTCAATGGCGGTCGCACATGTAATAACACAAATTACTTCTTTATGGTAGAAAAATGTATCATTTTACACAGAAAAGTGCTCAGTGCTAAAGTTTAAAAGTAAAGAAATTAGTATACATATAATCATCAATATTCAAACTATGAATTTGATTTGATACAAGGAAAAGATCCTGATCAAAGAATGTAATTCTGTCTAATGGAACTCATTTATATTGTGCTAGAGTTTTGAATGCGAAACTCCAGTCCGTGTCAAATAAGATAAAAAAAAAATATGTATTGTGCTTAGAATATAGATGCCTAACTCAGCTCCAGTCTGGGCCAAACGACTACAGCAAGGTCAGGATGGTCTTCTAGGCAAGACAGCAAAAAGCTTTCTTCTTTCAGTGGAATGCCTGCCGCACTAGATATCTGGTGTTAGAAGTCACCTGGGACCCTGAGGTATTGTTTCAGGAATATTTTGGGCTAGCAATGGGCAGAGTTAAAGACAGATCAAATGAAAAATAATCTCCCTCTTTCATTGCTTGGGAGGATTTCTCTTGTTAAAATGGTGATACTTCCCAGGTTTCTCTATCTATTCCTAAATGTGCAGCTCACCCCACCCAGCCGTTTTTTTAAAGGACTTAGTGGTATCCTCTGGGAACTCATATGATTGAGTAGGAAGGTTGTGGTCAGCTGGGACAAACTGTCTGCCCCCCTTTTCAAAAGGATGCTTTTCCTTTACAAGATTTTGATTGTTATTGCCTGCCAGCCCAGGCTCAATGTCTATTGCACTGCAAATGAACGTTCTCAGACCGATTCCATCTACAGATTGAAAGGGCTATTGTTACCCTGGTCCTACTTAGATCAGTAATTCTTAGGGGTACCCTGAGAAGCGTTGGGGAAATCAATGTGGTGGCAGTCACATGCCCTGTACCCCAGCTAAATTGGATGCCTGTCTGTTGTATTCACCATTGCTTCCTATCATTCACATCCCTGGGATTGCGCTCACAAGTGAGAAGATGTATGTACAATGTTTGCAGAAACTGGGGCTGGCCACGTTCTCTGATTTGTTCCCAGATAACCAATTTTGAACTCTTGACCATTTTAAGGTACCGGGTGGGTCAATCCCGCTACAGGTCTATCTATATTTTAGAATGCGTGCCATGCTCAAAATGATCTTCAACATGTTCCCAGGCCATCCACAGACCTTTCTGGTACTGCATGACACCATTACGGGGGAGCGCGAAGGGCACATGATGTCCTGGCTATACGCTAAAATCACAGAGAGGGTGGGTGGCGGCTACTCGTAGGCTGTGGCAGCAATCTCTGTTGCAGCCGATTACAGAAGATGTATGGCAGCATTGTTGTGCACAAACAAAATTTGTCTCCTACAACAGCCACCATAAATTGATTCCTTTTAAATTCCTGCATCAGATATACTACGCTCCCATTCAACTGCATAAATACTAACCTGAATCGTTGACTGAATGTGAGCTATGTGGAATTTCCCAGGCAGATTTTCTTCACTAGGCCTGAGACTGTGGGCCAATCTTAGTTTTCTCTGGTAAACTGTTCCATAATATCAGTGAAATTACTGGTATAGAGGTTGCGCCCTTGCCATTGATTGCCTTGCTGGGCAATACAAAAGATGTTCCTATATATGCTAGGAAATTGGTGGATTTGTTACTTGTCCTTCCAAGAGAGGCGTTACTAGGGCCCAAACCTGGATGTGGGACATGATCTTCTGCAAGTACACGAATGAGATATTCAGGAATGTGGCACCCCCCTGATCAAGGTCCAAGGACTTCTGGGGGCCATACCAAAACTATTTACCAAATAAAGGCTGCCACCAGGACTCTGACTTGATCCCAGTCCTTCTTGATATTTCTATGAATGCCTTGGAACGATAATATCTTTGTGGTTGTTGTTCTATTTGCTGCTTATTTGAGCTTTATCGGCTCACAGTACCTCCGGGCTACCTGTTAAAGATCTGTGTTCTGTGTTTATCAGTGCACAGTATCTTTGGTGCGTCTGGAGTATAGCATGCTGTCTTTGTTACTTTTTTTCAATAAAAAGATTTAGCGGTTTCATTGAATATTGACCTGCAGTGTACTAGTTTTGACATATTCAGACAATGTTGCATACATAATTTCTTCCTCAGAACCAGGTTAAATTAAAAACAGTATAACATAATAAGAATATGTGCTACCACCACTGTGAACAATATTTTTAATGTTAGAATTTATTTTTCTCTTGACCTCAAATTGTATTATTCCCCATGAGATATGTTTTAAATCGCTCCTCATAGCACTTAGTTGCTTGCAAGGAGATAAATGAGATAGTGGCCATACATTCCCACTAGTTACAAAGTACGCTTTGTAACCAAAGGGCCATTTAAAAAATCAGTCTACCCCATATGAAGGATTCCAGGATAAGGAATCCACCCTCAAAAGATGCAAGGTTTCCTTTTCGCTTGAACATGGGGGATTAGATTACTTGAGAGGGGACCACTGCAGAGAGCCTATTCTCATGGGTCAGCAGGCCATCCATGTCCAGTTCTTGCATTGTTGCTAGGGGTTGCGCAAAGGAATACCATTTGGCAGTTCAGGCCTAGCTTGGTCTTCATTCACAAAATGCAGCTTTTAAAGTCACATTTCTTTTTCCATGTTGCAATTTTCACCTTAAACGGAACTACATTATAACATTTTCATTGAAATTAAACTTTTGATATCTCTGTATGTTTGTTTCTACAAAGCTGATTTTCAGTTCTGTTAAGGGAAATAGACACAATGAAAGGCACACTTTGATTTGTCCTCTTCTAACAAATGCTGTTCTTTTCATCTCAGATTGGACAGTTCTTACATTTTAATAAATGTTGCTGGAAACTTTCTGGTAACTGGAAGGGCTTATTGTCATGGCTTTATCAGTTATTTTGAAGATATACACTTATTATAGTTGGGATGCAAACATTGCACATTTTCTCGCATGTGTCATTTTTCAGATGCACATTTTCTCACATGCTTATTTTTAAACGTAATGTAACGTAATGTAACGCTTCGCAGGCTTTTCTTTTTCATGGATTCCCCTACAGTATATGGATCAGTATAAGGACAAATGGAGATGGATGAGGGGCAGGTTGTTCAATGAGCACAGGACCACACACTTTAGTTAAGTGGTGAAGCTGAGATTGAAGACTAGTTTGCAAGGAACTTGACTGGAAATCGTCTCCGGTCTAGAAGGTAGAAATATGTGTTAGTGTTTGGCTTTCACAAATACACACTTTTAAAGAGATGACTTGAAAAGTACACAAATAATTAAGACGAAACCTGACAAACATCTAAAACTTTAAAGAAATATGTTAAACAAAACAAGTTTGATTAGCTCTTTATTTTACCCATCTTGAAAGTAATGTAAAGTGGTCTTATATAGTAGTACATGGTTTTGGAAAGTTAACTTGCGTGCAATCCTCAGAAAGAATAATGTAACAAAAACTAAAAGATACATAATGGTACTATTGTCCATACACGCATTGCAAAACTGTGATGAACGCTTAATACCAAACTACAACCAGAGCAGAATTTATGGTGATTGACCATTGTGACTTCATAACGACCAGATGGTCGAAACACGTGTCGGCTGTCCTTCATCACCAATGAAAAATTTGTTTTGCAATGCTTGTATGGCAACAGTACCATTATTGTATCTTTCATTTTTGTTACATTATTTTATCGGAGGGTTGCGTGCAAGTTACCTTTCCAAAACCCTGTATATACCACTTTTCCTTTCACAGAACCTGTGGGTGGTTTGTGGGATTGGTGAGCTTGCTGCCACCCAACACATCTTTTTTTTTTTTAGTTTAAAGGATACATAGAGTGGTCACTAGAGCACTGAAGTTTGATCAAACCCACACATTTATATTATCTGGTCTTATATAGTACCCTTCTTGGATTTTTATTTTCTGCTATTAGGTGGCGCAAACCAAAACTATTGCACTGAAGTACAGCTAGGAAGGAGATGGGATGTGAGGAGGGCCACATAGTTTGTGGGCGTTGTTTGGTTATTTACCCACCCATTGACTGCAAGCTATTTCCTATGTTCATTTCCATCCACTACCTGCCAGTCCCCAGCCAAAAAACATCCTCCTGGGATCTCTTTGAGCTAACTTTATCAAGCAGTAACATCGAGCTTTGAGGGCCCGACGGTGTTATTTCAAGCATTATTCGTGGAGTTAATTGCAGCTATAAATGCACTACTAGCATAATAAAAATCTCTTAACAAAGTATGCCTTCAGCTATTTGATTTATAGGTCGTATGTGCATCCTTGCATTGAAGTCCTGTTAAAAAACAAGTGTTAGGTAAGATTTCCACAGAGCTGGTAAATCTTCCTTTCCTGGTTCAACCCCAGAACTTTTGCTTTTCTAGTGGGATATTTTTCATTAATACCTCAGTGAGTGGGAACCTTTGTCCACACTCACCTAATCTTTAACTCTTTTTATGGGTGTCATTTATAAGACTCTCCATAGTGTCTTTTTAAAGTTATCATGTTTAACAACTTATTGGCAATAAGTGCCTATTGTTGCTGGGTTGCCCTAGGGGCTCCCCATTTAACTTACTTGTGATAACCTTGAGTGAACTACAGTTCCCAACGGTAGAAAGGATCTTTGGATCTCTTTTACATTTTATTCTGTGAAACCAGCACACCCCACCTTGTGTACTGTAACAATTCTGTTACAGTGACAAGCTTACCTTTAATGGCTGCTGGCAGTGATACCTTTTACTAATTTGGTGCACCTTTACCGCGGGCTGTGATCACAGCTGCAGTAAAGGCATCTAAGTCTGCTCATTTTATCAAAATGGCCCTGGTCTTCTTTTTCTGCCATTTTAGTGTTTCTTCTTGTTTCTTGTTCCTTCCCCCGACATCCAGTGTGGGAAATGCCTTTGTGTGATTTTTGTCTTCGGCAGGAGTCCCTTGGACACCCCGCCCAGGCCCCAGTCAGTCTGTAAGCATAGGAAGTGGGGGAGGAGTCAGAACTTCCCCATCCTTTGTCTTACGCCTTGCTTCAACTGGGACAAATCCCAGTGGGGGGCTGGCTGTCCTGATTGGACAACCAGACGCCCCTTTCTTGTAAAATGCGGGGAGAGAATGCAGAGGTTGTGCTGTAGTTCCTAATAAATACTGGAAACCTGGAAGCTGAAGTCATTTTGACCACTGGAAAAGAAAACCAAAGAGGATGACAAAGGAAAAGCGGCAGAGATGATTTCCAGCGACCTGAGAGCCTGCTGCAGCCCTTCCTTCCAATCGACCTGGGGACTCCGAAAACGACGACCCGAACCCAGAGCCTAGAGAGACCCACTAGACTCCAAAAGAACTGCATTTTGAGCCACCCCACGGATTGCTGCGACCTTGCGTTCTTGCAATACCCCAATACCCTGGGACCTCCAGCCACTGTGGAGTGCACGGTCTTCCGAATTCCAAATCTTGCTGAAACTTCGTGGGCATCTTGGTGTATCGCCAGAGACACTTATCGAGTCAGAAAAGTCCCCTCACAAGAGTGCTGGACCTTTTAAACGACGAGAATTCAACCATGATTTTCTGTCTTCTTCTGTGCTCCTTGAAAAGGCGCCAAATCCGCAGAACCGCATTCAGCCGAGAGGGAAATCTTGCCTAGAGCCTTCTTCATCGATCCCTCCTGCAAAGTCCCTTCTGAGGTCTTGTGTTCAGTCTCCAGGACAAGGAATCCACTAACCGGGTATTTGGCTGCAGACCCTGAAGTCCTCATGCTGCTATCTCTTCTTCATTGTTGAGGTACTGTGTTGGCTTGGTTATATACTTACCTTAAACCTTTTGGGATTTCTGTGTAGTCCTGGGGTGTTTTCTGTGATTGGAAGGTCCCTCATCCAGTGCACCCAGTTCTACTGCTAGAATCCTGCTGGGGTGTCTTCTGTGAAGCCCCTGGACCCTCTTCTATCTCTAAAAGTAAAGTACTCACCTGTTTGCCCATTTCTCCTAAGGAACTCTGACATTTGCTACTTAAGAACTTATTCTAACACTGCCTGTTGATCACTAGTCCTAGTGACCCCCCTTCTGCCACTGAAAACACTCATGCTCCAAGAATAAGGGAAATACTTTGAAGGGATTGGGACTTCTGCCTAGAAAAGAAATCAATTGTTTTACTTACTTGTAAAGAGTTGGTTGGTAACTGTAATTGTAAGAGTGAACAGTTACAAAAGTTCTTACTGATCTTGAATGTTTAATGCACTATTCTCAAAAGTATGATTAACATCTTTTCTTCCTTAGCCACTGTGTTGCCAGTCTAATAGAAAGTAGATGTGAAGGTATTTTACTTTCCTGCGATTAGGTTGTGCCTCTTTACAAAAGTAATGTGTTGGTTTCATCCGATTATTCCTGTAGGATAATTGTATGAGTATCCTCCAACTGTTGGTATAACCAGGTTAGTCCTGTTAGGATAACTGTATGAATGTCTCCCAACTAGGTCTTGCTTCCCCTGACTTGCTGCTAGCCTGTCCTTAATAGGTCTACATTAGGTTGTTGCCTACCTAGAATAACTATTCAGTAAAGTGTGACATTGGGTTTTACTTTCCCCTTCATTGTGAAGTTAAAGTATGTGGGTTTTACTTACCTTGTGTTAGCTGTGTGCCATCCAAAATAAGTTACCTGTTATTGCTTACCTCAACCTGGGGTTCCCTGATTTCAAAAGCATCTGTAATGGTATATTACATCCTTAGGTTTTACTCACCTGGTATAACTGTGTGTTATGACAAAAGTAGTTATAGGTTTTTACTGCACCTAGGATAAGTGTTTCACTATTCACCAAAAGTATATTGTCCAGTTGACTGTTTATGTGATTTGTTCCAAGAGTCACTGTACAACTGGGAGTGCCTACTGCCCTTGTATTACTGAATGTAATCATTGGTCTTTTACTCCCAAAGAATAGGCTTGACCTATACTAAATGTGTATAACAAGGTTTTGACTTCCCTAGAACTACTGTTAGGTGTTCCAAATAAGGTTTACACTTGGGTCCGTGTGCTTTCAAGTATAGTGTGTTTTTATACTGTGATTTCTTATGATGTTTTAGTACTTACTTACCACTAGAGTTATCTGGGCCTACCTGTATTTAAATAAATTGCTTATTTTTACAATACACTTTGGATCATTTGTATTACAATTTCCCTTGTACTGCTTCTACTGCCCTCTCTCCCGCCTATGACAAGCCTGGCTGCTCTGTCTACGCTACCCTGAACTCAGGTGGTGCAGCCTTATACTAAGAGTGGAGTCTTGAACTGCCTCAGTTGAATAGTTTTACTAAGCCCTTGGGCTTCAGAAAAACTGTCCTAACAAAAAGCAGTGGCATAGTCAGCAGTTACGCTTGTGTGTAGGTAATCGATACGCATTTGCCATGCACTACTTTCATATGACCCGGTACACACACAATTTTGCAACTGTTACCGCCTTATGGCTGGTTAGTACTTTTATGGCAGTGCCTGGCAAATGGCCATCATATGCGGAAACAAAATCAAAAACTGTTGTTTTTGTTTTAGGATGTATTTACTAGGTTTGTAAAAGTAAGTTGTGATATTTGTGTTCATTTCTTCTGACAAGTAATAATACAATCACCTAACTCACTGGGACTCTATAGACTGCGGAATAACAAAAGGTTTGAGTTGCAAAAACCTAATGCATGTATATTCAAAGGTGCAGGCCAAACCCATCAAATGTACTACTAGTTTATACAAAACAGGAGACACTCTACTGCAATAAAGCTTTTATATTTTTCTAGGCTTATGAAAATTAACATTGTTGTTTATTCCTCTTGTTTTCTTTGTCTTATCAGAAAAGCGCATAGTTCTGTAGTAATTTTCAGAAAGAATATTGCACCAAACTATATTAAGTAACTGTGCTAATAAATGGAAATTGCACCAAAAACTAACTATCCAAGTAGGCATTTATAGTAGCGCACAAAGCCCTTGAGCAACTAGGTACTGTTACATACAGTAGAAATGTTGCAAACAGTGCATTTCAGTGTGTGCAATTGCAATCAACGTTGGTTGAGACCAAGGGCGAGAGCAGTCAGTTGAACAGATGAGTTTTAAGTGTTTTTCGGAAAAGAACTTAACATCTTCAAAGTGTCGGGAACAAATTCTTCATTATGTGCACCTCACACCAGCCCTTCATCAGGTAAATACACATTCAAACCTCTTATCAAACAGTGATGAAGCTTAAAAACTACAAATACGCTACTATTGCTACAATTACTTATTTTATACCCAGGTCTGCTCAATCTTAGTGATCTTTATGCTGACAACGTGGAACTAGTGGCAGACAAAACACACAGTTGTTAACTTGTTTCAACAAGTTGGAAGAGGACTGCTTCGGCTCCAAGCTGACTTCCTCCAGTACAACAATTTGCATTGCCTTCTTGGCCACGCAGGCAATTGTAAAGGTCATTACCTCAAGCAAGAAAGAAAAGAAGAAATCCTTTATGAAAGTTACACAGCCCGTTTCTAATCCAGCTTTGAGCCCACACTTGCAAGCAAGTACCATTCAAAATGGGGCATTAACACTTGTTATTACAGCGCTTAGAAAGCTGGAAGAGTCTGACATGAAGCACAATACAGGAACACGATACTACTATTATTATATTAAACTATTAAACTACTAGCTATTAGAGCACACTGATATGCAGCCTATTTACTTAATGCACACACTTTCATTAAGGGCCTACACTGCCCGACCAGACATACAATGCAGTGCTTTTGACTGGAACGTCTATGGAACCCTACATCTGAACTGTTAACAAGACTAGTGCTTTTTGCTATTGAATTCTGGAAATGTGTACCACTCAGCCGTTTGCTTGTAGTGCCCAAAACAATTGTCATCTCTTTAAAGACTCCCTGCCTCATGGACTTCAGGAAGCAACTCAAGACTCTACTCTTCGAAGAATATCTTGTCAGCCGCAGATCTGGGACGCCAGCATGAATTTAATCCCTGCAACCATCACCCCTTTCTGGTCTCATCTGCACTATTGTGCCCTTGCCCTTTACTGTGAATCACTCTGTCGCTCACAAGGGATGTGTGTTCTATAGAACATTTCATGCATACATGCAGGCCTCCAGATAAGGTGCGTACCAGGCCTTTTTAAAATCTTGTAAATATTAATGCTTTATTATTTTCCTGTGTACATTTGCGCACAAGTTTAGGGAAGAGGGCAGTGCAAAGGTCAGGTTACTTGACAGAAAACAGAATGCTTTGTTTGAGTTTTATCTACATGGATGTAATTGCACACTATGGAGAAAAGCCTCTGAAACAGAATGTATTTCTCTGAAGCCTTTCAAAAAGGAAACTACACACTGATAAAAGGAATGGTTTATTTCCATTCAGCTTCTGCTGTGTTGATGCTCGTGGAGCAAACAGAAGCAGTGTACATATTTATTTCCTAGCATTTTAGGATTGTTTAATTATTTTTTTCACCCTTTATTTATATTTTCAATAAAATACAATACAATTAACCAATCAGAAATCATGAAACAAACAACTGAAACACTGAAACTAAAAAAAGATGCGTATGAAACTTATATGCACACCCCCCAAATAAAGAAGACAGAAAGCTAGAAATGAAACTAGTATAAATCAGTGAATTTCCCCCAGATTTTATCATAAGTGACCAATCTATTATTATTCCTGTAGATCACCATTTCATCCTTTGAAAGATTGTGCATTTCATCAACCCACTCATCAAATAGCTGATCAACCTTGAATTTCCACCCACGTAGGATCAACCATTTGCCCACAATAGCGCCGCTAAACAGCAATTTTTTTCTGTGAAGCATTCAAGGTATTCAAAAACTCATCATCACCAGACTCTAGCACAGCTCCATAACATATGCTCAAGGGTACCAACCTGATGGACACACCCCCAACATTCATCCGAATCCAAAAGACCACCCTCCATCAAACGTTCCAGGCACCAATAAACTCTATTCAAAATCTTAATCTGTCTGGATCTCTCACCAAGATTAAGAGAGCAAAGCATTACATTCCTGCACATATGCCAAACATCCAGGGTCACATTGAAGCCAATCCGCCTACTCCATTCCTCTCGGAAGCCGTCATTACTCCTGTAATTCGCCACTGTCAACTTGTACAGTCTACTAGCCAATGCCCTAATCTCATGTTTCGGTTTAGCCAAAATGAGATTGAAGTCCAGATTATTTGACCAGTCAATTTCACCAATAGATTTCTTCAAACGTCAATAACAAGCCTTTGAAAAACCCAAAATGTTCCATTTCTCTTTCACTTCATCAGCAGATAGCCACCTTCCATCTCTATCAAAATCACCAATTCATTGCACACCACCTAAGAGCCATTTGGGCCAGAACAGCATTTTTCCATTATCTCTAATCTTTGGATTTAACCAAACAGAAGCTTGCAGTGATTTCAGAGCATCAACTCCCAACAGCTCCAATACATTTCTCCATGCTTCCCGTAAAAATTCAGTGGCAGGTTACTTCCCACCACCCAATTTTGGTTGAGTAGTCAATAGTGCTCTCGTACTCAACGGGCCAGAAACACTCGCCTCTGCAATAGACCAATCATCCGAATCATTATCCACAAACGACTGGGCCGAAAACGCCAAGTGATAGGCTCGAAAATTTGGCACCCCCAGCCCACCACAATCCACAGGTAACTAAAGTATCCACATTTTTAGCCTAGGAGGCTTGCGATCCTAAATAAACTCCTGCATTAAATCGCTCAAGTTCTTTCCAATAGTACGAACGGATCCTCAGAGGCAACATGCTAAGAATGTAATTCACTTTAGGGGCCGAAGTCATCTTGAGGGCATTGACCTTTACCCCACAGTGACAAATTCAATAATGACCATCTATCCAACTACATCTTGAAGTCCTTACAAACCTTCAAATTCTCATCAACCATGTTGCTAACCAACGGTGTCAGGCAGATACCCAAGTAACGCATTCTCATTCGTACCACCGGAAACCCATGGACATTACCAAAGACTTATCACACGAGTAAGAGGCATGACCTCAGATTTTATCCAGTTAATTTTGTAGCTGGAGGCCTCATGAAAACTTGCCAAAATTCACATTAAACAGGGCAGTGAGCTACTCAAATCTTGCAAGACAAGCAAAAGATCGTCCGCATAGAACCACACCTTCTGCATAACTCCCCAACAACTTACTCCACACAACTCCGGTTCACTCCTGAGTGCAATAGCCCATGGCTCAATTGCAAGGATGAATAAAAGCGGCGAAAGTGGACATCCTTGCGTGGTAACCCGTTCTAGTCGAAAGGATTCGATTTCAAACAGTTTGTTTTCACATCCGCTGTTGGATTTGCATACAATACCTCAATCCATGAAACAAAGTCGTCACTTACATTCATCTCACACAGAACCGATTATAAATATTCCCAATTTACTTGGTCGAATGCCTTTTCGGCAGCGAGAGAAAGGACTGCAATATCACTAACTGAGTTCAAGGCCTGACCCATAGTATGAATCAATTTGCGGATATTGCTGGATGTACGCCTGTTCTTTTGAAATCCTGATTGATTATCATGAATTAATGTTAGAAGAAAGTTTTCAATTCTCAAGGCCAGAACCGTAGACAAGATTTTATTGTCAGTATTTATAAGGCTGATAGGGTGGTAGCTAGATGGTAAGTTGCTATCCTTCCCTTTTTTAAGAAATACAGAAATTGAGGCATGACTAGCACTCTTAGGCATCACACCGTCTTTCCGGGACGCCAAAAACATACCTTTCAATAACTCAAGAGCCGAGTCAGGTAATATTCTGTAAAATTGGACTGGAAGCCCATCCGGCCCGGGGACCTACCAGTATTCAATTTTTGAATTGCAGCCTTCAGATCCTCAACCATCAGTCCCACTTCAAGGAGCAAACTATCTGCATCAGAAATCCTTGGCATCTTAAGGTTATGAAAGAAGTCCCTCCCTTTACCTGAAATGCCTGACTCATTATGATACAAAACCATGTAATATTGCCTAAATATACCATTAATCCATTTTGGATCAAATGTAACATTGCTGTCGGGATCCAAAATCGAAGTAATCGTTGCATCAGAATTCCTTTTTCTCAATCTATACGCTAGCCATCTCTCACATTTCTCACCCCTTTCAAAATAGGTACACCGTGATTAATATAGGCTTCGTTCCACCCTTACCGACAGAATATCATCCATCTCTCTTTTCAGTTTCCGTTGTTATTTTAATTTTACAATGTTCGTCTGATCAAACATCCAATCTCGAGAGATATCTCTTATTCTCAGATCAAGATCCAATCTAGTTCTCTCATCCTTTTTCAGATTCCTGCTTGACAAGCCCAGCAAACCCCCTTGCATGGTGCATTTAAACACCTCCCACACATTCTGTAAACATATCTCATCAGAGCGGTTCTCTTCCATAAAGTGGTTCGCCTCAGAGACAATTTTGTCAAGTATATCCTCATCATACAAAATGGAAGTGTTCATTTTCCAGGAAAATGACTTACACAAATCAAATTTGGGTTTCAGATGCATTGTGATTGGAGCATGATCAGTCACCAAAATATTTCTAATATTACTCGAAAGATAATTCTCAGTCAATGCCCCACGAGTGAATAGCATATCCAGCCTGGAATACGTTCCATGTGCCCCAGAAAAGAAACTATACTCTCGTACATCAGGGTGTTCCAACCTCCAATTATCCTTTAGATTGTGTTCTTCCAAAAGGGCCTTTAGAGCAAGGCAATGATAATCCGATTTCCCATCCCCGTCTATATTTACTCCTATCTATAAAGGGGTCCAACATTTTTTTAAATCAACCCCAAGTAGAATATTCAGAGAATTCAAATCCTGAATCATTTGAGAAACTTGTCTAAAAAAAGAACCATCATCCACAGAAGGAGCATATATATTACACAGAACCACGAGTTCCCCCTAAGTCTCCACCAACAAGGCAGCCAACCTCCCTTCATTATCCAAACATTCCTTCAGGACTTTCAAGAGGACCTTTTTACGAATAAGAATTGCAACTCCCCTAGACCTAGATGTATAAGAAGATCCAAAAGCATACACGACCCATTCCTTTTCTAATCCTTTGATCTAATCACCCATTATGTGCGTCTCTTGTAAAAAGAAAATATCGGCCCTCATGTCAACCAAGTAATTAAACCTAGTTGATTGTTTATCCCGTTAACATTCCAAGATACCACACACAAATCCCCACCAGGATTCCCAATAATTTTCCCCACCATTCTCTCACTGTCGCTACAAAGTACTAGTCTAAAAAATAAACAGAATATACACAAAACCCACCCTCTTAAGAAACAATTGAATTTGTGAAGTCCAAACAACCTAGAAAAAATGGGAACAAACATCCAAAAGGACCCATGTCCCAGGAACCCCTCCCAATCCCCGTAAAACTGAAAGAAGATTAACACTGATAAAATAAAACGAACCTAAAGCATTCTTGATATCTCCCAGCCAGTACATAATCAAAACAAAACGTCAGTCCTGGACAAAACGTATCAAATTTAACATTCTCAAAAAATTGGATGAGCTTCTACCTCACCCATGAGATCAACTATGAATGACATCATAAACAGATCAGTTCAACGCCTGCAAAGAAAAAAAGAACAATATCCTGAATATTACAGCAAACAAATAATCCCAATTCCAATCCAAACCCAAATTAACATGCCTAATGACCTTCCAAGAAGAACCCAGATAAGCTCATATACCACCCACATAGTCCGGGGATTGAAAGGAAAAAGGTAGGCACCATAATCCCAAAATCAAAGTACCACCATTCGAAGAGAGACTAGTGGTAGAAAAATAAAAATAAAATAAAAAATAAAACGAAACATAAGTAAAACGAATCAAAACAAACATAACCAGACCCATATCATACACACAATCCAGATTTACATACATCGCGCAGCCAAACTAGCCTTATAGCGAACATCAGTGGATGAAGCAATATGTCAAAACAGGGGGTCCCATATACCACAAGCAGCGTCCTTCATTCAGTCCTGATGCCAGAAGCAAACCTTGAGAACCAGGACCAAGAATGGATAGTCAGAAAAAAAAGGCGGACATTGGTGTAATAATCTCCTGACTATCCATGAAAAAAAAAAACAAGAACAAAGGTTTAAAAAAGGCCCGGGTCCTTTGAATTGCGCCATATTCTTGCAGTTGTAATGAAATATCAAACAGTAACAATGTGTACAACTTCAAGCAGTCCCCAACACAATAAGAAATATGTAAACGCCCAATGAGCAAATAAAAACAGAAAGTCCCCTTAAAAGGTGTGTATTACATTGTGACGAAAAAGCACTCCGCCAAGATCAAAGCCCCCCTAACCCACAAACTACATAGGGAGGTGGCACCCTCAACACAAAAAAACCTCAATTGGAATAAAAAAACTAACCCCTTCACCCCCAAGTAAAGCGCCACACAAAAAATATCCAACAAGTGTAGGGCAATTACAACAAACCCGTGTGGCAGGATGGCACCACCTCACACATTTAGTCAATCAAATGAGACCATGTCAGACAGCGGTTAGAATAAACTAGATATGAGCAATAACATGCCTAAAAAACTCAAAATGAAAAAGGGGAGATAGAAAAAAAGGAGAGAAGTGAAAGGAGAAGAAAATAGTCCGAAAACTCAGGAAACAATATTAGATCCATATTCAAAGAAGAGCCCATATTAAGCAGCAGACAAAATAATACCAATAACAGCCCAAAAAGTGAAATCCCAAAACAATCTCATCCACCAACAGTAACTCTGGTCTATGACACAAACAGACATTCGCACAGAGGGCAGCATGTCATAAATCCGTAATATACGGAGGATGCATATCTAACATGACATTGCAGAAAACCTACAAAGACATAGTTTGGATTGCGCATCAGTAGACCAGTATAAAATCCAATCGATCCAATCGATTTCAGGCCTTGCATTACAGAGGTGCGAGAACCGAGAAGGCGAAAAAATAAAAACAGCATTAAAACAGTAAAGTATACTTAAGACAAACACATCTGATCAACGACATGAACGGAAAAACATAATTCCCCGGGCCAATGTCATAATCCTGTGATACCCAAGAGCATAGAATGTTCTGCATGTCCATCCGTAATCATGTGAAAATTTCGGCAAATGACACGGGACCGGAATTACAGATACAAGTTTTTTCCGATGTACGGCATGACTTCTGAGGAGCGAGCGGACAGATATGGACCCCAGGGCTAATGCCATAATTCTCCAGGTACGGGTATAAGAAAACAAAAAGTCTGTGCAGTATTCAAGTGTAAATATGGAACCGCGCGACCATCCGTACTCGCATGAAGGTACGTCAGTACACACAAACATGAAGAATTGCTGTCCGTGGCTCGCAGCACACTCTCAGACCAGAACACCCAGCGTCCTCCAAGAGAACTTGCAATGGCGAGGCGTGCCAAGGTTTAAAATTCGACGTCAGCACAGTAGGGAAACGTGCCCCACAAAGATAGGAACACCAGGTCAGCTGATCCATACAGGATCACATAGAAAACTGGGTCCTTTACTCAGAACGTCTAGGGTAAAGCAAATGAAGAAAACAATGGGGAATCCAGAATTTTTTACATTCGGAAAAAAGGCACTAAACTGATCCGTAAAACAGGTGCCATTTTCTTCAATGAAAATAGCCTTGAACCAAATCCAAAACTAAAGAAAATAATAAAAATAATATTAGCACCAGCCAGGAGACGGGAAACTTCAAGTTAACTCATGAAGAGGAGGCAGCATCCCCTTTATATTTGTCCAACAATTGAAGGGCTTGAGCAGGATCAGAAGTAGTCTTTTCACCATCCGGAAACTCTAGAGTCAACACATTACTCCTGTTCAAAAAAGCTTTCAGGTTTAGCTGCTTAGCCAAATCCTTTGCGCCCTTAAAAGATCTTCTCAATTGCAGAACCTCTTTGGGGTAATCAGGATATAAGAACACAGGGCTACCTTTATAGTTAGCATTTCCTTTGAGTACAGAAGCATTCATCAGACCCTCTCTTGTTTTGAGGCTCATAAAAGTAACCAGGATGTGTCTTTGATGTTTTCCAATCCTGAAAGCATGATCAATATCACTCATGGAGATGGAACCAAATTTGAAGCTATCCTTAAACACCTGAATTACTAAAGGGATCAGTTCCTAATTTCCAGATCCAGTCAGGTCCTCAACACCAACTAGTCTCTCAAGTTTTTCCCACTTAATTTCAACTCCAGCTCCAAGTGCTTTTCCTTCTCCTTTAACAGGTCTGACTTCAGGATGTTATATGCCCGAAAGCTGCCAGCAATTTCTGTGCCCATAGAGAAGGATTGTATAATTAATAAGTTGGAAAACTAAATTCCAATTGAGAATTAATCTTTTTGTAAACAATTATATATTTTATTCCAGTGAAAGCAAACCAGTATTGCACAATTTTATTATTCAGATTTCCTGTGCTGTGTGCATAATCATGCGGGGGCAGATTATTTTTACACTTTACAATTTAATTTACACTCTAATTATAAAAACAGTAACTAAAATTATGAGTATGCACAGTCTAGTTTACATCCATCCAACCTTGCAGTCAATGGGGTATATTACTATAAATGGTCAGTGGCAGCAGAGTCTTTGCTCAAGGGTGAGTGATTGTCATTACACCAATCACAGGTGTTCTAGACTCTCAAATCTTCAAGATTAAAATTAAAACATCCAAAACCTGACTCTCCAGGAAGTGCAAGCGCTGTTCAAAAACAAACAAATGAAAGTTACATTTGTAATTGAAATAGAAACTCAGCAAAACCTGTCCCTGTGATAATCCAGATAGGTATTTAACTTTATGTAGCATACATGGTTCGTCCAACATCTAGGCACTGTGATTATTATACCTCAGTCGATACTCAGTTTACCAACCTCAGAAAGATGTTAGCCAATAAGATAGCTAAGCCGGCTGAGAGCTTGTTGCTGCGATCTGTGTGTGATCTGTAGGTTGCAGGTCCGAATATCAGCAAGTCCAACTAAGCCTTTCAAGGTCATTAAAGGAGTACCGACTTCGGTTTGATGATAATTGTGATAAATATGCACTATGTACAGCGCTTTGCCAAAAGCGCTATATAAACAACCATTTGATCATGAGATTAGGTATAGAATTTAGCATGGAGTACTTGCCTCTTTGCACTGTTGTCTCGTAACATTGGCATACCATTAGGTAGTAATAGCACCAGGTAATGAGGACTTTCATTAAACATCAAAAGACAATTCTGCTATCGAACCTCAAATAGCACAATACAATGTTTGCTTTACTATGTAATTGTCTATGTTTTTGTGTTTTCAACATTTAATCACATACAGGAGAGATCAAATGGCCAGACCTTAGAGAAATAATGAAATGTGTATTCTGTCACAATGCAGAAAGCTGATGCATGGTAATGATTTTCATACAGTTTTTGCACACGCTGGCTGGATGGCACATACATTTTACTCTCTTACAAATGAGAAAAGCCATGTTTACTCTCTTGAAATCACATTTACTCTCAAAGTTTAAAAATGGGTAGTAAAATACTCCCACTTCAAAATCTTATCTGGAGCACTGCATACACAAAACAAAGGACACGCATACAAGAAAAAACAACAAACATTGTCAAATCCACCGTTTTTATTTTTGTGTAGGCACAGGATAGGCATTTGCCAGGCACGGTTACAATGGTACTACATGGCCATAGCATGATAACAGCTGCAAAAAGTTAACCGTACCTGGCAAATGATCAGGCACGAGTTAGGCAATGCTAATACCTATACAGAAGCCAAAACTGTTGACTTTTCCAATGCTTCTTAATAGCCTCACCGAACACAGCTCTGTAAAAAAAGGTGACTACAAATACCAGAATGTGGGCCTAAAAAATACCCTTCAGGGATTTGCAAATAAGCTAATATTTGAAGACATTCAGCGAAAGATAGCATCTGATAATTTCATCATCATCGAAAAAGGTTATTCGGAAGTAAATCCATAAACCATATTACAGACATTGCAGAAAAAACATAACACTCAATAATGTTAAAAAGACAATTCCTCATAAATCTAAATTCATACAATACAATAAAAGAACATTAAAAACAGACAAGATAAAAAATGCATGTTTTCAAATCAAATTGCAGTCAGTTTGTTCCGCCGATGCAAGGCTTTTCTTAGAAACTCTACACAGCCCCAAGCCACAGGAGTGGTCTCAACTTGGAACAAGTATATCAGCGCAGGTCTTACCCGAATGAAGCCTGCGGTTCTGAGTAGAGGTGCAATAGTCATTTTTCTGATATCATGGTAAGCCGGACAAAACATTACAAAGTGCAAAAGGTCCTCCTCGGGCCAGAGACAAAGCAGGCAGACTGGGCACTGATTCGCACTTAACCAGCTCTGCGTGCCAGCCCTCAGCCATAAAGAATTAAAGCGTGCCCACGTCAATGCCCAGCGGTCAGAGGGTCTATGACGTTGCAACAGATATGGCTGAACACCTTCTGCTGCTGAGATAAGCATGTTCTTTCTATTTGCCTCGACCCTGAGCGCCATGGTTCCTCTATACGACATAAGGATACCAATAAACAATTGCTTATACTTTTTGACTGTGGTTGGTGACAACAAGGTAAGAGGACATAGCAAATGTTGGGCATTCAACAAAGAAATACATTTGGATATGTACAATAAACACAGAATTTTGAATTTAAAGGGACTGGACATCAGAGCTTTAATGATTGTGTGTGTTAGGGCTGCTTTTGGGTTCGACCACATTGTCAACCACATTGTCAACCAATGAGACAATGAGACAAGGGGACCATCTGCCACTCATCAACAATGTAATGGCTGCCAAGTTCCATGTGTGTGGCAAAATCCGGTGCAGAACTTGGTAAGTCTAACAATATAGCTAGTCAATATAGCTAGGGACAGCAATAAGCGCTTCTATTCCTCTAAAGGCTTGTTTCGAAGGCATTGGGGATTGCCATGGCAACGATGGCCACTGCTACGTCTGCAGTCACGTGTTGCTCCGACTTCCCGGTCACGTGACTCCCGCGTTGTGGTCACGCAATCTTAAGTCCGGCCAGTCCGCTGTTTCGGTGCTTCTGATTGTTTTCTTTGGAATTCTACAGCGGCGCTTGCTATTTTGATCTTGTCTCTTCTCGACCTCTGGCCTGTTTTTTGGATTTTGCTCTTGTCTTGCCCTCGGTACTTCTGCTTCAAACTTCAGCTACGAACCCCTGCTACGACCCGGATTTCCTTTTGACTTCGATTCTTGCCTCATACCTTGTCTTGTCTGATTACCTGATTCTGACCCGGAACGTTTGGATTTCTTCTTCCTAGGCGTACTCGTGCCGGCGGGAATAGGTTACGCATGCTGGACTAGAGACTGCCTGTAGCACGTCTGGGACTATTCACTCTAGGCGTACGCGTGACGGCGGGTATAGGATTCGAGTGCTGGACTAGAGACTGCCTTTAGCACTCCTGGGATTATTCACTAGGCGTACGCGTGCCGGCGGGAATAGGTCTTGCATCGGACTGAGGATTCCTTCAACTCCGTGAGACTGGGCTCTCTCTTCCTGGATCCTGGGAGATCACCATCATCCTACCTTCACCGTTGCTTCAGCGTCTCCCGGATATACAAGTAAGAGTCCTTATTTCCTGCTCATTTTCCGTTATTGGTTCTTTGCCTTTCCTTGTCTTATTTAGTTCCTTTCTCTATTAAGTACCGTACCTCACCCTGTTGACAATCACTGAGTGTTCAGTCTGTCTTGTGGAATTCCCAGTTATTGGGAAAAAACTTGCAGTCATCAGGAGTTCCAGAAGGACCTGTTCATTCTTCAAACATCTTTCAACCAATTGACCGCTCAGATTGTTTTTATATACAACTGAGTGTTACATTGGTAGGAAGAATATACCACTGCACTACGGGTTCAACAGCGTCTCCTCGATCACCAGGCGCTTCACCCTGTTGAGGCTTTGATCTCTGACAGAATCAGAAGCCTAAAAATGGACACAGCCAATGATCCTTTGGCTACCTTGGTTCAATTAGTGGCTGATTTACGTGCTGACATGCAAACAGCCCATGATGTTACTCATCGCCGTATTGATGATATTCAAGCGGGATTGAGGGCTAGTGCCATTGAACCTCCCTCAGTCGCAGTGGCTTCCGGGTCTGGTACGGCCAGTGCTCAGGCCAGGGCAGACCCGGTACCGGTAGTTATGACACAATTCCCGTTGGCTCCTCCTGAACGTTTCTTGGGCGATCAAAAAACCTTTAGAACGTTCATCAATCAATGCAGACTGCATTTTCTTTGTAGACCAGCATCATTTCCCGATGCAACTACTAAGGCCGCTTTTATATTGTCTAACCTAGGGGGTACGGCTGCCGTCTGGGCGAATCCTCTCTTGGAGCAAGGCAGTCATATGTTATTTGACTGTGACGCTCTCATAGAGGCGCTTACCAGAGTTTTTGACACTCGATACAAATCTCAAGCAACTGACTTGGAGTTATTGAATCTGCAGCAGGGCGATACTACTCTATTGACTTATCTGGCTAAGTTTAACCAATTGGTTGCTGAAACCAACTGGCCGGACGAGAAGAAGGCAGCCTTATTTTATAAGGGTTTGTCGGATTCCCTCAAGGATGTCATTGCTACGGTACCTGTGGTCCCCGTCTCCTTTCCTGACTTTTTGGATCTAGTTCTTCAGATCGATGCCCGTAAAGCGGAAAGGAAGGGGGAAAAGAGGATTTTGCCTCCGGTCCCTGTTAGTCTGACAAGTTCGGCTTCGGGCAATGGGGAACCCATGCAAATAGGGGCGATAAGAGGACCATTATCTAGCGAAGAAAGAGAGAAGCGTAAAAGGAACAAGTTATGTTTTTATTGTGGTTCTTCTGGTCATTTTTTGAATCAATGTCCCAAGAAACCGGCGAAGTCGGGAAACTCCAAAGCCCGACAATAGAGGGAGCCCCTATGTCGAGCATTGATCTTCCGGGCTCCAAATTCTCGGTTCCTTTCACTATTAAGTTAGTTGTTGCTTCTCCGGACGGCGAAACCTGGTCCTCTGAAGCGGTTTTGGATTCAGGGGCTACTGGAAATTATGTTGATCTCCAGTATGTGAAAGACTGGAACATTCCCCTGGTACCAAAGGAACAACCCAAGGTGGTCAACGCAGTTGATGGTACCACACTACTCTCAGGGTTGGTAACGGAGTCGACAGTTCCCCTGGATTTGCTCATAGATGGTTGTCATAGCGAAGTCATTTCATTCGATGTCATTACTGCACCTCAATTCCGACTTATTCTGGGTCTACCTTGGCTTCGTCTCCATAATCCCTTGGTAGATTGGGTTGCTGGGTCTGTCTCGTTTTCCTCAACGTATTGTTCAAGACATTGTGGCCCAACGACTCAAGTGAAGAACAACCCCTGTCAAGCCTTATTGGAATCTGTTTCAATGATAGGTGGCGTTGTCAAGACTGTTTTACCCCCGGAATACAAGTCTTTCGCAGATGTCTTCGACAAAGGTGAGGCAGAAAAATTACCGCCTCATCGTATTTATGACTGTCCCATAGACCTTAAGGAGGGAGCTAGGATCCCCTCTGGGAGGATCTACTCTCTTACTTTAAAGGAAGATGCAGTTTTAAAGGAGTATCTGGACAAGGCTTTGGCTTTGGGTTTTATACGCCACTCCCGTTCTCCTGCTGCATCTCCCCTGTTCTTTGTCCCGAAAAAAGAGGGGGACCTGAGACCATGTATAGATTATCGGGAATTGAATGCAGTCACAATACGGAATCAATATCCCATACCACTGATTTCAGTACTTTTGGATCAGCTAGGCTCTTCAGTGATATACACCAAATTGGACCTCAGGGGTGCCTATAATCTAGTAAGGATAAGAGAGGGGGACGAATGGAAGACGGCATTCAAAACCAGACACGGCCTTTTTGAATATTTGGTCATGCCGTTTGGGCTATGTAATGCCCCTGCCACATTTCAACATTTCATTAATGATGTTTTTCAGGACATGATTGATCGATTTGTGATCGTCTACTTAGACGATATCTTGATTTATTCCCCTTCTCTTGAACTACACCTTCAACATGTTACTGAAGTACTACAACGTCTGCGTAAGAATAAACTATACGCGAAACTAGAGAAGTGCATTTTTCATACTACTTCAGTTGAATTCCTGGGCTATGACATTACTAACCTGGGTGTTCAGATGAGCCAAACCAAGGTCAAGGCTGTATTGGAATGGCCCGTCCCAGGTACACTAAAAGCTTTGCAGTCTTTTTTGGGGTTCGCAAACTTTTATCGGCGGTTCATCAGGCACTTCTCTAGCATTGTGGCTCCACTTACTGCTTTAACAAGCAATAAGCATCCGTTTCAGTGGAATCCCGAAGCACAGAATGCGTTTGAGACTCTTAAGGAAGCCTTTACTTCAGCTCCGGTGCTTCAACATCCCAATGTCAAACAACCGTTTGTTGTAGAGGCCGATGCTTCTGACGTGGCAGTAGGGGCAGTTCTCTCCCAGTTTTGTCCTGACACAGAGATCCTCCATCCTGTCGCGTATCATTCACGCAAGCTTACTCCGTATGAGGTAAACTACACCATCACCGAACGTGAGCTGCTATCTGTCCGGGAGGCTTTTACAGTTTGGAGACATCGGGCCTCATTAGGACCCTGGCGGAGAGGGTATTACGCCAGCGTAGTGCATGGCGTACCTCTCCGCCATACTACGAGTTCCCGTAGCGCCATGGAGGTTTTCTCCGCCTGGTTTTACCAGCCGGAGAAAACCATGGCGCTACGGGACCTCGTTGTTAATTACGCCACCGTATTTTACGGTGGCGTAATTAACTCCTTCCCCACTCCCATTATACCCTATGGGGCGAAAATGGGAATGGGGAAGGGCAGAATGGGGATTGGGGATTTACCGCTCCGCCGAGGTCGGAATGGGGCGGTAAATCCGCCAACCCCCATGGCGCTATCGGCGGCTTTCCGCCATGCTTCGCGGTGCATTTAGCACCGCGAAGTCCGCCTGGGTCGTAATGAGGCCCATCATCTCTTGGGAGCAGAGACTCCGATTCAAGTGTTTACTGATCACAGAAACCTACTGGCCCTTCAATCATTGAAATGCACGACAGCGCGTCATGCACGTTGGCATGAGTTCTTCTCAATGTACAACTTTGTATTGACCTACCGTCCTGGGACCTTGCACTCCAAGGCAGATGCCCTGTCAAGACTATTTGAAGACCCAGTGCATCGGCCACAGGAGGGTCGACTACTCTTGCCCAACCAGGTCGTGTGTGGATGCACTTTGCAACCATCCCTGAGGACAGCCATTCAACATTGGGTCTCAGAAAAACATCCTGAATTGGAGGATCTTAATCTGGATATTATTCAGTCCTTGCCATACGTCCAAGGCAAAATCTATATACCTAACTCGTATACCCGCAGGATTGCCATGTCTTGGTGTCATGACTCCATGTTGGCCGCACACCCTGGTCATCGTAAGACATTGGAATTACTCAAGCGCTGGTGCTGGTGGCCTTTCATGTCAAAAGACATTGTGCTATACATCGCTAATTGCGCGGTTTGCGCTCAATGTAAAACCGTTCCGGCCAAACCAATGGGTCTTCTACAACCCCTGCCAGTACCTGCTAAACCCTGGGCCATGCTTTCCATGGACTTTGTAGTGGAACTACCCTTGATTGGTGGATTTGACACTATTTGGGTGGTAATCGACAGTTTTACTAAGTTGGCCCTTTTTGTGCCTTGTCGGGGTCTTCCGTCCGCTACTACTCTGGCGGACCTGTTTTTACGCAATGTCTTCCGCTTCTTTGGTCTTCCTGAGATCGTGATAACTGACAGGGGTTCTCAGTTTACCTCTCGTTTTTGGAAACACCTTACACAGTCCATGGGTATTGACGAGAGGTATTCTACGGCCTACCATCCACAAACCGATGGCCAAACCGAGCGACTCAATGCCACCATGGAACAATACTTGAGATGTCTTATCCTACAGCACCAAGAAACCTGGCTCTCCGTTTTGCCTATGGCAGAGTTCGCTTATAATAATTCTGAGCATTCTTCTACGGGGGTTTCTCCTTTCTATGCCATGTATGGACAACACCCACGCTCTCTACCCTTGGATTCTTGTATATCCTCGGATTGTCCAGCTGTCCAATCCTGCCTTAGGGATCTGACATCGTTGCGTAAGAACGTTATGGAACACTTAATACATGCGCAGGAACAGGCTAAAAAGTATGCCGATCGCCATCGCCAGCCGGCACCGCAGTATACCACAGGTATGCGTGTTTGGCTGTCTACCAAGAATCTCAGTATTCCAGGTCGTAAAACCCTGTTACCTCGCTTTGTGGGTCCTTATATTGTTAAGGAGGTGATTAATCCCCTTGTGGTCAAATTGGAATTGCCTCCTACTTGGAAAATACATCCCGTTTTCCACGTGTCTTTGGTCAAACCATGTTCTGAGCAGGTGAGGTTACCTATCCGTCCCCCCCCCCTGTTGGTACAAGGGGTGGAGGAGTATGAGGTTAATGCTATTTTGGATACTAAAATATCACGTGGTGTGCGTTTGTTTTTGGTGGACTGTAAGGGTTACGGTCCGGAGGATCGCACTTGGGAACCTGAGTCCAACATCCATGCACCCGTGCTGTTGTCCCAGTTTCTCGCATCTCAAGGTCTCGGGGGACCTTTGGGGGAGGATACTGTCAGAACACCAATTCCTGCTACACGTTCCCGCTTACCTGACAGGCTTACGGTAGTCAATATAGCTAGGGACAGCAATAAGCGCTTCTATTCCTCTAAAGGCTTGTTTCGAAGGCATTGGGGATTGCCATGGCGACGATGGCCACTGCTACGTCTGCAGTCACGTGTTGCTCCGACTTCCCGGTCACGTGACTCCCGCGTTGTGGTCACGCAATCTTAAGTCCGGCCAGTCCGCTGTTTCGGTGCTTCTGATTGTTTTCTTTGGAATTCTACAGCGGCGCTTGCTATTTTGATCTTGTCTCTTCTCGACCTCTGGCCTGTTTTTGGGATTTTGCTCTTGTCTTGCCCTCGGTACTTCTGCTTCAAACTTCAGCTACGAACCCCTGCTACGACCCGGATTTCCTTTTGACTTCGATTCTTGCCTCATACCTGGTCTTGTCTGATTACCTGATTCTGACCCGGAACGTTTGGATTTCTTCTTCCTAGGCGTACTCGTGCCGGCGGGAATAGGTTACGCGTGCTGGACTAGAGACTGCCTGTAGCACGTCTGGGACTATTCACTCTAGGCGTACGCGTGCCGGCGGGTATAGGATTCGAGTGCTGGACTAGAGACTGCCTTTAGCACTCCTGGGATTATTCACTAGGCGTACACGTGCCGGCGGGAATAGGTCTTGCATCGGACTGAGGATTCCTTCAACTCCGTGAGACTGGGCTCTCTCTTCCTGGATCCTGGGAGATCACCATCATCCTACCTTCACCGTTGCTTCAGCGTCTCCCGGATATACAAGTAAGAGTCCTTATTTCCTGCTCATTTTCCGTTATTGGTTCTTTGCCTTTCCTTGTCTTATTTAGTTCCTTTCTCTATTAAGTACCGTACCTCACCCTGTTGACAATCACTGAGTGTTCAGTCTGTCTTGTGGAATTCCCAGTTATTGGGAAAAAACTTGCAGTCATCAGGAGTTCCAGAAGGACCTGTTCATTCTTCAAACATCTTTCAACCAATTGACCGCTCAGATTGTTTTTATATACAACTGAGTGTTACATTGGTAGGAAGAATATACCACTGCACTACGGGTTCAACAGCGTCTCCTCGATCACCAGGCGCTTCACCCTGTTGAGGCTTTGATCTCTGACAGGGTGACCTTCTCCATGCCCCACAGGACATCCCCGTAGTTGGTAAATGCCTTTGTTTGGGCTCTGTACACTTCCAAGACCATCTTAATTGGTTGTCCCAAACACATATTCTGGAATCGGGATAGGCCCCCCTGAGAGCCTTCCTCATTCTCAGGCACTGTTTCTCTATGTGGTTGGACCCCTGCCAATTTTCGCTAAAGGTCACTACTAGATAATCAAAGCTTGCAACCCTGGGTATTGGTTTGCCACTACCACCTCAAATCCGCCATCTTAAATGCTAAAAAAAAAGAGATCTACAACTTCAGAATACAAAATGCGAAATCCGGCACTAAAGAACTCTTTTCGATACTAAAAGAACTTGAATCACCACTGTCTCCTACAGAGGACTGCATCAAAGACAAGGCCTGGTGTAACAATATCCAGCTCGCCCTCGCTAACAAAATTGCCCTCCTACAAACTAAGATAGAAGCAAAAAAAGCTAGCCTTGCCTCCAAGCAGAACCCCAGCAGCAAAATTAACCACACCACCCCTAATTGCCCCTCCTTCCACTTCTCACCAGTCTCAGAAGAGGAATTAATCAAGATAATCGCTAGTCTCAAACCATCCAACTGCAAAGGTGACATTTGTCCCGCATCTGTCATCAAAGACGGAGCTAATGAGCTAGCCCCTCTCATCACCTCTCTGATCAACTCCTCCTTCAAAAACTCAGTGGTCCCCAACAACCTTAAAGAAGCGTGGGTCCTACCCCTGCTCAAAAAACCTAACCTAGATCCCAACATCCCCACAAATTACAGGCCCATCACCACAGTCCTATTTCTTCTCAAGATCTTGGACAGGGTAGCCTATCTCAAAATACAACAACATTTGGAAGACAACAACCTTCTAGGCCTCCAGCAATCCGGCTTTAGACCAAGGCACGGAACGGAAACGGCCCTCTTGGATCTAAAAATCCAAATGGATGACGCCAAAGACAAGGGCAAACTGGCCATCTTGCTCTTGTTGGATCTCTCTGCTGCGTTTGATCTGGTTGACCACCAGATCCTCACTCAACACCTCTCCTCGGCTGCTGCATTCTCTCAGAATGCCACGAAGTGGATCCAGTCATTTCTGTCTGACAGGTCGACTAGAGTCTTCGCCCCCCACTGCAGCTGCTGACCCTATCCCAATCACATGTGGAGTGCCCCAAGGCTCTTGCATTTCTCCCACTCTTTACAACATCTTCACGAAGCTCCTATTTGACCAGCTTGACGATCTGGGTGTCAGCTACACTAATTATGCTTACGATACCCAGGTCCTCATCACGCTCACTGGTAGCTATGAAGAAGATGTTGCTAAACTTAATGACATCTACCTAGAAATCCAAGCCTGGATGGCTACACACAGTCTTTGCCTAAACGACGATAAGACAGAATTGCTTATCGTAGGCTCCCAGGCTCGCCTCAATAAACTGGACCAAAGGTACCAATCCTTTACCATTGATGGCAACATCATAAATGTATCCAAAGAGGTCAAACCTCTAGGTGTATACCTCGACTCTACCTTGTCTCTAAAGAAACAAATAAACTCTACCATCTCTACTACCTCTTACACCAATAAATTGATCAATGCCTGCAGGCCTTTTCTCTCCACCTCTAGTTACCTCACCCTATCTAGAGCGCTGATATTGTCGAAATTAGACTATTGCAACACACTCTACTTAGGCACTACCACTAAAAATTTGAACAGACTCCAGATCCTGCAAAATAATGCACTAAGATGTGCCCTCAACCTCCCGCGCAAAGCGCACATATCCATGGTTGGCAAAGAAGTCCACAAGGTCCCAATCTGCGACAGAATTAAGCTAAGAACCCTGGTCATCACCCACAAGTGCCTGTCACGTACTGCCCCACGCTACCTTTCAGACAAATTCTCTAGACACCGCCCCATTAGACCCACATGAACTCCTTACCTGTACCAACTAAAGATCCCAACTATAACCTAAAAACAGCAGGAGGCTCCAGTTTCCCAGTGCTCGCAGCACAATGTTGGAACACCCACCCTCCTACAATTAGATCAGTATCCGCATTCTGGCCATTCAGAGCTATGGTTAAATCATGGCTACTAGCCTAGACATCTAGACTCTCACCGACTCGACTGGCCAGCCGCCGCTCTCTATCAGCAATATAATTGTAATGCAATCAGCAATGCTTACCCTATCTACAGCCTATTCAGGATAAACCTGTAACCCGGTCCTCATTCGCCACTGCAACTATTTTGTGCCTACTATCTGTACATACACTTCTCGATATATTCTACTTTTGTATGTAACCATTCAGAGCCTGGACCAATGTATGCTCTGTCTGTTGTATTATGATGTTTTGTGTAACGATATGTAACTCTGCTGTGCACATTATTATGCGCCCAGCTACCTGAGGGTTCGGACGCGCTTTATAAATAAACAAACTAAACTAAACTAAACTATAGGGGTCTGGGCAATTAAAACCATATCATCCGTTCAACACTATACTGGGAGCGGTAACCAACCCACCTTGATGTAGTCAGCATGACTTTCCACCAGGGCCCGATAGACTCCATTGATATAAAGAGCAAATAGCACCGGTGCAACCACACACCCTTGTCGGACACCCAGGGCAACTCCAAAAAAGTCTGTGCACTGACCTTGTTCCCCAAATCTAACACAGGAGCGGTAACCAACCCACCTTGATGTAGTCAGCATGACTTTACACCAGGGCCCGATAGACTCCATTGATATAAAGAGCAAATAGCACCGGTGCAACCACACACCCTTGTTGGACACCCAGGGCAACTCCAAAAAAGTCTGTGCACTGACCTTGTTCCCCAAATCTAACACAGGCCGAGGTGTTTTCATGGATAATCTGCAACACCTTTACCAACTCCTCCGGGCATCCCATGGACCTGAGCAAACCCCACAGCAGCACCCTGTCCACCTTATCGAATGCTGTGCTCAGGTCCATGAACGCCAGGTAGAGTGGTTCGCCCCTAACAAAAATGTATGTTGCACCGACCAAATACAGATTTAAGGCCTGGCTCGAGTGTCGAGTCCCCAGTCCTGGGCGGAAACCATACTATATCATTTCATTGTTTGAAACACTTGCAAAGTTGGCACTATCTTGGCCTGTATTTTGGCCACATTTGAGCTATGAGTGCATTTCCATTTCTGGCACAGTGGTTGCACGAAAGCTGGATTTGAATCGGAAACTGAATGTGTCAAAGCACAGAGGCTGCAGTGCTTGTCCCAGCGCACCCGAACACTTGTAGTTTGATTGTGGAGTGTGGGATGTTTTGACCCATTTTTTTTGCTCTGCTATGCCGCATCGCTCCGTTATGATGGTGCCAGAAAACATCAAAATGGATGCAAAACTCTTGTGGCTGCCAAAACCTCTGAAAATCGCGCTTTGCAATGCACAAAAAGATGGCTGCCCAATCTGCCACGCATGTTGTCAGTGGTGGAACAGGTGGATCTCACTCCTGAAATATGTCACTGGGCTCCATAACAATTGAAAATGGAGTAGAGAAGGAAAAAGCAATGCTTTGCTAAAGGAAACCCAAAATCTTGCTTCAAATTCCTTTTTCTTTGTTGCTGAAACTGCAGAATGCCGGTACAGAACACCCTCAAACATCCAAAATTCTTGCTGGGTGCTACAATTCACTTAGTTTAAGAAATCATTGTGAACTTACAAAGTCCTGAAAAGCTGAAAGCATAAGGAGACTTTCACAGAAAAAGTGGCCTGTCTGTGGATCTGTCAAAAATCTCTGGGCGCAGTACCCTGGACCGCCTGAATGACAGCTGTCAGGAGCCTGCTTGATTAAACTTTAACATGTATAAACTGAAATCAAATGTTTGCAATCTAAGAGGCCTGTACTGAGAGTACCCCATATTGTAATTGTTTTGATCCCATGGTTTAAGATCTTGAATGAGAATTTTAGCTGTGATTTGATACAACAAGGTTGTTTTAAGCTAAGGAAAAATTCAACAGAAGTAACAATTAAAATGAAACCTGGCTGAAGCTACCAAACTGGAATAACAGGTTTTCTAACGGAAGGAAGGCCTTTCCCCACAGCAGGAAATCAAACAGAAGCGTTAAGTATGGGATAGGAAAGAACCTGGTCTGCAGAGGCATGAGGAACAATGACCAGCTGCAACTAAGGAAATGCGAGGTGTGAAGACAGTCGTGAATGGCCTCTGCCAGGAGCAAACAGGGAGGAGACTGCTTATGGACTTCAGGGAGACAAAAAGAGGCAGACCCAAACAACCATCTGTGGCTGAACATTAACAAAGAACAATTTTTTTTAAAGACTTATAACTTGCCAGTTAAAATTGTGAAAAATCATGTGACATGTTCTGGAAAGAAATGGCAAGAAATGTGATTTTACGCAAAATGTGAAACTTTATACACTTATGCCCATGTTAAACACACACACTTGTAGAAATTTGCTTAGAAATTGGACATTGTGTTCCGGATGAAAAGGGCAAAATTCTGTGAAAAGCAGAGACAAGATCCCACAGCTACGGGGTTTTGAGGAGTAGCTGCTATGTAAATGTAATCCTTATATGTGATTGTTATAGAGGTTGCACATGTTTAAATTTGGATTGTGCCAAAAGTAGATTTTGTGTTCCAGGGGTCAGGGGTGGATTCTCAGCCTCATAAAATCACACCATAAAGGTGACACTCTGTTTCTCTCCTGCTATCAAGGCAGAGAGAAGACTCTGATCCAATCACCTGTCGAAAGGGGCAAGCTTAGGATAAACCAGCCCACACACCCCCTTTATGACATCTGTTCATAGCATAAATAGACACAGCTCACCACACAAAAACACACAGATTTACTCACTATCCTGATCCTGGCGGAGCACCCTGCTGCTGAACTCTACATCTTCCTTGCTCCAGACTCCAGAAACTTGGCAAAGCAGAAACCCATTGCATAGCTGAACTATTTTCAGCTAGGCCTCAAAATTCCAGAAACAGAACCCCACAAACCTAAGGGGAAGCAACATAATACAGCCGAGCCCTCGCTGTACTGCTTGCCTGCTGAAATAATTATCATCAGAACCAAAAAGGGCAGATCCAGTCCAGTCCTGTGCCGTGCTGTGACCAGAGAGCCTTGCAGATCCAATCCAGTCCTGTGCCGTGCAGTGACCATAGCGCCTTGCAGATCCGATCCAGTCCGACAAGCCCAGCCATCTGTCCTAACCAGATCCAATCCCCTGACCAGAATTGACAGTTGCATTTAAAAACATATCCAGTGAGTATTTATAGGAAGAATTGTGTCACTGGCATATGTATTTTGCATAGTCAATCCCCATCTCAAACCCATCCTATCTTGTATTCAGAACCTGTATTGTTAGGAGTATTTTTTTTTTATTTTCTGAACTCCCTATCCAAACCATCCTATCTTTCCTCCTGTACTAGTACTGTTAAAACTATCTTTGCGCTGATCTTTTCTCATCTGAAGAAGGCGAGTTTCCTCTGCAGGCAGTCATTCTGATCAAGTGACTGTGTTCCTGTGTGGTATTCGTTTTGTTCATAGTCATGCTCTAGTGTAAGAAATCCTTTTGTCATTTTAAAAGTGCATTCCTGTTTTCCATTCTTGCGCCTATCTTGAAAAAACGACCTCTACTGAAACGTCCATAACTCCCTCAGTTTTTGTGCTAGAAACTAAATTTCTGCTTGTAGCTAACATTCCAAATCAATACGATTCTCCCGTTATCGTGAATACCGCGCAGTGAAAAGTTTGCCGCAAATGTTAATTTTGAGAAATTCTTAGACGTGTAAAACAGCTTTTGATTGCTTCCGATGTGGATTTTAAGATTTCAAATTGTTTCTTGGTATTAAATCATTGCTTGTGTTTATGTGCAACTATCCAAAGCGGCTCCCATAAGAATTTATAGCAATTTCTGAAATTTAGACCATATTTGGTGTTTTTGCCCAATCCATTCTAAGGATAACTTTAAAAGCCATTGTGACAGCTTGACAGTCAATTCCGTTTTCTCTTGTGTTTGAAAGGGGGAAAGTGGGATGGATATACTGTAGAATTCTGCTTTTCCTGAATACCTGCTCTCTCCTCCTATCTCTTTACATTGCCTATTGGGGGGTTGAAGGGTCTGCAGGGGGAACCTTTAACCACAGTGATATCCGATCTGAAACCACAAATAAGTATTATTTTCTGTGCTGAATTGTTTGCTCATTGCTACTCCTTGTGTATTAAAGAGATTATTCTGTGTTACCTCACCCCATTGGTGAGTGTGGTGTACCTATTAAAACCTATTGTGATAAAATTTTAAATACATAAATAAATCTTGACCTTTGCAAACCAGCCAGATTCCTGGTTCAGTGTGACCGGAGGGGTTCCAGGAGGAGGGCGTGATATGGGTGGTAAATCGTTCAGAATAAAGAACTTTTAGACAAAAATAAATAAGGATTTCAGTTGTGATCTACATGCTAGGCGTTGACTTGGGTGTATGCCGGATTGAAATCACTTACGGCTTGGGGGCTCGTCACGAGATCCTGAATTAGACATACCACTTGTGACAGTCTAACACAGCGTGCTAACTGACGGGGTACATACACCCTGTTGGGCTACCATAGTGTGCTACACTGTAAAAACACCCTTCAATAGAAATACTCAAAGGAGTTGGGCCTGTTTTGCAAAAGTAAAGTAACCCTGAGATAAGTCAGGAGGAAATTAATATTTCCAGAATGGCAACCCCAGTGGAAATCAATATTGCAAAAGAACACCTACTGCACACATTGTTTGTCAGAGGTAAATGGGTAGAACAGGATGAGAACGTTTGGCTGCAGGAAATCAAACAACAAGTCACTGCCACAGAATTAGATACATGGCAGGACCAGGGTCCATTACACAAGGCGCTTAGTGAATTGTATATGGCCCCAAAAGTAAAAGAAGAGCAATGTAAAATTGCCAAAATAGCGGCTTATCTATACCTCCACATTGGAGTAATACAGGAAAAATATGCCAAAAACCTAGATCTGGCAAAAAGGCAAGTGCAATCCCTAGAGAAAACCCAAACTAATTTGGACTCTGCAGAGCAAAGGCTAGAAAAGAGCCAAGAATCAGAGAGAGAACCCAGACAGTACCTGACAAAAGTAAAGGAAGATCTGGATCTCCTGCAGCAAGAGAAGGTAGAGCAGGATACCAAATTACTGACACTGCAAAAAAGAGTGCCAAGAAAGGTTGGATTCTCTATAACAGAGCCAACAAAAGCTAGAGCAGCAATTAAATTATAATAGAGCCTGTGCAAGGCAGATAATCGCCCTGGAAAGGCAGATTGATGAACTAAAGGAGGAAAATAATAAATTAATAGTGAAGGATCTCCACACTCAAACAGATTTTGATGAGGAGCGCCAGAAATGATGTGCCTTTAGAAAACAAAGGGACGACCTGGCTGTACAGAGGGGCACTCTAACTCAGGGAAGGGACGCCTTAGGCCAGAAGGTCAGCATTTTAAAAACTGAGCTAGAAGAAAATCACTTGGCCCTTCAGGGACTGGGTGAACTCAAAAAGGACTATGAAAAGCTGTTAGAGCATACCAGGAGGGTGGAAATTGCTCTGGCAAAGAAGAATCAGGCCAGTAAAGAGCAGACTCAGGAGGTGAGTCTCCTGCGGCAGAAATTGGCCCAATACTCTCAATGCAGGCAGGAAGCACAGAGAGACAATGAGGCTCTCTGTGAAAAAAATGACAGGCTCCATAGACAGATAGCCATGCAGGAACCACTCAGAGACCAATAAGGCCTTAATAGAGGAACAAAAGGGTCAGATTCTTGCATGCCATCAGGGAGTAGGGGCTGAGAGAGAGGAGGTCAGATGGGAGAGGGAAACCCCTGAGCATAACCTCAGGAACCCTGGCATCAGAGACTTTTAATCCCTTCAATTCCATTAACTCTGCCACCCCCATGTCCACTTGCTCATATGAAGCAAGGGCCACAGGGATGGTAGACTTCAACCCAATGGGAAATATGGGGCTAATAGGTCAGCGCCTCCCAAAAATGGATAGGCGGGCATCTATGTACAGGTTCCCAAATACTAGGGCCATCTTCTCTGATCAGGGAGACTCCAGTGAGGGGAGAAAGAGAGAACTGGATCCTCAGAAATATCACATACCAAGAGATAAGGCGGTAAAATTTGGTGGGGAATTCCATGAGACTAGGCACACTAAGAGCATACTAAAAACCTCTTCCCAGCTAGGACAGTGAGGGGGGGGGGTACTCAACCAATCCTGGGAGCAAGGAAGAGTCAGAAGACTCTTCTGAGCGCCACAGGTCCCAAGAGACTAGGCCCCCACATTCTGCCAGCCATTCCCAAGCTCGCAGAATCCGGGAGAGTCTAGAAGATCAGACAGCCACCTCTGGTAGCAGTGCCTCTGAGTTAGAGGATGAGTGGACCAGGGTGACCAGAACTAAAAAGGCTAACAAAGTCAAGAGGGCTTTACTCAAGGATCCCCTGAAGCAAATAAAAGCTATTAGGAGCGTCATCAAGCCCTACCACAAAAATGCCAAATATTCGGTTTGGGAGCACCTTGAATTATTTGAGCAGATGATGGAGACTTTCCACCTGAAGGACAGCCAAATCTGTATTCAGTACGTAAAGTGGACATTTTCCCCTGAGTACTCCAGCTTCTTTGCGGGGCTGGAGGATCAGAACCATTCCAGATGGTCCACCTATAGGGCGGCCATCCTGAAACATTTTTCTATTCATAGGAACCCTCAAGAGGCCCGCAAGGCAGCCTACAACTTACAATGTGGGGAAGACCAGGCCCCACAAGACTTTGTTCAGGAATTGAAACGTGCCTTTGCGCAGACCACTAGAAGGGTGCGCACTGACAGTAAGGAATTTGTGAACACCTTCTTTCATGCTCTCCCTAAATACATTATGTCCCGGCTAGTGAGGGACTTTCATGAGAAAAGATTACTAGACTGGGTCATTGAACAAGCAACGCGCATCTATTAAGTACAGAAGCCACTGGAAATTAAAAAATATTAGCAAAAGCCCCAAACCCAAACAGCCCTGCTGCTGCTAAGGTGGCTGAGGTGAAGGTTGCCCCCATTTTAGATCTGGAGATGGGGGGGCCTAAAAACCTTCCCGTGCAGAATCCGACCAACCCCAAACCCAGAAATCCCAAACAGGGAGCCAGGGAGGTAACCCCACAATGGGACCCCTAACTCCCCTGACTACATCAGCCCACGCTACAAGGGCAACAGACCAATCCTGGGCTATGTGTGGACTCCCCCAGCCCAAGGGGGGGGTCCAACAGACAGCTGGAAACCCAGGAAACTTCCCTCCTCTCTTTCCCCAGGAGGGCAGTAATCCCCCAAATGCTGGACCAAATTTCTTTCCCCGGTACCCACCAAACCTCAACCCCCAAAACAACCCTTCTTTCTTTCCCCTCTTTCCTGAGCCCAGACAGCCCAACCCGGGAGAGGGGAGGCCAAGGGTGGAGGGGTACCCAAACTATCCTAACCAGGGGTATTATGCGAGAAGGGATAGTTACCCTTCCCGGGATCAACCCAGGGCAGAACAAAGGACCCCGTACCAGCCAGAGCAGGTGTCCCAACTAGAGCGCCAGGTCCAGAACATGGCACAGGATCTGGGTCGCAGGCTGAAGGCTCAACAGAACCCTCAGATGAGCATGGCGGCTCAGAACTCTTCAAATCCAGGGTTTGGTGCTCCAGAACAATGACGGGGCAAGAACCCCAACAAACCACCGGTTCCCAGGGAGGAGGCACAAGGGGAAGGGGGATGTAAAGCCTTAGAGGAAGCTTCCTTCCCCACTTGTGAAATGCCCCTGGAAACCCAGGAACCGGAACCAAAATCTCCTGCCCCCAAAAATCTGCAACCTAAGGAACAGAGGGTGGGTCGGAGAAATAAAGAGCCTAAAAAGGCCCATTTTGTGGAGGAGGTGCAAATCTTGGGGGAGAGGGGTCCTCAGAGGATTCTGGGAAAAGGATCTTCTCCTTCAGGGATGGGGAAACTCCTCCCAAAGAAAAATGGGTCCCAAAAGATCCCAATCCAGACTGGGCAGAGGTGGGGACCGAGTTAAAACCGCCCATCAGCAAACCCCAGAATGACCAGCACGAAAATCCCCTTGTTCAAACCCATTCTGGCGACTGCCTCCAAAAAAGGGGGGTGGGGGGCAGCCGAGAATCAGAACCAGGGGAGTCCAAAACTTCCCCCATATCTAGCTGTCACCTTTTCCTTACAGGTTCCCAAGATCCCCAACAGAATCCTGCCCAATCACCTCTCTGTCAGTATCCAAAGCAAGGAAATGAACCCACCAGTTGGCCAAAAATGTGCATTATCCATGCCCTGGTCCAAATACAGGGGCAATGTACAATTTTGGCACTGGTGGACACTGGATCCCAAGCTACCCTTCTGTTAAAAATGGCCTTTGATCAGCTGAATTCGGGAAGGGGGGAGAAATACCAAATCCCTCGCACCCCTCTTCCCGAACAACTTCAGAACTTCGATGGGAAAGAAATTCCTGTGAAGGGGACTGCAGATTTAGACATTAATAATTGGGCGACACAAGGTGAAGCACCCAGTCATAGTTGTGACTCCAGAGGGCACATCATGTTTACTAGGGAAGACATCCTGCGTAGGTTGTCTCCCCTCATAGATTGTGTAAACAAGGTCCTCTGGACCCAGACTAACCGACCAATATAATTGAAACAGAGTGTGAACCATGTTACTTTAAATGGCACATGCCACATAGTTGAACAAAAACCTGACCAAATTGTGTTCCACTTCCAGAATAATCAAATCCCAGACGTGACAGTAATTGCAGTAGGACAACAAACTGGTGATGGGGAGTCCTCTCTATTTCTGAAAATCAACCTTCCTTCCAGTCGAAGGTGGCATTCCACACTGGAAGAAAACACTCTGAAATTCTATACAAATTCACAATCAGAAAATCCCATTCATATAGTTCTAAAAGATGAGAAATCAGCTCAAGACTTGGCTGGTATTCAGAAAATGGAGAGCAGTTGTTCCTCCCTATTCAGTTAAATGAGGGGACTCTGTTCCCGCCCGAGTGTGTGTGAACAACGGTAAGAGCTTCATCAGCAAGGCCACGTTTCGCAAACTCCCAAAAGATCCAGCCATTCCCACATTTAAACTGGGAAATGGACCTGGAAACACCCAATTCCAAACATCTCCTGCCTAGCAGTTGTATGCTCAAAATTTCCATAGGCAACAAGAGCAGAGTCCATAATTGTTGGGTCGTGCGAGATGTCCCTGCTGCATTTTATTTAGGCAGTGACATTCTCAATCGCTTTGCCATTAGTTTGGACCTAATAAACTTCAAAGCTTGGTCCCAATTAGCAGGTAATCCCATGGACTTTGATGACCCAGAGAAAGCAATTCGGTCAGCTCAACTGCTGTCCTATGCAGTTGAAATTCAGATTGAAGAGGAAGTCACCATCCCAGAACGGACTGGACAATTCTCACTGCAAGTAAAAATTAAAAGAGGACAGAAACTGAAAAATCCTGCCGCCTATGTCCATCTTAATGCTCATTTCCAACAGCAAGGGTTGGGGGTAAACCCAATACCATTAGTCAACATAGAACACAACACCATTCGAATAGAGGTGGATAACAGCGACCTAAAGAGTATCACTGTGGGCGCAGGCACCATTATTGGAATGGTGGTTGATGACCAACATTTTTCCATAGATTTAGGTAATGAACTGTTAGGACTAATCCCCAAGGACTGTTTAGACAGTGATAGCGACGATGACACAACACCAGACAGGATCTTCACCTGGCATGGGGGGAATTTCCTGTTGTACTCTTCCTGCCCTTATGGTAAGGAAGATGTGACCTGTGACTTCAGGAGGGATGAGGTGATCTTTCAAGTCCACAAGGACTGTCTTCCCCACCTGAAGCCATCAGTCCAAATCAGTTCCCTGACCAGGGACTTCTCCACCGAGCTGGAGGAGGCCGCTGAGATAGCCAAACCGGAAGTCTTTCCAGGCTTTAGGCAGATGGTTGAAGAGAGTCAACATAGCTGATGCCTGTGGGACTCTGGAGCAAAAGCAAAAATTGAAACAAGTTTTCTTAGATTTTCAAGATCTCTTTACGGTGGACTCACATGACTGTGGTCGCACCAAAATCCACACAACAACAATTCCCACTGACCCTGGCATGACTCCAGTGTTTGTGAAGCAATATCGCTTGCCTTTTGCATCAATGGAGTCCCGTGGGATAATTCGTCCAGTCCACAGCACCTTCAATAACCCGGTGCTGGGGATTTTGAAACCAAACAGCCAGTGGAGACTCTGTGCTGACCTAAGGGAACTCAACAAACAGGTCCATACTTCCCGATGGCCTCTTCCCTACATTGACCAAGGGCTGGCCCAGATCCAGGGGTCAAAGGTATTTACTACCATTGACCTGGCCAATGGGTACTGGACTGTACCTGTCAGTAGGGAGGAGCAATACAAGCTGGCCTTTACCTTCGGGGGCAGCAGTACACTTGGAACCGGACTCCCTTCGGATACATCAACTCCGGAAATGAATTTAACATCTTTCTGCATAAGGCCATGCCCGACTTGGATCAAAGGGGTAACCTGGCCTATGTAGATGATGTTTTAGTCAAAAGCTCGACTGTGGAGGAACACATAACGGAGATCCGTTATGTTCTGACACAGTTGAGGGCTGCCAGAGCAAAACTCTTTCTAAAAGGCACAGTGGTGCAGAACCTGTGTCAATTTCTTGGGGCATGAGATAACTCATGAGGGTCTCTGTCCCCAGGAAAAGAAAGTAGAAGCCCTCCAGAAAATAAAAGACCCCACAACTCTGCGGGAACTAAAGAGCCTCCTTGTACTAACTAATTACAGCAGAAAGTTCATTGAGGATTAAGCAGAGATCACAAGACCCCTGATCCATCTTTTGAAGGGGGAGGTCAAGTGGGAGTGTGGTCCAGAACAAGCCGAGGCAGTAAGACAACTCAAAAGAATCCTCTCACAAGCGCCTTGCCTAGCTTACCCTGTCAAAAACAAGTTCTTCTTGGAAACAGGGTTCTCAAATACATGCTTGACTGCAGTATTATATCAAAAGCATGACAAGGTCAATAAAGTAATCTCCTATGCGAGTAAGACTTTATCTTCTGTAGAGGAAAAATTCAGCGATTGTGAGAAGGCACTCCTGGCAATGGTGTGGGCATTGAAGAATTACTGCCCGTTTATCCAGGGGGAACACATCATAGTGGAGACTGCACACCAACCTTTGCAATATCTTCAAAGTGACAGAATCCGGACCGGAAATGTGAGTAATTCCTGAATTACTTCCTGGATCCTGTCAATGCAAGTCTTTCCTGTGGAGGTCAGATATGGCCAAAACAAGAAGAGTCCCCTCGCGCAAGGTCTGGCTGAATTGCATGTTGTGCCAGAGAAAACTGTCTCGAGGAGGAAAGTCTTAAAAGCAAGGCCAACATGGAGGCATACCTTGATTCCCCACACAAAGTCTATGAAGAAGACAAGTGTGAGGGAATGCCCACTGTCTGTGTGGATGGGTGCTCCTACCATGTTGACAACAACGGGGAAAAGGAACTTGTGGCCGGCGTGGGGAATGCATGGGTGAATGATGCCCCAGAACCCTCCGCTGGGTACAAAATCGGTCCCCGAAGTAGTCAAGTGGCAGAGCTGATGGCTGTGCATCAAGCCATCCTCACTGCTGTCCAACACCAACTCCACAAACTGGTCATAATCACAGACTCAGATTATGTACGGAACGGGTTTGTGGAGCACCCGATTATCTGGAAAACCAGAGGCATGCTATGTGCTAATAATAAGCCTTTAAAACATGGAAAATGTATACAAAATATTGATGGTCTGGTCACCTCGAATGGGATGACCATCTACTGGAAAAAGATCAAGGGTCATTCTAAAGTAGAGGGACCAGACAAAACTGGAAATGACCTAGCTGATCAGATGGCCAAAACCGGAGCCATCCAAGGGGAGCTACTTGAGATTGAGTCCATGTTGGGGGAAATCCAGTTCACTGCTATCACTAGGTCCCAGATAAATGCTCACAATGAACTCTCAACTGCACAATGGAGTAAGGAGACCCCAGATGCTGATTTGATTACGGCTAAAAAAGGGGATCCAATAATTGGTCAATTTTATCAACACACTGAGGACTCTAAGAACTTTACCCTGACGGATACCGATTACATTGGGAAAGAGGACCTCAGAGTGTTGATGAAATGTCCAAAAAATGTTCCAAATCAAAGACGGTTTGTTGGTGAGGAGATCCATAGCTGGCCATGACCAGTGGGTGGTCCCTACCTCATTCCGAAGCCTGATGCTAAATCACGACCATGATGCGGCCACAGCCGGTCATCAGGGGTTTCATATGACATTAGAAATTTTGCAAAGGTTGCTTACTGGCCACACATAGGGCAGGACCTCGACCAATACTTGAAGGGGTGTCTTGTGTGTGCACAATTTCAGCCAACATCACTCACACACCGTGCTCCCCTCCAAAAGAGGGGGATGGCACTGCCTTGGTCAGATCTGCAAGTCGATTTTATCGGGCCTGTGATTCGCTCCTTTAGGGGGAACAAGTAAATGTTGACTGTAACATGCTTGTTCACTAAATGGGTGGAATGTCTCCCGGGCCCAAATTGTAAGGCAGAAACAGCAGCTGCCCTGATGATCAACCACATCTTCTTGCGTTTTGGACTGCCCCAAAGGATTGAGTCATACCAAGGTAGTCACTTCACAAGCGAAGTGATAACAAAGATGTGGGAGATACTTGGGGTCAAAAGGAAACTACACATTGCCATTACCAGCCATTTTCTAGTGGTGGAGTTGAGAGATGCAACAAAACTATTGTGAGCATATTAAAAAAGTTTGTGGCAGATTCTGGGCCAAGTTGGGGCATTTGATTAACCCTTGTCCTGATGGCCATCAGATCTACCCCTTCTTCTGCAACAAAAATGTGTCCATTTGAGCTGATGACTGGATGAAGGATGGTGCTACCCCAGCATCTGCTCTACAGAACTCAAGAGCAGACCTTGATAAATGCCTCCACAACTCATGAGTATGTTGAGAATCTGAGAAAACACCTTCAACATGCTTTTGCCTATGCTCAGCGGAATCTAGAATGATCTGCAGACAGTATGAAGACCCACTATGATCTTAAGAGAACTAAAAAAGAATACCAAGTAGGAGACCGGGTCTACTTGTACAATTTCCAAAGGAACCAAGCCAAACAGCGCAAATTCCTCCCAACTTGGCGGGTTCCTTTTGAAATTGTGGACAGAATCTCACCAGTCACCTACAAAATCTGCATCCCCAAGGGCAGTTTGGCAGAAGGGGAAGATAAGTGGGTCCACATGAATCAGCTGAAGAGTTGCCATCCCAGCCATACTTTGCGGCAAATAGAGGAGCAAACCGGGAACCCGGAGGGGGACATTCCGGCAACCTAGAAGAATCCACCTGTTTAAACCATTAGTAAATACAGGTGGGGAATATTGTAAATTGTTGTTAAGAAAGGAAGAAGGCAATGAATATGGCAAGGGAAATGTGCACGGAATCGCACAGTGAACAACTTTGAATCTAACACTGTGCATACAATACCCAAGACTCGTGTATACTAAAACCCAGGAGTGCGAATAGAGTGAAACAATAATACCAATATATGAAAAGGGATGTGGGGTAAGCACTTAGAACCTCTTTATGACGGAAAGGAAAGTCGGCAAACTCCTTACCCACTATGCTATTACAGATACTGACAGCGCTAAGCCCACGTAGAGGGCAAGCAAGGACAGGATCTGTGAGCTGACACTCTGGATTATACTGAATAAGGAACTTAGAAACAGTACTCACGAGGACCAGAAAGACCACTTGAATGTCAGTAAACCCACGAACCCAGTTGATCAAACAGGGACCCAGAAGGCTATAACAGCAATGGGTGGAGGATAACTAAATACATAAGACCCAAGTCAAGGGGCAAGTAGGAATTGTGATTATAGAATAGTGAGGAAAACAAAAGGCCTTCACACAGGGACTAGTTACAACAGCACCACACACCTAATAATCAATGGGAAATAAATACAGAAGTGCAATGGAAAACATGGAATGGATCCCAATAGAAAGTAAGGATCAGGAGCAGGGAAAATGATATCACAAAAGGAAACCTTTCCCACCCATCCAAGGAGAAAAGGCAGGAAGCTAAATCTATAAAGGGAAAGACTAATGCATCAAGTTTTTCAGTAGCAAAGGACAGCATCAAAGAAACAGAGAACACTGGCAAATTGGGCAGCATCAAAGGGTAAAGCACAGAGAAAGGCTGCCTGCAGACAGAGGAAGACAGAAAGGGAAATCCAGAAAGCAGAAATCAATTAAGCACATAAATCCGAAATCCAGGGCAAAGGAACAAGAAACAGGAACTGGGAAGTAGGCACAAAAGCTAGGAACAAGGAACAAGGGACCAGTCACAACAGGAACACTGCAACAATGACCAGTGCTGGACTGAAGCAAACTGAGGCTTTTAAAGCTGCTTAACGAGCTCACCCCTCAGGTGTGCCGCCTGCTGCACCTGCAGCCACAGGTGTTGCCTATCCTCCACCCAACCTTGTCCTGCAAGGGAGGAGGTGAAGCAGTGAGCAAGGCATTCTGGGAAGCATAGTCATTAGATTAAAGTAGCATGCTGGCTGCCAAAAACCTGGAATGGATCCGGAAGGGAAGTAACTTGGAAAATAAAGTTTTTAGCGCTCCCAATTCATCACAGCACTGCAGCATAAGGTTCGGAGGAAATGTCCAGTAGGGAATAAACCCCAAAACATGCCCCCAAGTGACGGGAACGGGAGCGAAGGGAGCGAGCCGTGACAGTATACCCCCTCCCACGGCCGACTCCAGGCGACCGTCACCCGCACAAAACATTTTCCTTCCATGACAGGAGCGCTTTGTCTTCGGAGGTGGCACTGACGGAAACGATGACCCGCGGGCAAAAGCAGAGGGACTGGAATGAATAGAATCAGGCCGCAGTCTAGAAGAGCCATAGGCAGGTTTCCGGTGAGGAAGAGACTCATGGGTCTAAGAAAGGCATGAAGGACTTGCAGGACCCGAAGCAGAGTTGGAAGGTCCAGGAAGCTCAGGCATTGGGAGCGAACACTCATACATCATTGAGGAGGGAGGCAGGCTGGTGCAACATGCTTTAGACAATGCTAGATGCTCTGGTAGCCTCCCTGCCGAGAGCGGACACACAGGAGGTGAGAAAATAGCAGGTTTCAGGAAATGTTCATGTTCAGAAAAAGAAGGTGGCAGCCGAGGTAGAGGTTCGGATCTTCTCCCGTCATCCATCTGGGTAAAGGCCTGTGGTTGAGGGTGACCAAGGTTCGACTGCATCTGTTCCACGCCTTGGGGGCCTGGAAGTCCAATGGGTTGTACGAGGCTGGCACTCCTGGTGTCAGTCATGTAGCCACCTTGTTGCACGTGGGATACAACCGCAGGGACGTTTGGCATACCGATAGGCGTGATAGACGCAGTACTTGGTACATCAGGCACACTCGCAGCAGGAGCAATAACAGGCACATCTTGAACTGCAGCAGTCATACCCTTCCTTTGGTTACTTGCACCCGACTGGTGCTGCAGCTGGGGGGCCGTGCCCGTCCCCTCCCTCAGGCTCATGTGGGATCCAGCAACAAGAAAGCTGTCAAGCGGCTGATCCAAATCGGCCCCCAAATGCGAACCGTCCAGCCCGCTATCCTGGTCGGCTACTTGTTCGGTGACTGGGCCATGGTGGATGGTATCTGTCTCCCTCTCGTAACACTCCAGGCAAGTCCAACTGCCTCACATGTAAGGCCCTCCCGAGTCGTGATCCAGCTTCATGTTTCTGAAGAGAGAGCTAGCAGAAGTCTCAGACTCATGTTGCATATTCGGGAGGCGCTGATGCTAGAGTCAAGCAGTTGGGAGAATCAACTTGTGTAAAAGGCAGGCATTCTGGTGATCCCCCTGAAGCATAAGAAGGGCAGGTTGGACGTTCATCCGTAATAAATGGTTGGGATTCAGGAGGTAACTCTGAAGTAGAAGAATATGCAACATGATCAGACAGAGTAGACAGGTGCACCTCCGATATTGGCAGCGAGGCTGAGCAGGATACAGGTCTCTCATGAACTGAAGCCAAACTAGCAATAGGCTCTGGGACTGAAGACATGCACTCAGGATGTGCTACCGGAGGCTCCATGGGTGAAGGATAATCCGCTGGATGAGTCACTGTAGCCGAAAACAGGCATGCCAGAGGAAATTCTGAGGCTGAGGGCATGCAAGCTGGAGCCGTCTCGTTAGCTGAAGACAAACTTGTCAAGGTCTTTGGCTCTGACCACGTGCATGGTGAAGGCTCTTGAGTGACTGGCAGACATAAGAATTGTTCATTGATTGAAGATACGTGTGTCAACGATGACTGCAGAGCCGTGGACTGGATAATCGAAGAGTCAATGGTTGTAGGAGGACAGACTGAAGTCCCAGAAGTCGACAGACACATTTGTGGCTCAGGAATGGAAAGCACCTTTAGGGCGGTTGACTCTTTGGCACCAGTAACCAAAGACTGAGCTGTACCCATGCCGTCCCTCTCCTTAGTGGATGACACAGAGTCTCTTCCTTTGTAGAAGTCAAAATCAACCAGAGGAATCACCATAGTAAAGTCTCTGTTAATCAGGATTTCGTCAAATGTCCATTCCTCTGTCTTAGCTTCTGAAAGTGGCATATTAACAATCAACAGTTCAGGAATCGCCTGCCGGGTCTTTCGTTCAGTATACTGTGGAATGAGTCCATCAAAACAAGAATTCTGTACTGTCTTTGACGGTTCGTTGTGACAAAAATTGGCAGAAGGAGGAGTGAACACAGAGGTAGCATCGTTTTCCACATCAGCTTGAATGTCTACTTCAGTCTCAGCAGCTAGATCAAGGGCAGAACCTAAGCCTACAGTAGTGACTGATTCTGTGTATGCCACCATTGTGGATTGTGTTTGGAAATCAGAAGCATGTATGTGTTCAAGCTCAGAATTATGACAAACTGCTACACAGGAAATCTTAGGTAAAGGAGTGGCTTGTAAATCTTCAGCTAACAGCAATTCCTGACAAACGGTAGAACAATTGTCAGAACCTGTGCCTTGAATAAGTGCTGTGCTCGAAAAAGGACATTCCCTCCCAATAGATTTTACATATTGACAAGTATCATGACCTACAAAAATCTCCGCACTCAGGGACTGAACAGTATTCACTTCATCAACGGATAAAGTTTGAGGTGTATTCAGAAAAGACTGTAAGGTTTTATTCTCCTCTTGTAAAGTATTGTATTCTTGTTTTAACTCCTCAAATTCAGCTTTTAGCATGCCCCGCCTTAATTGTACATCCCTATCAGTAGGCAGAGGGGAAGGCATGGTGGCATCAGGGCTGGATCCTGCCCTAGCCATCCGGATGTGCACTGATTGTACACTGTCATTTACTGCTTGCAGGATTTGTGATCTATACTCTCTCTTACCGACTTGGTCTGTGTTTCCCTAAAAGGCATGGTCTAGTAAAAAATGTTATTGTCCCTACGGGTCGGCCATGTTTTTTAAGCCTAAGTGGCTCGATTTTAGAAAACTTTCCTATGGACCTTACCCGAGTTTTCTTCCATTAAACGCACGCGAAAACAAGCACCAGGGAGCCGCCATTTTCTGATAATCCTATCTTTTCCCCCATCGCCCTGGCTGACCTGCTTTTGCAGCACTAAATCAATTCCCCCGCCCCTGAGCCTGACATTATCAAAACATTCATATTCCCCGCCTCTCTCCGTGACGTTACTGTGCTGCGTAGGCAAACGCACCCAGCCGTCTTCTGCGCGACTCCACACAGAACCCGGAAACCAACACAGATCAACTCACAACACAGAGCGCCACAATTCGGAATATGAAACTGTACTTTAAAATGAAACAGCAACACGGTACATTTGGTAAAGTACATTTATTTGACATTCAATGTTTAGAGGATATTCAGCAATTGCCATATGAACTCCGGAAGCCATTTATTTTCTTTTATCTGTATCTGCAATAACTGTTCCGTTTCATCTTGAGTCACGCGCTGTTCCTTTATGGTACACAGGGTGTTCATTTTCGTAAAAAGAATCACTTTGGAAGCACGGTGAACCGCAAGTCTGTTCCTTCAACTAGGCACTAGTCCAGCCTAAAGGTTGATATGTTGCTTCTAGCCACTAGTACAGCGTAAGGGCATGTGGGCCCTTGGCGATAGTCCCATAATATGGTGATCGTGCTCCAGTTGTTGACACGAAGCTGCAGGTGTCTGCTGAAGAATCCATCCGCCGGTGTCTCAAACAGATGGCAGTGGCAGAATGGGATCAAATATCTGTTATGAAAACAAAAAAATTATAATTAGTCTCGCTAGCCGAACTTCATTAATATTACTCATTTTATTTATTACGGCCGATCAGAAACTATTTGCTTGCAAGGATAGTTCAATGGAGTATGTTCGTCTCTAAAATCAATGCGAAAAGTAACGAGATAAATCGAGGCAAACACACAATGATAAACGACAGTTAGTCTACATGCGTGAGGAATGATATGATATATGATATGGAATTTGTAACGCGCCTATACTCAAGTGTTTCTAGGCGTGACGAGGCAGGTGGGGAACAAGGGCAGACAGACAACGATCCTACTAGGCCAGGTGTCTTTCTGATCGCGCATGGTGAAGGGCTGTACATGGTTAGTTGAATACAAATTAAATAATAGGGTCAGCTGGTGGCAAGTGCAAGGTAAATGCAGGGAGAAGGGGCTGAAGGATACAGAGACAGTCCCGTAGTGCAGGTAGGCAGTGCAGGGAAAAGTGGCTGGGCCAAGGACCGAGATCGGTGAGACCAGTGGACCTGCATGCCCATGTGCCCACTACGAACACGTTTTACTTGCTTTTCCTAGCTCTTCATTCATTCATTTATTCATGCATCCATTCATTAAATCTTCATTCCGGTATAAAAAGCGTGTAAAGATTTACTTACATTATATTTGAAATTTCCATTGTGTCTCTTCGTAATGCAGTCTGTAAAACGGACCGTGCTCTTGACAACGATTTTTCGTATACTGAACTAAAATGAAACTCGGTCTAGTTTCTGAATTTTCTGCCTTATCGTCTCTTACGTTATTGCGCACTCCCTTCAAATGTAGTTCTTTCGGCATGGTCCCTGTCTCAAGGTCAAAAAACAATAGACCCTTATACTTCCAGTGCGACTTGTGGGCCTCATCTGGGCGCTGTCCTTCGCATTCTTTATTTGCAACATCACGTAGTATATGCATCTGTGAGAACTTGAAGTTTAGAATCCGTCTATGTAGCGCGCCTCAATGTGCAAATGCGAACTGGCTTCTCTCCCAAATGCCACGGCCCGCTTGGCTGGCGCGTTCTAAGTGTCCCAATTTTGTCCCCGTTGTCTGCGAGCTTTGCAGCCCAAATTGAGACATTTAATTTTTTGCGGAAGGTCAGGGAAAGTATAAAGTACCACAGGAGTTGAGTTAAAAGTGAGATTTATTGTTTGTTTTATTATTTGCAAACGCAAGCCTCCCCTCCGTTAACAGTGCGCAACAGTGCGCGGCATTTACATTTACATGGGATGAGACATGAGAAAAATATATACATACACATATGTGAGGTGAATAGAGAGAATTCAAAGATGACACCCAGCTTGTTCGCCACCCATGATGGTGAAGGTAGGGGTTAGGTTTACAGGTACACTGTACAATAACATTTATTTACAAAAAGACAATCGTATTGCAATTATTTAAACCGGGATTTGTACTTCACAATCAGCTGTGCTTCGGGTGGGCATGGCACAGTCGCAATGTTCAGTGGCAATGGATCACTGCTCTGCACAGAAATGTCCAAAATTCCATATCTGTGCTTCTCTAACACAGCAACAATAAGGCCTTTCACAAAGTCGAACTGCATTTCATCATAGACTGGTTTGATCACCCATTGCTTACTTCGTTTCGAAAACACCTTAGTGTAGCGAGGCATCCTTACTTTACCCCTAGTCCTAGATTGTTCACGTCCGACATTGCTGTTATGGGCCAAGACCGCTAGTAGAGTGCTATGTTTCATGCCCCGAAAGCTAAAATGCAAGCGCTTTGGCTTGTACTTTAGGCACATATTGTGGAACACCTCCAAATCTCCTGTGTGACAGAATTCTGTCAGTCCTCTCAAATCTCTTGATAGAGTTTTGTCGAAAACAATCTTCTCAATGGCTTTGTGTGTCGGTGAAGATGGAATCAACCACTTCTTCTTCCGTGCCTCCTCTGGGGACAAAGGGTCATGTTCACATTGGTGGAAATGTTCATTTGCTGTCCAGCGGTGAACGTTGGTACAGTGGTGCATCAGTGACCGCCATTTTTCAAGTAGTATTTCCACTGACCCCTCACAAGTTTTTGAGCTCCACCAAAGATGGTTGGTGATAGAATGTGACCACTGCAAAATACTTTCAAAACCTTTTTTTTTTCCCAGCAGCCGAGATTTTCTTATTGATTGATTTAGCAAGATGCCATACGTCAAATTGATGTTTAATATGTGGGAACTGCTCTCTCATTGTCTTGGCAATTGAAACGTGTCTATCCATGGCTATGAGGTCGATGTGCATTCCCCTTGATTGTAGATATTCCACTGATTTTATAAATCCTAGTTTCTCCATGGCCACTGAGGATGTGCATTGTGTTACCTGCACGACCACCGAACTCACAATTTTCTTACTATCCATGTCCTGAAAGTGGTAGGTGCAGTACTTGGCAGAAAATCCAGGGCTGTCGCACTGTCCATCGCCGACTAGCCTGAATCGTTTGCCTTCGAATGTACTTGCTAGAGACAATTGTTCAATTTTCCAAGCATCACTAATGGCCGGAAACAGATAATCACGTTGGTATATGTAGTACAGCGCTTTAGAAATGAAATGAGTCCCACAAACTGAAAGAAAGCCTCTAACTTTCTAAAACTTGAGCCACTAAAAAGTGATGCAGCTGCACACAGTAGATTGCCTGCTGGCAGTTTCCCCAGCATCGGTTGTGCAGACCATGAGAACCTATGATTTAATCTACAGGCGGCATTTATTTTGACATTACTGCCTTTTATTTGACGAGTCACATTAATCAATGGCTTCCCACATACTTTCCCTCTAATGGAATGCACACATTTCAGCATACTTATAATTTCCATCAAACAACTGTCGAATACAATGTATTTGCTCTCTTTCATTAAACCGTCATCCTGCGTCAACGTTGTTTCGGCCTTTGACGTTGTGGAGATTTCAACACATTGGAAAGTAATATCGCTGATATCAAGTTCTGATGCGTCTATGGATGCTGCGGCTGGTTCATTCTCTGTCATTTCGACATCTATTACTTCAACATTGATGGGAGAACACAACAATGTCGACAGTTTTTTTGGTGGCAAATTTTTGGCGGGTGTAGATTGTGTAAATTGATCTGCAACTACTTCAGAGCTATCTTCAATATTTTTCAATAACATCTTCTTGTGGTGGTGCGGTCGCACTGTAGCTATGGTCCAATGCAACTTTGCTGTATTCTCCAAACACAGTTAATTCATGTTCTGGCCATTGGACATGAGCATCTTGAGTCTGAACACGCCTCGCCTCAATTAATAGTTCCTCCATAGTGTACACGGTCTGGCAAGCCACATCTCTCATTCGCTTCACTGTCTGTGTGTGTATAGTTCTGACACCCACGGGTAACTGGAGGAGAGATTGGAAAAGGGATGTTCAGTTTAAACACAAGGTGGAGTGTAGTAGAATTGACTGGAAAAAAACATTAAATAGTCCCCAGCACAAACATTTTTTTAAAGTTATGAACTGTTTGTAACTAACCTTTTTTTGTTTTTTTTTCTTTGCAACTTTTTTGACTCGACCTTCAACATCTGCACGCTGTAGCTCCGATTCGTTTCCGCATGTCCTCCCTTCCTCTTGCGCTGCAACGACTATATTTTCTGTATCCGCATAGACAGCACGGAATGAGGCTCCATCGTCTCCCTGCAACATAGTACTTTCATTACTATGTATCAAAATATTGTTAGCATAAAACACACGTGAGGACGAACACACAGGTACATCTCAATAGCCAAACACGATTTAAACATTGTGTGCAACAATCAAACGACAAGTATTCGACCAGTGATGATCTATTTCGATGGAACTGTCAGTATCCATACCTCTGGCTCTGCATGGACTGCCATGAATGGTTGCATTGGAGAGGAGGCATCCGCATCTCCCTGAAACACAGTACTTGCATTAGTATGCTTTTCAATATTGGAAACACAACACACACTTGGGGTCGACGGCACAGGTACATATAAAGAGATAACCACAAATGATGCATTGTCCAAAAGTATCAAGGAAAATCCAAATATGATCACATTTCATCGACTTATTTCAACGATTCCTTTACATCTGCATCATCTAAATGAGATGTTGTAATTGTGGTGGAAGCTCCGTCGTCTCCCTGAAACACAGTACTTGGATTAGTATGGTTTTCAATATTGGAAACATAACACACACTTGGGGTCGAACGCACAGGTACATATAAAGAGATAACCGCAAATGATGCATTGTCCAAAAGAATCAAGGAAAATCTAAATATGATCACATTTCATCGACTTATTTCTCCGATGTATTTACATCTGCATCATCTAAATTGGATGTTGTGATTGTAGTGGAAGCTTCGTCGTCTCCCTGAAACACAGCACTTGCGTTAATAGGGAAGAAAGTATAGCAAATGGAATCACGTTATATGATCACGCATGATGGAGCTGTCATTATCCATACCTCGTGCTGCTGAAGAATATCTATGGATATTGCAAATGTAGTGCACACTTCCGAAAGCTGTTGCGCCGATTCGTATACGCATGGTCCCGCTTCCACTTCCCCTGGAATTACTTGAATGTCAGGCTCTGCATCAAGTGCAGGGGTTGACGCTCCATCAACTGACTGAAACATAGTACTTGCATTAGTGAGGATTACAATAGTGAAAACATAACACACACCTGGGGTCGACAGCACAGGTACATATCAACGGCTAACCACGAATGAAATATTGTGTAGAACAATCAAACGACAAGAATTCCAGCTCTGATGATGACGCTCGATGGAGCTGTCAGTATCCATACCTCCTGCTGTTGAAGAACATCTAGAAATGTTGTAGATGTGGCGGACGCTTCAGCATCTCCCTGAAAGACAGTACTTGCATTAGTATGGATAACACTAATTATAACCGAAAACAAACACCAGTGGACGATAACTAAGGTGTATATCAATTGGAAAGCACTAACCAAACATTCGGTAAAATGATTACACGATAAAATAAAAATATTACTTGACATGCATAAAACAGGTCTGTAGCGGATTAGCCTAGTAAGATTACCTGATACGCGCTAGAAGTGGTTGATAACTGCGACCACGTCAAGGATGTAGAATGTTCTTGCTTCAGATTCAAGGGATAGTCAAGAAGTTGTAAAGGTAAATTAATGATTGATAAGGAAATGCCAATATTAAAAATAGCCATGTAAGGAGACAGAATACTTGTAAAATGCTCAATACAGCACAGTTCCCTGTTCCCATATATATACATTGCGTTTGTGGGTTATGAAATCGAAAAAGAATATATTGGTAAATGTCATTATTCAAAAAACTATACAATCATATCAATATCGAAATTATTACAAGGGATAGAACACCTACAATATCAATTAATCCGTTCGGATACCTACATACTACCGCAAGGCCTAAAGCTAAATCCGGACACTTGACTCACCGGTGGCGGAATGTGGACGAATAGAGTGGGAATAGCGTTTTCGAGCAATTTCCGTGTCGTTTGCTGTTTATTCTTCTTTGTTACCCAAGATGTTGTGTACATGTCCAAGGAAAAGTGCCGGCTGCAGATGCGGTATCGATCACCCCTCTTGTCCTGTAAGACTTGTTGGACTCTACTTTCCAGCTCATCCAGTGGATATCCGCAATGTCTGACCCATACTCTTATTCGATCAACAGTTTTCGGGAAAACATGCATTGTAGTGCCTTCAGATTTCACATGGGTCTTCGAAGGGCAACCGCTAATCGAACAGACAGGCATTGTTGATAAATCTGAAAAGTAAATATCGACATTATTATACAATCTTCAAGAATAAAGATTTGATACAAAAGTAAATGAATCATACAATGATCAATGCAAGGTTTGTTTTGGTTCGCAGGATCTATACCAGTTCATTATGTGCGGCTTAGTATTTGCATAAATTGCAGAAATGTATAAATGATGCGACTAAAAACTGACATGTGACTCATCCATTGGATGTTCTGTATTGCACGAGAAGGAAACAAGCTTACATCATAGACTGGACCCCCGAAGGATGCAATTCGATGACAATTGACACAGATGAAAATAAATAGATCTATTGTTAGCATAGCAATGGAAATTCAAGTCAATAGCAATGAGACCAATGAACATAGCACTATTGGGTACTCTACTCGCAAATAGATAGAAATTTAAAAATCTGCGAAATATGACCAGGATACATGGCCTTACCTTGACCAACGAACAGTTGGATTCAGCAAGCAGAGCAGTATGTTGCGGGAGAAAAGGTGGATGGCCACAGGTAGCGCACTGATGGGTATGCTCGAAGCGGTCACAGAAGTTCACGGATAGCACGACGACGAGCAGATTAGCATAGATCTCAGTGGTTCCCAGGTAGCACGTTCAGGAGTTGACTTGCAAAGCACAAAGATGTTCTCATGAGACATATCGAGTGGTTTTTAAAGTATTAGAAACTGGGGTGTGTTTGTGAATGAATGACGTATGTATGTCGTGGTATTAGGGGGGCGGCCTGCTTCAAGGGGAGGCCTGGCTGCAGACACGGGGTCTGAGGAGGCCATGTGACCGATGGCCCCTTGGCGTGGGACACCTTTTGAAGTGTACATGCTGTTTGGCACCTTGGCCGTTTACGCCCGTGACAGCCCCCCATGCCAGCGCTCATCCCCGGGTGCGAACCGCCTTTGATAGAGGGGGTGGGATGGATGGGCCTGGGGCGTGCAGATAAGGCAAGGGAAGATTGCGGAATGGAGACACACTTATGTGGATTGCAGGGGGGCGGCCTGCTTCAAGGGGAGGCCTGGCTGGAGACACGGGGTCTGAGGAGGCCATGTGACCGATGGCCCCTTGGCGTGGGACACCTTTTGAAGTGTACATGTAGTTTGGCACCTTGGCCTTTCGCGCCCCTGACAGCCCCCCATGCCAGCGCGCATCCACCGGCGCGAACCGCCTTTGATACAGGGGGGGTGGGATGGATGGGCCTGGGGCGTGCAGATAAGGCACAGGAAGACGGCTGAATGGAGACACACTTATGTGGATTACAGGGGGGGCGGCCTGCTTCAAGGGGAGGCCTGGCTGGAGACACGGGGTCTGAGGAGGCCATGTGACCGATGGCCCCTTGGTGTGGGACACCTTTTGAAGTGTACATGTAGTTTGGCACCTTGGCCTTTCGCGCCCCTAACAGCCCCCCATGCCAGCGCGCATCCACCGGCGCGAACCGCCTTTGATACAGGGGAGTGGGATGGATGGGCCTGGGGCGTGCAGATAAGGCACAGGAAGACTGCTGAATGGAGACACACGTATGTGGATTGCAGGGGGGCGGCCTGCTTCAAGGGGAGGCCTGGCTGGAGACACGGGGTCTGAGGAGGCCATGTGACCGATGGCCCCTTGGCGTGGGACACCTTTTGAAGTGTACATGTAGTTTGGCACCTTGGCCTTTCGCGCCCCTGACAGCCCCCCATGCCAGCGCGCATCCACTGGCGCGAACCGCCTTTGATACAGGGGGGTGGGATGGATGGGCCTGGGGCGTGCAGATAAGGCACAGGAAGACTGCTGAATGGCGACACACTTATGTGGTTTGCAGGGGGGCGGCCTGCCTCAGGGGAGGCCTGCCTGGAGACACGGGGTCTGAGGAGACCATGTGAACAATGGCCCCTTGGCGTGGGACACCTTTTGAAGTGTACATGTAGTTTGGCACCTTGGCCTTTCGCGCCCCTGACAGCCCCCATGCTAGCGCGCATCCACCGGCGCGAACCGCCTTTATATAAATATATAGTATATCGCCTTTATATCTATGATAGTATATTGTTGCTTATCAATAACAAATGCCACATACCGGAGATTCTTGTGAGCACAGACCCACACTTTAACCGGTGTATTATAGTGGTCAAGACCCTAAGGCCTGTATGATCCAATGGTAATTGTTAGTATAGATATATGTGTGACTTTTATAGAGACATAACCTACTGAAAGACTTTGAACAAGTGTTATTTAGTGCATGCATTATCGAGAATATGTTATGTTAGCTTAGATAGATAGTGACCACCCTGCTTCACAGCGACCAGACCTTTACCCATTCGGAGCAGAGATGTCTGACGTCCATCCTTGAATGGAGACACACTTGATTCATTTAAAAAATCGAAACAAACGTTGTTAAAATATATGTGGTGTTTTATTTTGTATCTTATTTTCATGACACAAAAATACAAGACTTTAAAGATTATACAGGTCAGGTTGCAGCACAGCGAGAGAAAATCCCCTGTACTGACCGCTGTCACTCGGGAACGTTTCTCTAATGGCACGAACGGCACAGGTGGGTATCACTCTTCGAACGCGGTGTCCAAGCCTCCCGTGGAGCCACCATGTAAAGGAACGATAGGCCACCAGCCTGTACCACCTGTGAAAAGGAATGAAACAAACTGTTTTTAAATGACCAAGATAAGTTTAATAAACGTTTGTTGTCAATGACAATTCATGTAACTAATGGCATTCTGCACGGACAAATGCTATCTAGACAATGCACACTATTGAACGACTTACATGCGTTACAATGATATGTAGATGTCATTTTGGATACAGTAGAAGATCATGAAATAGGAGTGGCATGACAAGCAGAGTATACTTACTCGTTACTCGGATTACGAGGACGAACAGTTGCGCGAAGTTCGTGCATAAGCACCATCATTATTCTCAACACGGCCCGTGTGAGGCAGGCTGCCCTGAAGTCTGGCAGCTCGGTGATGCATTGCGGTCGTGGCTCGCCTTCCGAAATGTAGGCCAGGCATCTCGAGTTTTCTCGGCAGCAGCAGTTCTCGTCCTCAGTTGGCATTAGCTTGCACCGATTGCATGTGCACCAGGTGGAGATGCCGTCCATTCGAATAGGCCCAGGCTCTTCATCTGTTGATTCGTCCTGCCAACTGCCGTCCGAATCCCCATCGTTTTCGCGTGCTTCCCTTTCCAGTAGTTCCTCCTTGGTATACTCGGGCTCGTACATGTAGGGCATTATTGTAGCCATTGTGTGGTAAACACAGTAAAATAATTTACCGAGATGGTACAGGTGTTCACACGGGCTACAAGCGGCGAAGGTAGCTGACCAGAGCACTGAAACGAGTCACAGAAAACTCAAAGTAACACAGAGAGAGGAATGGAATCGAAAATCTGCTGCTGTGTCTTGTGAAACGGTCTGTTTATACTTATTGAGCAAAGAGGCGTCCTGCCATTTCCATGGCGACACGTCATTAGCTGAAGCGCAGCGAATGTTGACACGAGACGTGCTTTGGCGTTGGGAAATGGGCGGTACGAGTCTGCTGATGACAGGCTCAGGGGCGGGGGAATTGATTTAGTGCCGCAAAAGCAGGTCAGCCAGGGCGATGGGGGAAAAGATAGGATTATCAGAAAATGGCGTCTCCCTGGTGCTTGTTTTCGCGTGTGTTTAACGGACGAAAACTCGGGTAAGGTCCATAGGAAAGTTTTCTAAAATCGAGCCACTTAGGCTTAAAAAAACATGGCCAACCCGTAGGGACAATAAAAACTTTTACTAGACCATGCCTTTACGCAGACTATTGACATCAGACCTCTTGGCATTAGGGACTACAGTAAGTACTTGTGCAGAGGAGTAAGCTGTAGACTGAGGGCTAAAAACAGAAGATATGCAAGGAACCCCTCTATTCTTTATGTTTGAATCATGAAACTGTTCAATCTGAGATAAAGCACAACCGGAATCATGGGGTTCAACAACAGAGGTACTCGTGTGTAATAAATCTAGCATTGTGTTGTTTTCCGCTGCTAAGGCTTGTGCGGACATAGAATCTGGATCAAAATTAAAGACAGAACTAGGATCAGGCAATGTACGATGGGCCATCCTGTGGGAGAAATACTTTGCACGTAAATACCCATTCGTGACAAGGAGTTCATTTAAGTCAGGATCAGTGATTTGATTGTCACAGGTAAACGTAAGGGAAGCTTTCTGTACAAACTTGTTAGTGGCCTTGCTGCCTTTCTTTCTTAAACTGGCCATATTCAAACGGGAATAACGGCTGGTCATACTGTTAAGAAAGGAAGAAGGCAATGAATATGGTAAGGGAAATGTGCACGGAATCGCACAGTGAACAACTTTGAATCTAACACCGTGCATACAATACCCAAGACTCGTGTATACTAAAACCCAGGAGTGCGAATAGAGTGAAACAATAATAGCAATATATGAAAAGGGATGTGGGGTAAGCACTTAGAACCTCCTTATGACTGAAAGGAAAGTCGGCAAACTCCTTACCCACTATGCTATTACAGATACTGACAGCGCTAAACCCACGTAGAGGGCAAGCAAGGACAGGATCTGTGAGCTGACACTCTGGATGATACTGAATAAGGAACTTAGAAACAGTACTCACGAGGACCGGAAAGACCACTTGAATGTCAGTAAACCCACAAACCCAGTTGATCAAAAAGGGACCCAGAAGGCTATAACAGCAATGGGTGGAGGATAACTAAATACATAAGACCCAAGTCAAGGGGCAAGTAGGAATTGTGATTATAGAATAGTGAGGAAAACAAAAGGCATTCACACAGGGACTAGTTACAACAGTACCACACACCTAATAATCAATGGGAAATAAATGCAGAAGTGCAATGGAAAACATGGAATGGATCCCAATAGAAAGTAAGGATCAGGAGCAGGGAAAATGATATCACAAAAGGAAACCTTTCCCACCCATCCAAGGAGAAAAGGCAGGAAGCTAAATCTATAAAGGGAAAGACTAATGCATCAAGTTTTTCAGTAGCAAAGGACAGCATCAAAGAAACAGAGAACACTGGCAAATTGGGCAGCATCAAAGGATAAAGCACAGAGAAAGGCTGCCTGCAGACAGAGGAAGACAGAAAGGGAAATCCAGGAAGCAGAAATCAATTAAGCACATAAATCCAAAATCCAGGGCATAGGAACAAGAAACAGGAACTAGGAACTAGGCACAAAAGCTAGGAACAAGGGACCAGTCACAACAGGAACACTGCAACAATGACCAGCGCTGGACTGAAGCAAACTGAGGCTTTTAAAGCTGCTTAACGAGCTCACCCCTCAGGTGTGCCGCCTGCTGCACCTGCAGCCACAGGTGTTGCCTATCCTCCACCCAACCTTGTCCTGCAAGGGAGGAGGTGAAGCAGTGAGCCAGGCATTCTGGGAAGCATAGTCATTAGATTAAAGTAGCATGCTGGCTGCCAAAAACCTGGAATGGATCCGGAAGGGAAGTAACTTGGAAAATAAGGTTTTAGCACTCCCAATTCATCACAGCACTGTAGCATAAGGTTCGGAGGAAATGTCCAGTAGGGAATAAACCCCAAAACATGCCCCCAAGTGACGGGAACGGGAGCGAAGGGAGCAAGCCGTGACAATTGTATTCAATGTATGCATGTACCCCACTACACGAGTAGTAGTGGGGAAATTTCACTAACCATGCTCTGTTCTGTCTCATAGCATTGGAACCAAGAATTTCTCATTACCAAGGAGGACCACCCGGGGACCGGGAGGAAAGACCCAAGGAGCCCTGAGTATCGCTCCATACTCCCATCCAGAACCGGCAAGGAGAGCACGTCGATCCAGCACTGATAGGAGAAGCAGATGACTTTTTCCACATGGACCAAAGAAAAAAAAAAAGAACATCCCAATCTCCCGACTTCCCCTTGACGGGGGGCAAATTCAAGTCAGGAGGGGGGGCTCTGTGGGATGTTTTGACCCACTTTTGCTCTGCTATGCCGCATCACTCTGTTATGATGGTGCCAGAAAACAGCAAAATGGCCGCAAAACCCTTGTGTGCGCCAAAACCTCTGAAAATCGCGCTTTGCAACGCACAAAAAGATGGCTGCCCAATCTGCCACGCATTTTGTCAGTGGTGGAACAGGGATCTCACTCCTGAAATATGTCACTGGGCTCCACAGTTGAAAATGGAGTACAGAAGGAAAAAGCAGTGCTTTGCTAAAGGAAACCCAAAATCTTGCTTTAAATCCCTTTTCCTTTGTTGCTGAAACTGCAGAATGCTGGTACAGAACACCCTCAAACATCCAAAATTCTTTCTGGGTGCTACAATTCACTTAGTTTAAGAAATCATTGTGAATTTACAAAGTCCTGAAAATCTGAAAGCATAAGGAGACTTTCACAGCAAAAGTGGCCTGTCTTTGGATCTGTCAAAAATCTCTGGGTGCAATACCCTGGCCCGCCTGAATGACAGCTGTCAGGAGCCTGCCTGATTAAACTTTAACATGTATAAACTGAAATCAAATGTTTGCAATCTAAGAGGCCTGTACTGAGAGTAACGCATATTGTAATTGTTTTGATCCCATGGTTTAAAATCTTGAATGATAATTTTAGCTGTGATTTGATACAACAAGTTTGTTTTAAGTTAAGGAAAAATTCAACAGAAGTAACAATTAAAATTAAACCTGGCTGAAGCTACCAAACTGGAATAACAAGTTTTCTAACAGAATGAAGGCAGGAAATCACACAGAAGCGTTAAGTATGGGATAGGAAAGAACCTGGTCTGCAGAGGCATGAGGAACAATGACCAGATGCAACTAAGGAAATGTGAGGTGTGAAGACAGTCGTAAATGGCCTCTGCCAGGAGCAAACAGGGAGGAGACTGCTTCTGGATTGCAGGGAGACAAAAAGAGGCGGGCCCAAACCATCTGTAGCTGAACATTAACAAAGAACAATTTGTTTAAAGACCATTAACTTGCTAGTTAAAATTGGGAAAAATATAAAAGTAACAGATTTGTTCATCTACATTTTGGCTGCACGTTTCAAGAGGTGGCAAAATCGTGTGACATGTTCTGGAAAGAAATGGCAAGAAATGTGATTTTATGCAAAATGTATTTCTGCTAGAACTATGAAACTTTATACACTTATGCCCATGTTAAACACGCACACTTGTAGAAATTTGCTTAAAAATTGGACATTGTGTTCCGGATGAAAAGGGCAAACATCTGTGAAAAGCGGAGACAAGATCCCACAGCTACAGGGTTTTGAGGAGTAGCTGCTATGTAAAATATCTAATCTGTATATGTGATTGTTATAGAGATTGCACATGTGTAAATATGGATTGTGCCAAAAGTAGATTTTGTGTTCCAGGGGCCAGGGATGGATTCTCAGCCTCATAAAATCACACCATAAAGGTGACACTCTGTTTCTCTCCTGCTATCAAGGCAGAGAGCAGACTCTGACCCAATCACCTGTCAAAAGGGGCAAGCTTAGGCTAAACCAGCCCACACACCCCCTTTATGACATCTGTTCATAGCATAAATAGACACAGCTCACCACACAAAAACACAGATTCACTATCCTGATCCTGGCGGAGCACCCTGCTGCTGAACACTACATCTTCCTTGCTCCAGACTCCAGAAACTTGGCAAAGCAGAAACCCATTGCATAGCTGAACCATTTTCAGCTAGGCCTTAAAATTCCAGAACCAGAACCCCACAGACCTAAGGGGAAGCATCATAATACAGCCGGGCTGCGCTGTACTGCTTGCCTGCTGAAATAATTATCATCAGAACCAAAAAGGGCAGATCCAGTCCAGTCCTGTGCTGTGACCAGAGGGCCTTGCAGATCCAATCCAGTCCTGTGTGGTGACCGGAGCGCCTTGCAGATCCGATCCAGTCCGATGAGCCCAGCCGTCTGTCCTAACCAGATCCAATCCCCTGACCACAATTGACGGTTCCATTTAAAAACATATCCAGTGAGTATTTATAGGAAGAATTGTGTCACTGGCATATGTATTTTGCATAGTCAATCCCTATCTTAAAACCATCCTATCTTGTATTCAGAACCTGTATTGTTAGGAGTATTTTTTTGAATTGTCTGAACTCTCTATCCAAACCACCCTATTTTTCCTCCTGTACTAGTAATGTTAAAACTATCTTTGCGCTGATCTTTTCTCATCTGAAGAAGGCGAGTTTCCTCCGCTGGCAGTCATTCTGATCAAGTGATTGTGATCCTGTGTGGTATTCGTTTTGTTCATAGTCATCCTCTAGTGTAAGAAATCCTTTTGTCATTTTAAAAGTGCATTCCTGTTTTCCATTCTTGCGCCTACCTTGAAAAAACGACCTCTACTGAAACGGCCATAACTCCCTCCATTTTTGTGCTCGAAACAAAATCTAACATCCACAGCTTTAAATCGCACCTAAAACCGCGTTCCAAATCAATACGGTTCTCCTGTTATCGCGAATACAGCGCAGTGAAAAGTTTGCCGCAACTTTTTGTTTTGGGAAATTCTTACACGTGTAAAACAGCTTTTGATTGCTTCCAACCTGAATTTTAAGATTTCAAATTGTTTCTTGGTATTAAATCGTTGCTTGTGTTTATGTGCAACTATCCAAAGCGGCTCCCAAAAGAATTTATAGCAATTTCACAAATTTAGACCATATTTGGTGTTTTTGCCCAGTCCATTCTAAGGATATCTTTAAAAGCCATTCTGACAGCTTGACAGTCAATTCGGTTTTCTCTTGTGTTTGAAAGGGGGAAAGTGGGATTGATATTCTGTTGAATTCTGCCTTTCCTGAATACCTGTTCTCTCCTCCTATCTCTTTACATTGCCTATTGGGGGGTTGAGGGGTATGCAGGGGGAACCTTTAACCACAGTGCTATCCGATCTGAAACCACACATAAGTATTATTTTCTGTGCTGAATTGTTTGCTCGTTGCTACTCCTTGTGTATTAAAAAGATTATTCTGTGTTACCTCACCCCATTGGTGAGTGTGGTGTACCTATTAAAACCTATTGTGATAAAATTTTAAATACATAAATAAATCTTGACCTTTGTAAACCAGCCTGATTCCTGGTTCAGTGTGACCGGGGGGGTTCCAGGAGGAGGGCGTGATATGAGTGATATATTGTTCAGAATAAAGAACTTTTAGACCAAAATAAATAAGGATTTCAGTTGTGCACTACATGCTAGGCGTTGACTTGGGTGTATGCCGGATTGAAATCACTTACAGGAGTTTACACGACTATTGAACATGGGAACAGAAAGCGGCATGGAGCGTATTAAGCAGAATAGAGGCACCGGAGACACACGTCATTGCAGGTAACACTACTAATCCCCAAACCCACTTATTCCAGTGTTCTGTAATATTTGGTATCCTGTACCTTCCTGGTGTTATGTAATACACCGGTCCCATTGAGACACTCTGCAACCACACTTTTTTTACAACCTGACGAACGCTTTAAAAGCATTGCCAGTTGGATGCAAAAGTTGTCAAATGATCCTCTGCTCTGCAGGAAAATAGTCTTTCAAATGTGCCACGTCCCCGGTGTCTGTGATCAATTGCATTTCTACAAAACAAATGTGTATAAAACGTTACATTCACAGCAGGCATGACATTTACCAAAACGTGTATATTCTTTAGGACAACAGGTACATAAAATGCATTCTGTAAAATGTCACCAGTTTACAATGTCACGTGAAAGTACTCGAATGGTGGTCCTGTAGAGTCATTCGCTAGTTGCCGTTACAAAAATCGACCTAGAAACTTTACTACATCATAACGTTTTGTTGTAACAACAAAAACTCGGTATCAGGTAATAATATTCCCATATATATGGTCGCCGTAAATAATATCGCCGGGAAAATGTTGTGGCGATATTATTTGGGTGACCATATATATGGGGACAGGGGCAAAAAAAAATGTTTTTTAAAAAAAGAAAAAATGTTCCATGCAATAATGTCGCCACAAAAAACGGCCATTTTTCGGCGATATTTTTGCATGGCGAGATTTTTGTGGCGACATTATTACATGGAACCCAAAAACTCTACTTGTTGTTTTGTAAGGTACAGGGGAACTTGAGCGTGTGCGTCACTCAGATTGTATGGTGGCGGGAAGGACTTGAAGAATATGTTTTGCAATTGTACTTTCCCTTCATTTCACTCCTATTGGAGAGGGGAAGGAAAAAGAGAACAGCGGGCGAACTAGGACGAGGTGGAAGCTCAGATTACTTACATGTAATACGAGGCCAGACCAACACTCTTCCTGTTAATTCAAGCAGTATCAATCTTTTTTTATTTATTGTGCATTCGGTTAATTTGAAATAACATTAAGCACATGAAAGAAATACAAACCAACATCAATTCATTTAACTGTCATTAAAATACCTTTTTTAAAAAGGTATTAAAATCAGCACATCATGCATTTATATTCTTTAATATTCCACATGCTACTTGGTAACAGAATTTGGTCAAATCTCTTTGAGGCTTCCTTCTATACCGCATAGGCTGAGGGAGTAATTACTATGTATTTGGCCCCCAAGATAGTTGACTAAAGCTGATCACCAGAGATATTCTCAATTTTAGTAACAAATCTCGAGTATACTTTCATGTAACAGTTTAGCAGCTCAGGGCAAGCCGTCAATAGATGACGTCTGGTCTCGACTTCTTTGGCGCAAAGTCGGCAAGAACCTTGTGTCAATAAGGAGTTTTCCCAAGATCCCAGCACCTCTTTCATCCAGAGTAAATTTAGCCGCAGCAGCGAAATCAAACCATTTAATTCTATAGGAGAGTTCTTAGTCAAGTAACTGCATGGAGTGTAAAAAGGGAAATTCTGGTAAGAGAATTCCCTATATCTTTTTTGTCGTGAAGTCTGTCAACATTTTTGGCTCGATCCCAGAGGTTTGATTTTATTTTTTATTTTCAATTCATAATTGGGTTCAGAGACGAAAATGTTGGGCTTAAAGTTCAGTGCTCTTAAATGAGCCATTGCAGTTAATTGCAATTCTGTTATGAATGCATTATTGCTCCTGACTCTGAGGTTTGGAATAATTAAGAGTTATTTGTTGCTAGGAATTTGGCGTATAATAATGTTCTACGTACAGACCCTGTTGTTGTCAATGACATTATGCCGTACTCCAGTCTTAACATTTCTACTGGTACTGCATTGGGTAGATTCATTACTGTTCAAAGCAGTTTACCTTCACGGTTGTCCAACCAGCGTACATGTGTATAAGGAAGTGCCTCAAGGGCATACAATATTGTAGGAACTATACTAATACGGTAGATATCTAACAGTCTCTCAATGTTGTATCCCCCCTCGTGAACTATGTAATTTTTCAGGACCAACTATTTTTTCTAAATTCTTTCAAGGATCGTTTCTGCGTAGTACAATGATGTTTGTTTTATTTTCACAGGGAAGCCTAGGTATTTAAAAGCATTAGTTCTTTCCAAGATAGTATGTTGCAGTTTCCATACGAAAGGGTTTTTTTCTGGAATGTTATTACTCAAACACATGGTCTTTGTTTTTGCTGTGTTGATAATCATTTAATTCCTGTGTATGCTGCCAAAGTGTGTATCGTCCAATAGGTGGTTGATCAAAACAGAATTGAATTGTCAGCGTACAATAGGCACAGTATTTGTTTGCCATTTATTTTGGGAGGAAAGATTTTAGTCTGGCGCAGTTCCTGCTCTAGGTCAGCAGTATTAAGATTATAGAATATCGGACTCAGAACACAGCCTTGTTTCAGGCCTCTATTGGTTTGGAGGTAATTGGTATGGTCACCTATAGTTTTCAGTCGTATTGTGACTGACGTGTTGGTGTACAACTGCTGTATATAATACAGTAATGTTGGATCAATGCCCATTTTTTTGTTTTTCCCAAAGTATGGGTTGTGACATAAGATTGAAGGCTTTACAAAAATCAACATAGCAACAGTACAGATTTTTACCAATCTTGTTACTATACTCCTCGATTAAGAATTGAAGGGTGCAGATATTAGCTGTAGTACTGTGCGATTTTCTGAAGCCTGGCTGGTATTGAGTAAAAAGGTTTGTGTTTTTGGCCCAAGTTCTCAGTTTATCTAATATAATAGTGGCAAATATTTTCTGGCTGGTATCGATCATAGCCAAAAGGTGATAGTTGGAGGGTTCCAACCTATCGCCCTTTTTGAAATATAGGTAATAGCACTGATTTACACCAGCTTGCAGGTATACACCCGGTGGATTCAATGTGGGCGTATATAGATTTTAGTATTTTAGCTCACAACTCGGGATGGCCCTTGAGGACTCTGTTCGGGATACCATCTGGGCCTGGTGCCCATGAGCCCTTAAGTTTTAGGATAGTGTTCACCAGAGTATCTTCTTCTATATCCAACTTAGTATGATGGTAATTTTCATTTGAAGGGCCATCAGTAGTGTAATGAAGTGAAGAATCATTGTATAGGTCTTCTATATATTTAAACAATGTTTCCTAAAATCAACATTAATCATTTGTTTTAAACCAGGAAAAGATCTTTAGCCAGTTTGAATTATTAGTGGACCTTTTATGCTACTGCGGCCAGTTTCTATACTGTGTGGTCAAGTTAATAATACATCTATGTTTTTCATAGAAGTTTAGCGTAGGGTTCTGCCTAACAGCAGCACGATCCCTACAAAGTGCCCGCTTCTTTTTGTCTATTTTAGGATCAAAAAGTGCATTGTGTTTCATTTTGTCATAGTTAGTTCCCCTGTTCCTATGCATACAGGCATTTCAGTATCAATCTCAATATCCACCAAGGGTAGGGAGGGTGGGACGTTGGACTGGGACAAGGAAAAGAAGGACTCAGTGTCATGGGATTACCTGTAAATAATCTGAGCATTACCACTTCGTCCCACTTCCTCATCCCAGTCCTTACATAATAAAAGCTCAAAAGCAGTACACTAGATATTTCTTAAACAAGAACTCACTAGGCAGAGGAGCAGTGCCAAAAGTGTCCCATTATTAGTGAACGTCAATCAGCCACGCAGGACACAGATTACCCAAAAGTGAGGTCGGGAGGTGGGCGGTAGGAGGGGAAACAGACGTGCAACTCGTAGTGGGTGAAAAACGTGTCTGGGTGTGGAAGGCTTGCTCCCCGAGTGAACTTGCCCAGAAACAACACAAAGATGGCCCTCACTTTCCACAATTGGAAGTTCGTCAAGGTAATCCTAGACCACCCTGCCCACACCCAGGAGGTGGGGAGCAGGACTTCAGAGGAAACTGGGCCTAAGGTGGGAAGACCCAGGTCTTTATGGAGGGGTACATCAAAACGAACCTCTTAAAAAAAGGAGGAGAGGACCTCTGGCTCAGCCCCTCCAGTACAACCTAAAGATCTGGGGACTACAGATGAGGGCCCCAAACTCACCCAGCCGCCTGGACGATAGGATTCGGCTCCAGCAGTGCAAATGTGGGTAGCTGAGAGAGCCCTACATCACAGGACTGCGGTAGACGAGCGCCGGGATCTCAACAAAACGGTAGGCAAATGTGTAAACGGTCTTCCTAAACAGTGTGATCCTAATGAAAGGAGTAAAACACGTGTGGCGCATGTACACCCACGTCAAAAAGGAAGATCTTCCTGGAATCATTCTGGAGTCATCCAGTGACCATCCCATAGTCATCCATGGCCAGTTCAGGGCGATCATCCGGAACCATCCTGAAGTATGTGTATAAGCCGAAATATTTAAATGAGATGACTCTAGAGTTATCACAAAAACTACTCCAGGATGAGTTCTGATTACTTCCAGTGCTCTTGTATTACTCCAGGATGACCCCATGACAACTTCAGGATGGGTGGGGAATACTCCAGGATGACTTCATGACAACTTCAGGATGGGTGGGGAGTACACCTGGATGACCCCATGACAACTTCGAAGGGGGGTGGGGGATTACTCCAGGATGACCCCATGACAACTTTAGGATGGGTGGGGGGATTACTCCAGGGTGACATCATGACAGCTTCAGGATGGGCGGGGGGATTACTCCAGGACGACCTCATGACAACTTTAGGATGGGTGGGGGGGGATTACTCCAGGATGACCCCATGACAACTTCAGGATGGGTGGGGGGTACTCAAGGAGGACACTGTGACAAGTTTAGGATGGGTTTGAAACCGTGAACAATTATTAGACAACTTCAGGAGAAGTTATTTCATGTTGCTTCCAAACGATTTAGGAAAAGGATTTTGATTAATTGTGTGTAAGACAGGTGATATTACTATAGGGTGAGTCTAGTTAGACTTATGGATAGTGTACTGGAAAACCTCAAGGGAATTTGCAGCCATTACTTTCCATCTTTGATAGAGCACTCAAATGTCATTAACTAAGGTTCGCTGATTTAGTTTACAAAACTACAAATCCAGCACACAGTGTCACAAACCAATCTGTAACCTCCCTCATTTCAGTTCTCACCTCTAGCTAACATGGCATCACACCCAATAAACTACCACAATTACAAATCACTGCACTAAAATACACACTTTCAGTGACCTAAACAGAATCCGTTAAAGGTCTACGTGCATGACAGACTGCCGATCACTTCACCCAATATCACTATAAGCAGCTAGAAATTAGTTCAACCATTCACCACACCCGAGTAAAACCCCTGTGCCCCATCAAAGAAATCAATAGCACAAAAACATGTACAATTTACAATTTGGCACCAACCTACAAATTCACCAGATCATTTATATAGTTCTACACACAAGAGGACTTGCATCTTCAGTTTAACATAGCAGCATGTGAGCTACAATTACGTTGTCGATTAGTAGCAGGGCTGACATAGCAACCAAATTCGGTTGTGGGGATATTCCAATTCCATTGTTTTTTTAAGACCACAATCTGAATGATTGCGCAGGTGTGTGGGAACGTATAGGTGTCACTTCACTGTCCAAACAGCCATGACCATCATACACTGTTGAGAAGACATGGTGATAGACATGGACCTGTCAAATTAGATCTGTCCGACAAAACATTTGTAGCAGACAATTGACTGTTACTTTATAGTCCAATATTTTGTGTTGTTGTGCAGCTTCATCTTTGGGAACTGCAACATTACGCTGAGACATCTGCCGATTTAATGCTGTGTCTTTCAATTGTCCAGGTGAAGTAAGAGCCAGGTTCTAAGGAAGGAATGTAGGTGGAATGAAAAAACACTAGCCATCCCTTCCAGCCTTTGTGAACAGCCATTAATACATTTTGGAATAGTCAGTTTCCACCAATCATCTTTTACAATATAAATCTCTTGTTTTTTTCACTTCATCTTCTTCTTGTAGTATACTCCAGATTCCACCAGTAGCTGCTTTTTCTCCTCTACCTTTCTTTTTAAACCCTCAATTAGTCCCTCTCTATCACAATAGGTTTTCGTCAAATGTTAATACTGTTTCCTGGCTGCGGGTATGAAAAGGGCAAGTTGAAACTTCATAATGTGACTGCCAATATAACAAACATTTTGCTTGAGCTGTACACTGGGGTAAGTGACTGCCCTTAAGCACGATCCTATCCGTCCACTTGGATGTTTGCTTATTCTTGCTCTCTTTCGTACTTTCCCTCCCTCCCCATGCAGCTACCCACATCTCAGTCTAGCTGCACACATACACTGACCTGGACTACGGTCCTGAGGGCGTTCAACCCATAGCGCTTTGGCAATAACATAAGAGAAATCAGTAGACCATCTATACTTCAGAGAGTTACTCTAGAGGAAAGAGATGCTGTAAAAGAGTTGTGGGCACTGTGCAGCATTCATCTGTATGTGTGAAAAAGGGAATACCTTCATGTAGGGATGTCCGATGTACCCACCTCCCCCCAAACATCAAATAAATTAACAAAAAATGCATTGCTTACCTGACTAGAAAAGCACAACTGCCTAGAAATCCTTTTCTTCACGCATTTCTCTTCTACTTTCATCAAGACCCTCTATCAGCCATTTACAATTAACTTCACCCGGAAAGGCTCAAATTCCCCATCCCTTCAAATACACAGAGAATTGTCGGAATCAAAGAAAAAGCACAAAGAGTGCCATGATTTGAGTTATTTCCTAAAAGAAGACATTTAAAAAAAAGTACATTTAGTATGTTCCATGTATTTGTGAACCAGGTCTGTACCCAAAACCATTCATTTATACTGGGCTTGCTATGGATGTTCCTGCCTGATGTGTCCTGATTTGTGTTGTAGCGTCTCTTGGTGCTTGGTAACTTCCACCAAGACTTTCACCCATTGTGTCTTAGTTGCATCTGCTCGCTAATAAAATTAGAGGTGGGTGTTCTGGAGAGGCAATACTTTCTTAACTGCAGAGCTCTTGTACCTACAATGCTGCAGCAGTCATTTTGTGTGTGTCCTTTAAAAGACAAGCACCTGTTTCAGTTTCTTAAATGTAAATATCAACCATAGAGAGTCCCAACTTGCAGACAGAAACATGTACACAAAATGATAGGGACCAGAAATAGGAGGGTATGCAGGAACAGAACCCATGATCAAAGTGATCTTTACTGGGGGATGGGAACAAAAAGTAAATATTACACCTTAGCAGAATGCCTTTGCTAATATGAGCCAGGCACTAACCTTCAAAAGGGTCAGATGTCTTCCCTAACCCCCATAAGCATCGCTACTGTGCCATAAATTATGCATTAAAGCGGAACTAGTGCAGTGCTCATAGCAGTGAAAATATCCTGCAAAAAACTAAACCAAGCCACAGGTACATTTTGCAGAGGCATGGTTTCTCACACATGCGCCACGGCCCGATACATGTAGATAAAGTAACTACTTAGAAGGTCAGGTGCACCTATCCGAGGAAGGCATGGACCTATTTGTGTGGAACATTGTGGGGGCACTGGAGCAGCAACAGCGTTAAAGCCAGAGGGGGGCAGCCAGTAGGAGCATTTATCCCCCTACTTAGCGACTATTTGAAAGCAATCAGCCTGGTCAGTGGAACAGTCATTGTGTGGAACTGGGAAGGAGACAACCCACCCACGAAAAGGGGGACTCTGTATGCTGAACAGCTAGGGTGCCTTAAGGCAGTGGCCTTCAAAATGGGGGAGAGGGCCCGTAGGATGCCCCGTGGTGGGGGGGGGGCTTGAAAGATTATGGTGACGGTTTTTTAATAGAAAATATAAGCATTTGTGAGGGGGGCAGAAACTAGATTTTACTCAAGGAGGGCTCAGCATAAAAAGGCTTGAAGACCACTGCCATAAGGGAATAAAGTGATCTCCCACTTTCAAATAGCAAAGCAATTAACAGTACTCCTTTCACGCCCAGGTCAGAAAACTCCTGCTACCGCACCAGTCCTCTAATACACTGTCAGTCTAGAAAAATGGATACCTCTCATATGTAATGGCAAACGTATTTTGATGGCCATTGGCCAACTGTCTCATGCACGATATGACAGACATATAGGTTTCCTAGTTTGCGCATGAACGGCCATTTTGATGTAACAAGAATCGCCATTTTGTTTTCTAACCATTGCTCATTGCTTTCTGTTCTTATTGCCTCGCAGTACATTTTCTGCTTACACTGCTCGACTGTAAAACATTGTTATCTGCACGTAAAAGGACAAGGCCGTAGGGCCACGAGGATAACAAAAGTTCGTTGAAACACACCATAGGCAGCGCCAGGAAGAATGCCCGGCTCCCTCCCGAATGTAGCCTTGAAGCAGAGCTGCACAGCATTTAATCATTTCGCAGCTGCCAGCCAGTCTCGTTATATGGTAGAATAAAGCAGCTAAAGGCTTGAATTATGCTCTTCTTACGGCCCCCCTTTGCTGAGCCCTGTTAGAGCGTGTCGGCTCCCAGGACACGAATAGCACCTCATAGATAGCAAGGTCTGGAATGCAACTCTTCCCCCGTATGTAGCTCGCTTCCAAGAACAGAAACACTGTGTTCTGTTCAACAACTGAAAGATGCCTCCGCACTTACAAATTGCATATTGTTACTAGAATAGATATTTGAAGGTGTCATAATTGTCAAAAGTGTCCATCATCACACCGAGTTCAAAGAAACCCAATAAAGGGGGGTGTTAAACATGTCATAGCTGATTGTTTGATATGCATTTTGTATATATGTCACTCTCTTGCGTCCCTCGAGGTCTAGAGATACACGTCGTGGGGCGTGAGACAGAGTTGGCCAACTGAGACTTTTTGCTTTGCAATAAACCCTAGCTTTAAAGGGGAGACTCCTTTAATGCAAATTCAGCTGCTGGACAATTAACGGATGCCACTTTTTTTAGTTGGCTGGTGTTCCATGGCTTAAGTGGAAGCAATGATCAGGTTGTAAACATTGATAAGAGAAATAAATAGATGGGGGGCATCTGTCCACTGTTGGTTAAAGGAGCCCTTTTCTCTCCCTTCTTAATGAGAGCTTGGACAGCCAATCTCTGCAACCATTCTCTGAGTGCAGAATCACAACAGCAAATCTAATTGGAGCTTTTGTAAAGTAAAGCCCAAAGCGACCTGCGCCATCACAAGCAGGAATGCAGGAATCAAAGAACGCATTCATCAGGATATTTCAACCATCCCCAGCCTGAGACTAGACCAGGCAGTGTGTGCAGCACACCCCATACCACACACCGGCTCAAACAGTCTGCATTTGGCAGCCTGCTTCAGAATTAAGCAATATTAAAGATGCTGCAAAATCACACACGCTTCCAACGAGCCACAAATCAACAATCCCCACACAAGGGAAATCTATGCCAGCACATGAAGCTGCCTGGGCAACTTATTGAAAATTGTAAGCGCTGTGCCCTTCACATAGACACATTCTCACAGGGGCTATGAGACACTGCAATGTTCTTAAGCAGACGACAGAGTCAAATCTTGAATATCGCTGGCCCCGTGCAACTCTTTTCTTCACAGTAAAGCACTGGAATGATTTCGCTCTTACCCACTGAAGGTGCGGTCATGTGTATGAATTGTGTATGCACCGTACCATACACATAGCAACGTCGCACACAAAGGCACCGCAAGCATGTGGATAATGGACCACTGAAGGTTTGTTTAGTACATTAAGCTTCCGCCGTTTAAGTCGACACGTGCACTGTTTGCTAGCGACCGGGGAGGGTCAAAGTGCTCTTCCAAACTAACAATCAATGTTAACATATAGCGGTGCCAGCAAGATAGCAATTAGGGTTTTTCCTTTTCTTTTTTTTTTAAACTATTTTCTTGATAAGATACTCACTCTACAGCAGTGGTCTTCAAACTTTTTCTGACCCCCGAGCCTCCCTAGAAAAAGGTAGCTTGCCTGGGACTGGTAATTCCCCATGCCGCCATGGCCCTTCCCCATTCCCATTTTTGCCCCATAGGGCTCAATGGGAAAGGGGAAGGCGCTAAGTACGGTGCCGCAAATTGCGGCACCGTACTTAGCACCAAGGTCCCTTTGCGGGTCCCTACTTTAACGGCTGGTAAAACCAGCCGCTAGGGTCGGGTCCCGCAAAGGGACCTTGTAATTAGGCGCTAATAGGTTATAGCGCCTGGGTCGTAATGAGGCCCATGGACTCAAATGTGTTGGTTGTGAACGGTTATCGCCCGCTGGTGTAGAATGGTGCCCCAAATCATTGCTTGCAATAACTCAAATTAGATTAAAGGGCACATATTTGTAAACACAGCATTCAGAATTTTTTGATTTTTGATAAAGAGGAGTTGACTAAAAGTAGTGTTGGATATTTTTATTTCCTACAGTAACGTTTGACATGTAACAATTTGTTTAAGTACAACAACTTGAGTACTATCAGTGCAAGTTGGACAGTGGCATATTGGAGAACTAGTGTGAAGAGTGGGCCTGTCTTTCAGCAGCCAGCCTGTAACTACTGGGTTAAATTTTTGCAATAGCCAACCACAGGTTTTCTTCCAGCTTTGGCCGATATTTAGTCTTGTGGGCTGCAAGTGCTGAGAATCCAATCTCGCAAAGGTACGAGGTGCTGAAAGGTAACAGTACATTTGGATAAAGTTGGAAAATCTGCATTTTGCCAAAGACAAATTTTTGAATTGGCTCTCCAGTAGGAGGTCACTTTGAAGCTCCATTAGTTCCTGCTGGAGGTGTATTGGGAGGCGGGCCCCTACGTCTGCTCGGAAAGGATGAACCACCCTGTCATTGATGCTACAATTGTCCTCTGGATAGTACTTCAAGACTGGTTCTGAGATGGTTTCCTATTAGATCAGCAACACATGAAAGATCATACTCCGTCTCCTAAAGAGCACCTGCTAATAATGGAAACGCATCGGAATATAGACATCAACCCTCCGCCTCCAAAGCTCCAGCTTCTTCTTGAATGCTGATATGTTTGCGTTCAGAGCCAATGATGTGGTTTCTTTTCTGTGCCTTGCAGGGAGCGGTATAGAAAATGTAGCTTTTCAAAGAGGTTGCCATAGTAAGCTATCAGTACAAGCCAGTGTGAATCACACAGAGGCTCTTCTTTCGTCTGGTCTAAACCCAGTAAACCCATGTGAAAATGCTGGGGAAAAAAATAAATTAAAAAAAGTCCTCAAAAGAAACCATGTGAACAGCTTGGGGGAAATAAACTCAGCAAAAATGGGTCAGAAATACTGGTTGGATTTAAAAACAACAAAAACACCACATTGATACAAGTATCAGAAGACTCCCTTTTCAGATTATGAAGTTCGAGCTCGAATTTCTTTTTGAAGTGTCCTCCTGGATTAGGCCACAGATTGGCGGCGAAAACCATACCTGGATGCATATTGCACAGGGCCGATATAAACCTTCAGCTACTCAACCAATGGTACATAGGGAAAATAAATCCTTACCTGCGTGACCGGGTCAAGTGCTTCACTGGATTTTTCTTGCTGGGACACAGGTGGTTAGGTTGACAAACAGTTAGCCAAGGATGCATGGGTCTACCTGAGACTTCAAAATTAAGATTAATGTTAATGTTAAAGGATATTTTTACTGCATACTAGAGGAAGAAATACAAAAAGTAGTGCCTCTAGACCTGTACAAAAAGAGACTAGACAATCTCTTGGCAGAAATGAACTTATTTAATGAAGATACGCTGCAAGAACGAGTGAGAAGAATGAACAAAGATCTTACCAACTATAGTCATGACAAAGCCTTCCCTTACACACAAGAAAACTATTATTCTCAGGAGGTGACAGATGGCGCGTTTGCCCAAGGTGTACAAGGGAGAAAAAAAGGTGTCTTTTAGGAACGCTTCGTTAAACTTAAGCGACGGCAGCTCCTATGGGGACCCCATGACGCACCACGGTAAATCTAACCGGCGTAACCCGAAGAGGGGAAACAGCTTTAGAGGCCGTAGAAGCGGCAACAGCGGCAACAGAGGTGGCAACCAAGGAAGACCAAATGATCAACAACATTTTTTAGAGAAAAGCCCGGAAGCCTGGGACCTAGAACCCCGAGTCACAAGGAGCATGCAAGCCTTGTGGTGAACCTTTCTGATTATCAACCAACAAAGAAAGAGGTGGAGGTGCTTGAAAAAGGGATGGGCTTTGTCCCTATCAATCTACACAGCCCTTTCACGTTCCGGCAGGAATTTAACCAGTTTATGAGGAAAATTCACTAACACCAATTCTTTGAGAATAAAACTAACAAACAAGAAACATCGGACTCTGGTCTCTGTAACAGATCTACATTTTGTGTACCTCTAGCAGCCCAGAGCCCAGAAGCACTTGCGTTTCAGAAAAGGGTACTCAAGGAAGTAACCCAGCTAGAACAACAGGATAAAGGGAAGAAAATTTACTAGAACACCAGCCGCAATGAGATCACAGCTTTGAAAAACTTGTCTAGCAATCAAGAAATTGTAATATGTAAGGCTGACAAAGGAGGAGCGACAGTAGTCTTAAACCATGCAGACTACGTAAGGGAGTGTAATCGGCAACTATTGGATTTAACATGTTACCAACTTTTGACCGAAGATCCCACACCACGTTTGTCGAGGATAATTACCTTAAAAGTCCCAAAAGCTAAAGAAAGAGGATGGATTAGCCAGAAAGAAGCTGACTTTTTAATTAAAGACAAACCCCAGATTCCACAATTTTACATCCTCCCGCAAATTCACAAGACTATGATTAATCCACCTGGGAGACCAATTGTTTCGGGGGTGAATTCAGTTCTGGAACCCATCTCTTGATTTGCGGATACATTTTTCCAACCGCTTGTGAAAAAGATGGCCTCATACGTACTAGACCCCACGCAAATCATTTCGGAGTTAGAAGGGATGGACTTTGACCCACAAACCGAGATCTTGGTGGGCCTGGATGTAGTTGCTTTATACACAAGCATTCCCCAGAGAGCCTCATTGGAGGTGCTGGAGGAAAAACTGCTACGAGACCATACTGTCAAAACCACCCGTGTCTTTTATCCTATGGTGTGCTGAAATGGCTCTAGTAGAGAGCTATTTCCACTTCAATGGTGAATTCTTTAAACAGATACAAGGGACGGCAATGGGGGCAACTCTGGCCCCTAGTGTGGCTAATCTCTACATGGAGGGTTTTGAGATCTACTCGATCATGAATGCCACCAACCCTTTCATCAGCTACATTAGAAAGTGGCGCCGCTATATAGATGATATTTTTATCATCTGGACGGGCAGAGAAAAAGAACTGGATCTTTTCTTTAAATGGATCAACACACAAAATAGATTCCTACAGTTCCTGCATCAACACAGTGTAACATCTCTTGATTTCCTAGACATCACCATCCCTACCGATCCTGAGTACAAAAAACTGCATGTCAAGCCATTCAATAAACCGACGGATAGAAACTCTCTACTGCACTATTCAAGCTTTCACCCCCGCCACGTACAGGCTACATTTTTAAGATTAAAAAGAATCAGCACTAAAAAAACAGACTACCAGTTGGAAGCAGCGAAAATGAAAGACCAACTCACAAGTAGAGGCTATCCATAGAAAGTCACTCAAGATGCTGGGAAATGGGTGAACAATAATAATCGGGGAGCCCTCTTGGAATATAGAGAACATAGGGCACAAAAAGAAAAACCAAAACAAATAGTGTTCGTGAATACTTACAGTCACCTCTCAAATGGGATCAAGAAAATCACTGGTAAGAACTGGCACATCTTGGAGAAAAGGGAGCAACCGATTGCAAGACCGTCATTGCATTTAAGAGAAGCCGGAATGTGAAGGGTCAAATAACAAGAAACGACGTGAACCGGAAATTGATTAAACAAAAAACACTACCGCAACAATGGGGGTTTCAAGAACTAGTGGGCCATGCACCTTGTGGTCATTGTACGTGTTGTCCATTCACCTTCAAAAGCACAGCAGTGGACATCGGACTAACAACATTATGGCAACAAAAAAACATTTCCAAACTGCAATTCAAATATGGTGATTTATGCAGTTTGGTGTCCCTGCAAAAAGACCTACGTGGGCAAAACAGACAGGAAAATAAAACTCTGGATTGGTGAATGCAGGAGCTGCATCAGAAACAGGACACGAAATGCACCACTAGTAGACCACTGGATAGAGTGCAGCCACACTTTGGATGACTTAAACTGGACCATCCTGTACAAACAAAAACCGGGCATGGATGGTAATGAAGATAAAAGGACACTCCTTAAAAAAGAACAACAGATGATTTTTCTTACCAACAGTATGCACACAGGACTTAATGAGAAAATTGATTGGTGGGCATAAAAATCACAGTGTGTAGATTGGAAAGTCAGAGGCATTACCTGAACTCATTTACAGTGATTTATCTTTCCAGCCTGATTAGTATAGTATCTTCAAATCTGTGACAGCTTTTCAGAGTAACCGACAGTTAAACCGTATGATAAAAAGGAGGAACCTCTCAGAGAAGGGTGTTGCCCCGACGCCATAAGTGACGCATAACTGAAAACGGCGCAGGCGCGACTTGGAACGCATACATTTAAGCTCCCGAACATGTTTCAAGTAAGTTACAGCCGCTCCCGGAAGTAGGAGGTGTCAGAGAGGATTTGCCAAACCAACATCGGGTGGACGCAGATGCAAAGCGCTACGAGAGCAAAACGGTAAGCTAATTTTATTTTATTTTATTTTTATTTTTGGATTTGTAAAGTGCACTGCAGCCCTCTAGGCAACGAAGCGCTATAAGTATACATAAGGAGGCTTGCTTGTGGGTTACAATAAGCGGCCCAATGTGTGAGGCTTCACAACATACAGTTATTTATACAGTTGAGTTACAGTGTACAATGTTCTACAATACAGGGTGTGTCGAGTTCAAATTATAGCAGTAGTAGAAACATTATACAGGAGGAGGAGTAGGCTCTTTAGACAAAGAGCCTAGTCTTTAGGGCCTTGCGCAAGGCGGCATGGGACTCGATAGATCTAATCTGGTCTGTGAGTTTGTTCCAAAGAGTGGCGGCCATAGTTGGGAAGCTAGATCCTCCAGCACGCACTCTGCGTGAGTGGGGTACTGTGATGCGGTTAGCATGTGCAGTTCTTGCAGGTCTGGAGGCTGTCTGGAGATCCTTTGCGTAAGGTATCTGGGAGCGAGGCCGTGAAACATTTGTGGGTTAGGGCTAGTGTTTTGAAGACGGCCCTTTCCTTAATAGGTAGCCAGTGTGCCTGTCTTCTGATCGTGGAGATGTGTTCCCTGCATGAAAGGCCAGTGGCTGCCCTTAAGGCGTTGTTCTGTGCTATCTGAAGTTTGCCCAGGTTCTTTTGAGATGTGCCAATGAAGAGGGCATTGCAGTAATCCAGTCTAGAGCCGATGAGGGCTTTAGCTATGGTGATACAGTTCTGTTGGGTTAGGAATGGTCTGACAGCGTTAATCAGTTTGGCGTGGCAAGCTGCATAGGATGCAATGGCGTTGACCTTCCTGTCCATGGTGAGGCTTGGTTCAAGGTACACGCCAAGTGTTTTGATCGTTTGTGATACTGTGATAGGGATGTTATCAATTGTGAATGTATGGTATTCTTTGGCAAGTTTATTTAGCGTGAAGGGGGATCCTACCAGCAGGAGTTCTGTTTTGTCACTGTTTAAGCAAAGCCAATTATCTGCCATCCAGGATTGCATGGTAGAGTAGATGAGGTTGAGGGTGTTAGAGTAAGCTAGATAGTCTCCTGTGAGAGGTATGAGCACCTGGGTATCATCTGCATAATTAGTATATGAGATGCCCAGCGAGTCTAAGATTTTGAATAAGGGTCTGGTGAAAAGGTTATACAGCGTAGGGGCTATGCATAAGCCCTGTGGGACCCCACACTTGATAGGGCTCGGGGTGGCATTGGCCAATTCGGAAAAGACCTTCATTACTCTCTCCTGAAGGAAAGAGTTGATCCAGTCGCAGGCCTTAGGAGAGAAGTTTGCCGTGGAGGTGAGATGGTGACATAGGGTTTTGTGCTCAACGAGGTCGAAGGCAGCAGAGAGGTCTAATAGCAGGAGGAGAGCAGGTTTGCCTGCATCTCTAAGGTCATCTATTTGGTTTTTCAAATCTAGTAGTGCCGTTTCTGTGCCATGGCGAGGACGAAAGCCAGATTGACGAAGTCCAAGAAGGTGATTGTCCTCAATATATTTTTGAACTTGCAGGTAGGCTGCTTTGTCCAGGATTTTTAATAGAAACGGAACCGTGGTGATGGGTCTATAGTTCCCTGGTGTCATTGGATCGAGAGAGGGTTTCTTCAGTAGGGGTCTCACCCAGGCTTCTTTAAGGGAAGTAGGTACATGGGCTGTTTGGAAGGACGAATTGATGAAAGCAGTAACAAATGGCGCAAGTGCTGGTGCACATTCTTTGATTATGTGAGCCTGGCATGCGTCCCCTTTGCAGTTGGAGGGCTTAATGGATTTTATGAGGGCTGTGACCACTGTTTCGTTCATGGCAGTGAATTCACATTTGGGTGTCCGGCTGTCATCATTGCAAGTGGGGGGTGCTGTGTGGGAGGCTATGAGGGAGACGAGAGCTTCTTGATGGGCAAGAATTTTGGTGTGCAAAGTGTCCAGTTTGTCAAGTATGGCAGATTGGATTTGGTTGCACCATTATTGATCTTTAACAATTGAGGTGGAATAAACAGAGTTATAAAAAAAAAAAAAAAACAATTGAGGTGGGTGGAGATGAGGGTGATTCCAGTTCCCTAAAAATCGCGAAGATTTCTTTGGTCCCTGATTTTGCATTGTTGATCCTAGTATTGTAGGAATCAGCTTTGGCATGAATGATGGCTGTTTTATATTCCCTCACAATCGTCTTGAATGCAGTTTTGTTCAGTTCAGTAGGGTTTCTTTTCCATGTGGCAAATGATACCCTTTTTTTGGCTCGGAGATCCACGAGTGCTTGGGAGAACCAGGCATTCGAATGCTTGGTTTTCTTGGCTTTTTTGGCTGTAAGGGGGGCAATGATGTCTACCGCAGTGGTAATCACCTGGTTGAAGGTGTTGACGAGGAGAACAGGATCATTTAGAAAGCGGGACGTATTGAACGAGCATAACAGCCGTAATCTTTGAATAAATCAGAACAAAGGTGGAGCTTGCGGGTCTCATGATACAGCCTTTTACCTATCTGCTTATGGTCACGATGTAGCTCACACAGACGACTAGGCGTACACAAGCCGCTGTGGTGTCAAGTGGGGTAATTATCATAGGCAAAGGACTGAGCAACAACTTTTATGTTCCCTTTAACTACAGAGAACGCCCCGGGTGGATATTTGTATCAAAAGGGCCCCTTTGTTGACACTCGCCGGAATCCACGCATTTACAGAAACGAAGACGGCAGAGAAATATCATCAGAGAACATATGCCTTTGGCATGAGAATGTAAGGAGATAAGATCTAAGTACAATTAATCTCCTGGCTGATTTATCTAGGTAAGGGGTGTAATCCAACATGTTGCAACATAAAGGGAAACACCCATAAGGTAGAGAATTACTGATTGCTTACAGGCTGCTTCTATTTCTTTCCCCCAATGCACTGTTCCAATATCAACTGCTAGAATAGCGTTTCACGGAATAAGAAAGAACAAGGAAGCAGACACTGGGACTGCAATAGAAAGGACGGGAACACCAATTCCCTTTGAGAAGAATTTGTCAAGCAGGGATTACCAACAGCTGCCCCCAGGGATAAGACCATCGGGGTAAGCCATAATAGGAAATAGGAAAGGAACTAAAAGAAAATGGTGGATATTTATCTAACCAGCTTTTTTCATATTATCGTTTAGAGATACCCTTTCAACAACCATGAGATGGTTCCTTCCCTAATCAATTGACAACAGCAATATACAGCCCTAAGGACTGGAGGACATGAGGCAGCCACTCCATACGACGCAGAGCGGTAAGTGGGCATTAACAGTACACTGGGCAACCAGTGAATACCATGTAGAGAGCAGTGCACCTAAGGCATACCCACAAGTGGAAGTAAACCACTAGTATAACTGACCAGGATGTTGGTTATGAAATAAGGTATGGTGCAGATATGGCATTGAGGATAGAACCCGTATAAAAGAACCTGCACCGTCTTTTAAAGGGCTGATTAAGATGTTCTGACGTACTTTTCCAGCATTATGATGTCATTACACGAGAAGCTGGGACTCCTGCTACAAAGCAACAGTTGTCTGAGAGCTGAGCAGCTTAAATAGGTTACTGATATTCCTATTTTTTGTTTATTGCTTCCCTGTAGGAGGAGATCCCCTTCCGGGTATACTGACCACAGGGCAATTCAAGCCCATAGATTAAGGACACAATTGCAACTATGATAAAAAGATTGTAAAAAAAATGTTTTCAGTTGAAACTTATAGGCTTTGTTTATGCTGATAAGTGATGCATGCTTTACTAACCCCTTATGTTAGTCCCTGAAGAATTTCCGAGTACTAAACACATGACATTACGATTGGAAAGAAACATGTCGGGCACACTATGGGCCTCATTACGACCCAGGCAGAGGACCATGGTGCTATTAGCACCATGGTCCATGCCGGTGTCCGCCATGGCGGAATGGGCAATTACCACCCCATTCTGAGGTTGGTGGGGCGGTAATTCCCCATGTCGCCATGGCCTTTCCCCATTCCCATTTTTGCCACTTAGGGCTCAATGGGAATGGGGAAGGCGCTAATAACGGTACCGCAAATTGCGGTACCGTTATTAGCACCAAATTCCCTTTGCGGGTCCCTACTTTAACGGCTGGAAAAACCAGCCGTTAAGGTCGGGTCCCGCAAAGGGACCTCGTAATCAGGCGTTAGGGTTTAACGGCGCTGACACCTTTTACGGCGCCGTTAAACCCTTAACGCCAGGGTCGTAATGAGGCCCTATATGTTTGTTGATTGATATTGAGAAAGTGGACGAAAAACTGAGTGAATGGAACGTGAGTTTGAGTGAGATATGTATATTGAGGTATGGCCTAGTGTGGACATGAGCACAGCACAAGACACTTTAAGTATACAAGTAACTGAACCAACACACTTATTTGCTGAGGGGGTAGAACGTATGTGTACATCGCAGTGAACTTGTTTGTGATCTTGAATTTGTGAGATGTTTTACTTACAGTACTGCACCAAATGGTGTTCTTAGCATTTGTATGAATTTGACAATAAAATATGTATATTTTTGTATAAAGAAATTGGTTTCTTGGAAATGGTCCTTTGATGCCTAAAGTAAAAAGGGCATTCTAATAGGAGTCTCCCTGACAAGGTAGCAATCACAACCACAAGCTTTGTGTTTCAAAGTATCAAGGGTCAATTCCTTGTGGGTTAGTCTCCGCCTCTACCTCTCTTTGTTGTTTGAACCGCACACTGTCACCACCGGAGTGGTCCCCTGGCGCTCTGGCGGATCTGAAAAGGGAAGGGGGGTGAGTTAGTGGGAACGAGCAGGAAAAGTGCAAGAGAGCAGTGATGTGGTGTTGGCAGCTTCAGTTCGGTTAACACTGTTCGCTGAGCTAGGGGTGCTTTCCGGTCGGTAGCCATTGTGTGCTGTTGTGCGAGGCTATGTGTGGTTTGTTTTGTTGTTGCGGTGTAGTGAGATTTGTGCGGTTTGTTGTGCTACAAGGTTGTGATTGGTTAGTTTGAAAGGTGCATGCAGAGGGATGAAATTGTTAGTGGGTTGGTTATTGGCATTGCTGTCTAAAAGTGATATGCTAAATGTCCACGTTCTTTCTAGAAGTGGCGCGCGAATATCTCTGTGTATCTATCTAGAACCGGTACTGGCTAATAAGCAAACCTTTCTGTATATGACGCCTATCAATATGCACAACTGCATCCAAATGAGGCACTGGCCCGCCTTTCAAATCCTGTCTATAGGTGAAGCAAGCTAGCATTCACATTCTATCTAAATCTGGCCTCAATAGTATTCTCAATGTGGTCTAGACGTGGCACCAGCTGACAATCGCTATTCTATCTGGATGTGGCACTGGCTGGCATTCACCATCCTATCTAGTTGTGACGCGTGCTATTGTTCACAATCTTATCCAAGTGTGGTACTTGCTAACATTCACAATTCTGTCTGTGTCCGGCACAGGCTAATGTAATGTTCACAATTCTATCTAAATGTGGTACTTGCTAGCCTTCCTAATTCTAATTAAGTGTGGCATTGCTTACATTCACTATTCCATCTAAGTGTGGCATTGCTTACCTTCATAGTCCCATCTAGTTGTGACACAGGCTAATGTTCACGATTTTAAGTGTCGCACATGTTGACATTCATAATCCAATCTAGATGCGACACAGGCTGATATTCACAATTCCATCTAAGTGTGGCACATGCTAGCATTCACAATTCTATCTAGGTGAGCAGGGTTAAAACCAGCTCTTGGGTGTTAGGCATCAGCTATTAAGCAGGACATAATGCTGGGAATCCAGGAGAGTACACAGTGCACTGTAAATGCAACTCCCACATGAGACGTGAACTTTCAGTGCCTCCCCAAACTGGACATGAGAAAGGAACAGCCTCAAAAATCGTTTTTAAATCCCTGACTGTGACTCCTAACTATAACTTTAAAATTGCCCCACAACCACCCACAGCAAAAAGCAGTTGTTTTAAAAAAAAAGCCACTCTTACCGTCGGCAAGTTCTACTACAGATGGCAGGATTTTTTTATGGTGCCATTGCTATCCAAGATGAGATGGAGAGACAATGGGCCTCATTATAACTCAGGCGGTCCGGAAATACCGCCATCGTTGTTTCCGGACCGCCTGATCCCGACACCTGCAGGCGGGAGGTGATGTTCCCGCCAGGTCTGACCTGGCGGGTTTAACACCACCCGTCTGCGGGCGGCCGAGGAAACACCGGCAGCATTACGAGATGCTGCCGGTGTTTCCATGATCCCCATTCCCATCGAGTCCCATAGGACTCGATGGGAATGGGAATGGGGATTAACACCATTCCGCCTCCGCGATTCCCGGAAAACCGGGGTTGTAATGCCCTGGTGATTCCGGGAATCACAGAGGCAGAATGGTAAGACGAGTCCGGCGGTAACCAGGCGGTTTTACCGCCGGGGTTACCGCCGGACTCGTAATGAGGCCCAATTTGTATTCCTGCAATTGAAAAAGTACAATATTATAGACGTACCAGATGACCGTACCAATATTTTCGCACTACACTCTGCCAGTCAACACACATCCTCCCTCGCACACAAAACCTGGGGTGCAGGGTCCTACTGGGAAATCTACAAAGTTCCCTATAGGTCAGTCCACCCCAGCTGGCAGAGAGAACAGAGCAGTCAGAGCACATACCTTTTCTCCATTATCTGGCATGTACTGATGCATTTTTTAGATGCTCCCAGCAGCAGTGAGTTGCCGTAGTCAAGGCGTGCCAGTATAATGGCCCTGGCTATTGTGGCTGCATTATTTTCTGTTAGTAAAGTGTGTATGGCTCTCAGTAGCCTGATATAGTATGCCTTATTTTTATGAAGGTAGTTGGTTTGGGATTCTGATCCCAGGGACGCCTCCAGCATCATCCCGAGTGTTTTCACATGGGGGACCACCTTAATGCATGAGTCTTTGATAGTAAATTCTTCGAAATCTTTACCAAGCTTACCCCTCGCTTGACTGGAACCGAAAATCATGAGTTTGTTTTATTTGCTATTCAAGCACATCCAATTGTCTTCCATCCGTTTGTCTATCAGGTTGTAGATGGTTGTAATCTTTTCCTTATCTATTTGATAATCTCCCTCCAATTCAAACACCAGCTGAGTATCATCGGCGTAGTTAGTAAAATGAACGCCGATGGATTCTAGGAGTACACATAGATATTTCATGAATAGGTTGAAGAGAAGAGGAGAGATACTGGCTCCCTGCGGTACATCTGCACTTATAGGAGTAGATGATGAGAACTTCTCTTCCCAGTGTATTATGGCTACACGGTCTGTGAGAAAGAATGCTAACCATGCCAGGGCTGCCTTGGAGCACCCTGCTGTTTTCTCCAAAACTTGTTGTAGAAGTGTATGGTCGACGAGGTCAAAGGCAGCATTAGGTCCAAAAGCATCAGGATCCCTGTTTTGCCCTTATCTATTATGGAAAGCCTGCGTGTTTGGAGATCCAACATTGCGGTTTCCGTGCTATGAGCAGCACGAAATCCCGACTGTTGCTCATGCAGAATATTGTTGGCTTCCACATGTGCCTGCAATTGTCCTGTAGCAATTTTGTCCATGATTTTCAGTACAAAATTGGTATTAGTGATAGGGCGCCTATTATTAGGATCTTTAGGATCCAGGCCTGTTTTTTTTAACAGCGGTGTGATGGTCACCTTTTTATGGCTTTAGGAATCTTACCGTCATGGAAAGATGCATTAATTATCTTGGATAGCACTGGAGCGAACAGTTCTTTGTTTTCAACGATAATTTTGGGGGGGGATTAAATTTTCTGCGCAGGAAGATGGTTTCATCTTAGCCAGCACCTTCACTATCTCAGCCTCTGAGATTGGTAGAAAATTGAAATTGTCCAATTCATAGGGCTGTAAGTTAGCCGTGTTAGGAAGATGGAATTCCTTAGCAGTTTCTCTGGCCAGGATGATGGCTTCTCTGTCTTTTTGAGTTTTGTTTTCAAAGGCCTTTTTTACAATTTCACAGTCCTCCTCTGTGGGAGTGTATGGGGGAGACATGGATTTAGGTTTCTCATACGATTTGAGAATATCAAAAAGCTTACGGGCTGCATTAGGTGCGGCCTCAATCTGCTTATTGTAGTATTCTGCTTTAGCAGTTGTGATGCAGTTTCTATACTTAACGTTCGCCTGATTGCATTGCTCCTTGGATTCAGGTGAAAGATCTTTTTGCCAGATTCTTTCTAATCGTCGTTTCTCTATCTTGAGTTCCCGGAGTGTACTGTTAAACCAGCTTTGATGGTTACTGGTTTTTCTAACCATTTTAGATTTAAGGGGGGCATATTGATTTACCATCTCTGATATATGGTTAGTGTAGATTTGTAGCAATTGCTCAAGTGTCGCCAGTTTGGAAGCATTCACCTATTTGGCGGAGGCATGGTTCTAACTGTTCTGGGCCTATACCTTTAAAGTTTCTGCTCATAGTTTTAATGTGAGGGCTATGGGGGGCGTGGCCTGGAGCTGATGGCAGACGGACGCTGATGTGCTGAGCTCCGGCCGAGACGCCGCATCACGATCCTGTATTGGTGCGAAGTAGACACCTTCTGACACTACAAGCTGCTGTGTAGGTGTGGGAACCGACCTGCTACAAGGCGTGTCGAATCACTGGCGGAATCGGAGCGGTGAACCGCTTATACGCCCGCCCGCACTTCCCGCCTCCCGCAACTGCCTGGGCCCAAGATGGCGACCGCCATATGAAGCCGCGGCGACCCGAGAGGAGGCCGCCTCTGCTCCCATATTTCCATAGCGGCTAGCGAGGGAAGAACGGAGGAGCCCGTGATCCTCCCTCCGGAGGGGTCGGTGACCACCAGGCTGCTCAGGCCCCAACGACAGGTGCCTGTGCGACGACACCCCACCGACGTGTGAGCCGGATGAGCAGCCGGCAACACGCCAGATAGCATCCACGAACCCGGCTGTCCCAGCCCGACTCCGAAGGAGTCTGCATCAGCGGAGGAGCCACGAGACGAGAGCGCACCGCAGCGGCAGGCCCAGAGTGGCGATCCAGCAAGCCTGAGGTGAGGAGACCCAGGGGGAGCGTAACCGGAGGAAGTGCACCCTGGTCCCCCGCCCCACCAGCACCCAATAAGGCGCCCACTAGCATGAACAATATCTGGGTCGGGATGTGGCATTGAGGGGGTGCCCGGCGCAACACGCACATTACGCCACACCAGCACACCCCAGCGGGCTGCCCCGGACACTGAGACCCTTCCCCCCTCGAACCGCCTTGCCCAAATACTACACCCTGGAACCCCGTGGGGAGACGCACTGCGGACCTTACAGCCGGAGGGGCTGGGGGGTGTGCAATCCTCGGCAGCCACAACCCCGCACTGTGCCCTGACCCACCACGGACGAGTGCTGGGAGTGCTCCCTCCCCGGCTCACACTGAGCACTATAAACCCCAGCTTCCCTAGCTTGGACAGCCCCAGAACTGGGCCGCAGCGCTGGGGTAACACCAGAACCATTGTGTGAACCCTCTACCAAGACCAACGGTCAGGGCTGCGGCGGAGACTTCAGCATGGGCTCCAGAAACAAGACTAGGCCTGCAACAATGGACACTTATGTCACGACTAAGGCCAAGGACTCCACCATTCCGTCCTCCGCCGTCCCAGATCCCCACAAGCAAAAGAACCAGACTCCACAGCGAACCAATCCCAAGTGCTAGAAGCCATAGCGTCACTCCGCACACATATATACTCAAAAATAGACGAGTTCCGATCTGACATCCAGCTGGTGCGCCATGATGCCAGGAAACTAACGGAGAGAGTGACCAACAATGAAACAACCATAAAGGAAACGGCAGAAGGCACTGTCGAACTGAATGCTAAAGTTGTGGACCTTGAGAGAAAAGTCGCCATTCTTGAAGCGAGGGCCGAGGAGGCGGAGGGACGGGCCAGGCGGGGCAACACCAGAATATTAGGCATCCCGGAGGGCGACGAGGGTCCTAACCCAACAGCGTACATTGAATCCCTGCTACAACAGGAGATAGGAGCGGGAAAACTCACACAAGGATTCGCCGTAGAGAGAGCACATAGGTCCCTTCAGAAAAGGCACCCTCCGGGCTCGCATCCTCGCCCGATAATTGCGAAAGTACTCAATTTCCACGATCGGGAAACCATCCTACGGTACTCCAGGGAGATGGGTGCCATTGAACGCGGCAATGCCAAAATAACCATTTACCCGGATTACACCCCGAAGGTACAGAGGGAAAGGAACTCGTTTGTGCCCGTTAAGGCTAGGCTCAGGCAACTAAACTTAAAATACATGCTGCTCTATCCATCGAGGCTTAAAGTCATCTACAAGGGCCATGCAGTCTTTCTGGAGTCCCCGGCGGCCGCTAACATGTGGATGGAGGATAACAACCTCTCTGAAGGAACTGAGGCCCACCCCAAGGACAGCTGAAAATGAAACCGACCCGCAGCACATAAGTAACATGAGCGTAGCTTCCCTGCAACCTCAAGCAACCAAGAAAGTAACATACACTACTGATAGCCAACTTTGATGCGGCCCTCGCTTGGCCCTCACACCAAGCACAGGATCCGACCCCCACGTATAGATCAGGTCAGGCCAGTTGCTTGACCGACCATGCTCGAGCCTGACACCCGGATGGGTTCTGACGGCCCGAGAGCACCCGAGCACCGCAAGAATGATGCAGTAGCTGGGCGCACCAGTTCCAATTTTGTAGTTGTTGTTGTTAATGTTAAGACTGCCCTCCTCATGAAGACCACTAATCAGACTATAACGGACCACTGGCTAGAGGCTGGAGCCTATCATTCCATACAGTTGAATCTGGACAAAACATCCGGTAACGCACAACCAAGTTACAAGACAGGCGAGAAGCCTCCCACACCAATAATCGAAGCTGAACGATGGCGACACGTCTCAAGATAATCACGTGGAATGTTAGAGGGATGGGATCCTATCTGCGTAGGATCCGTATACATTCATACTTGAAAAGGAAGCGGGTATCCATTGCCCTCCTGCAGGAAACACACCTCACATCTGCTGTCACCGACAAACTAGTGGGCTACTGAGGCGGTCAAGGCAATGGTGCCTCCTACTCGAGGTACGCACGAGGCGTATACACATGGGTTAGCACGGACATACCATTTCGCCAGATGGGGATGGAGGCCGACAAAGAGGGCAGATATATCATAGTCTGGGGCATGCTGGAGAACTTTCGATTATGCATCTTGAATTCATATTTCCCCCAACATGGCATACCTGCTCATCTCAAGCAGCTGTATGACAGAATCACACACCACAGGGAAGACACTTTCCTATGGGGGGGGAGACTTTAATTGCGTGATGAATGAGGAGCTAGACAGGACTGCAAACCCACGCACCCTTAATAACCCTGCCTCCCGTGCCCTACGCAACGCGGTGGAAGATCTACATTTGGTCAATATCTGGCGAGACCTACACCCCACCGACAGGGCTTACTCTTTCTACTCTGCACCTCACGGCCTGCACACCAGGATTGACCACTTCTTCATAGCCAGCGAACTAATCCCCCAAGTTGAGTCGGCGTCCTATCCGGGCAGGTCGATTTCGGATCATTCCCCTCTGCTAATGCAGCTCTGCCTGAAGGGCCCTAGACGTCCCATCCCGATGTGGCGCATGCCGACGGAAACCCTGATGGACTCCGCATTTAAGGAGACCCTAGGAGAAAAACTGGAAGAGTACATAAAAAACAACACGGGATCAGTCGAGAAATGGAGCACGCTGTGGGAAGCTATGAAGGTGGTAACAAGGGGCTAGATAATAGCTGAAGCTGGCGGGATCAGGAGGCAACTGAGAAGGGAGTTGGAGCACAAGGAAGAAGAGATTAGGCACCTAGAGGGAACCCTACCCCCGACCATTGCGAGTGAGGCCAGGCTGAAGGAGATTAGAGAGGACTCCAGGATTGCATGGGAAAGACTATCCAAGTTCGACTTCTCTGCACGGACCCTCAAGGCACACAAAGAAGCAGATAAGCCAGGCAGGATACTTGCCTGGTTATGCAGGAAGGAGAACCCGCGACAGCCCCTCAGAGAGATCAAAGATGAGGATGGTATAACGCAAAGATCACAACAAGCAATAAACAATGTCTTTTCAAACTTCTACGCCAAACTCTATGCTCACGTCGAGCGAATCACTGAAGCGGATATCAGAGACACCCTGGATGAGATCGAGCTACCCAGATTAAGCCAAGAACAACGAGACGCGCTGGGAGAAGCCATCACACTGGAGGACATATCCGAGGCGATCCGGTCTCTCTCCACAAACAAGACCCCTGGGACATACGACCTTATCCCGGAATTTTACAAGGCCTATGAGGGGATCCTAACCCCGATACTACATGGAGTGTACACGGAGGCATACGAGACCGGGACCCTGCCGAACAGCATGAGAGAGACCCTCATAATACCAATGCTAAAACCAGGTAAACCTACCGATGAATGCGACTCGTATCGCCCCCCTGGCGATGCTGAACTATGACGGCAAGATCCTCACAACTATACTAGCCAACAGGATCTCGAAGGTAATAGGATCCCTGATACATGAGGACCAGAACGGCTTTGTCCCAGGACGCAACACCACTGCCAACCTAAGAAGGCTACAACACGTTATGGCACAAACAGCGGAGCGCCAGGAAGATCTAGCTGTGCTCTCACTGGATGCCATAAAGGCTTTTGATTCAATATTTTCGGAATGGCTCGTTGCTACCCTGAGGGAGTTTGGACTCGGAGAGCAATTCATCCGGTGGGTAGAGGTCCTCTATAACGACCCGGTGACGAGGGTGAACACTGGAAGTATGGTGTTGGAGGCTTGGCCCATCCAAAGGGGAACCAGGCAAGGGTGCCCACTATCGCCGATGCTATACATCCTGGGCCTGGAACCAGTGGCTGTCTATTTCAGGAGGCAGCTATTTGATTCTGGCATTAACATCGGCGGAATAGATAACATCATCTCCTTGTACGCCGACGATGTCCTTCTATATCTACGGAAACCCAGAGAGAACGCACCCACCGCGCTTGACATCCTCGACAACTGCGGCAAATACTCTGGGATAAAGTTTAGTAGACAGAAATCATGCTCTTTTCCCCTTGCAAGACTCAGAGGGAAAGACATCGAAGATTTACCCGAGATTGGGATTCAATGGCAGGTGGAGGCCTTTCGCTACCTGGGCCTCACCATCGCGCACTCCCCACTTTCCACTCACGAGCGCAATACTGAAACTGCATTGTGCGGGGTACGCAGGTCCATCAGATTCTGGTCGAAACGTCCCCTTTCGGTGATGGGCAGAGCTGCAATATCCAAAATGATAATATTGCCAAGGTTCCTCTATTACTTCACCAACATTGCGTACTATATCCCCCCTCCCTTCTTCAGGAAACTAGAATCCCTGCTTCGAGACTTCCTATGGGGCCAGAAGAGACACAAACTCGCCCTGCACATCCTCACGCTTCCCCATGCTGAGGGCGGCATCCAACTGCCCGAGTTCCAGATATACTATCTGTCGGCACAACTAACACATGTCACCAAGTGGCTTTCGGATGAGCCCTCGGCTGAGACTGGCCTCCTGCACCGACTGATCACGCCAATGCACCCCAAGGAGGTAATATGGAGTTCACTGTTGGGACCCCCCGACCCACCCATGATAGTGACGCTGGGGAGACAGGTCTGGAACAAGGTCAATTCACTACTTAGCCTTCAGCACCCCTACATGCCCGAAATCCCCATTCTGGCTGATGTTTGCAAGACCCCCCTTGAACTACCAATGATGAGGAGCTGGGAGACCTGCGGTCTCTACACATGGGGAGACCTGTTCGATGAGGGATCATTCAGAGATTTTGACTCGCTTCAACTAAAAGACGGGCTCTCACCGGGCCAGTTCCTATGGTACCAGAGGGTGAGACATGTAGCCAAGGCAAAATGGAACACATGGCCCGAGGAGCCGGAGACACACCCTCTTGTACAGGAAATATACAATCTGAGCGACGGCTGGAAGCCGACATCAAGACTATGGGCCTCATTAGGACCCAGGCGGTAAGGGGTTTACGGCGGCGTAAACAGCGCCGACCCTTACCGCCTGATTCCGAGGTCCCTTAGCGCCATGGAGGATTTAACACCTGCTTTCAGCAGGTGTTAAAATCCATGGCGCTAAGGGACCTTGTTGTTAATTACGCCACCATAATTTACGGTGGCGTAATTAACGCCTTCCCCACTCCCATTATGCCCTATGGGGCAAAAATGGGAATGGGGAAGGGTAAATGGGGATTGGGGACTTACCGCCCCGCCAACCTCCGAATGGGGCGGTAAGTCCGCCAACCACCATGGCGTAAACGTAGTTTACGCCATGGTGGTAAAGGTACGACCCAGGCGGTAACTTACCGCCTGGGTCGTAATGAGGCCCTATATGCCCAAATAAACGCCCAATCTAACCCCAGAAGTGCGCACCTGAAAGAGAAGTGGGAAGCTGACATTGGAACCGAAATCACGGAGGGCGAATGGGCACGGGCCCTGCTGCAACCAAAGGAGGTTTCACGGAACGCCAGGGTTAGGATGATTCAGCTGAACGTCCTCCACAGGACCTATATGAAACTGCACAGAATATCCACTTTCAACGACAGCATTCCCTCGACGTGCCCATGGTGCTCCTCTGAACACGCCGACATGATTCACATGTTCTGGACCTGTCCCAGATCACAGAAGCTCTGGCTAGCTGCCGAACAGACCTGCAGGAAAGCTGGATTGGAAAGGTACGAATGGACCCCCAAGGAATGCCTCTTGGGCACCTACCCGAGACTCAGTAAAATCAGGCATCTAGTCAAACTTATGGACATGGCGTGCATACTCACGAAGAGAACAATAGCGATGGCCTCGAAGTCGCCTGCAGGCCCGCGATTCGGACCCTGGATCAAGGAAATGGAGAGATGGACTGCAGCTGAAACCAGAGCCTGGGAGGAGGGGAACAGCAGGGGCGGAGAAGATGTGAGTGCCACACTGGAGTCCTGGAAGGCCCTCATGAGAGACATGATCTTCTCGACGAATTTCAAACCCCCCTGAGCAGAGTGTTATGGCATGAACTGCAAATTAGCCATCCTGATGAGACCACCAAACCTGCGCACGCCCTGGCGCTACCCCCCGAAGACTGGCACTGAGAACGACGGCCCCGAAACTGAGTCTACACGTGACGAGTGGACCGCATTGTGACAGCAGGAGAGAGGACAGTCTAAGTTGTTGTTATTGTTGTTTTGTTGTCACTTATTGTTCATTTGGCGAATGTGTCACACAATCAATATTATGAGACATAACCTATGCCTAACTGCTTTATGTATGACCTTAAATGACAATAAAAACATTTAAAAATAAATTAATGTGAGGGCTATGTTAGTCGCTAGGAGCATCTGGTACACAGATCTCAAAAAGGACTTTAAAGTGATCCGACCAAATACACGGCTGGGTTGATATATTCTGAGTAGTAAGGGTATGTGTTACAACCAAATCTAACTGATTGCCCTTCATGGTAATAGGGTCGTTATTCTGGACTAAGAAATCAATATTTTTAAAAGACTTTTCGTGGCTAATGGCCTCTTTATCCAGGGGATTTTGATACCATCTGTTGAGGTCGCCGACTAAAATTGAGGAGGAGTTAGTCTATTTCAGTGCACTGAGCTGTTGGGTAATCTCACAGCTGAAGTCTGATACCAGCAAGGGGGGTCTATACAGTACAATAAAATTGATGCACACTCTAGGGCTTGGGGAGTATTTGAGGTGTAGGGTTTCGCAGTCAGTGCAAGACATTGAGGATTTAAAGAGACTGAATGATTCTCTTGCAATTAAGGCCACTCCACCTACTACCCCTTTTTCCCTGTTCTGGTGGTATAAGGTGTATCCTTCTGGGACTGCATTATTACACACAGGTCCAATTGGGTCTTTAAGTCATGTTTCTGTGAGTGTGTTATATAGCGCCTATACGCCATGTGTTTCAAAGCGCTTCAAGGCAAGGGAGGGAACAAGGGAAAATACAATGACATTCTTACAGGCCATGAACAGTAAGGATGTGAAGTTAACTATTGTACTCGGCCTGACGACATTTCAGATAGTTCAAGAGCTAAGACATAGATAAGGAAGGGAGGGGGGAGAGTGGGAAGGACATGGAAGCAGACAGGCGACTACCGTACTAGGCCGACGGCATTTCTGGGGGAGCCAGAGAAAAACAAAAGGTGAGGGAGAGAGGGTGCAGAAAGGGAGGGGAGGAACAAAACAAGCGACCAATTTTCTAGGCCTGATGACATTTCAGATAGTGCTGGAGTGGGGGGGGGACAGATGAGGTTGCTATAATTACTAGGTCCAGGGACAAATCTGATAGAGTAACTGCATAGAAGAAAGTAAGGGGAGGAGATAGGAAAAGGGAGGAAAAGGTAGAAAGGGAGAGGAGGAGAGAAGGGAGAGGAGGAGAGAACAGAAAGTAAGTCGCCAGAAAGAGTGGAGAAGCAAGAGGGGTGAGCGAATATAATTACAGAAGTCAGTAATAACACATAATGTTGCAAGCCAGGATTCATGATGAAGATGGGAACAGCATGATTCAGGACCACCATGAGTACAAGATGCAAAGGAAGTCCAGCATGAGAGTTAAGAAAGGGTGACACGCCATGAATCAATAAAGTCCATAAAAGTAAAATCCAGCATTGGACACAAGACGGTGATGGTGAAACCAAAATGTATCGGGACAGAGACTCCTGCAGAAGTAGGCTGGTGAGGGAGCAGGGTAGAAGATTCAAGCAAAACATGCAACACCTGTGTGCGAGAGGGGGGGCACAAGGGAACATCACGGGGGGACCAGAGGGGGTTGGGATGGCCTGAGGGGACAGAGGGAGTAAACACATGTTGGTGCATGCTTACCTGCTGTCTGAGCAGGGGTGGTCGGGCCCTGGATCCTCCTGGTCCAAACAGGAATTGCCCTTTTCTTTGTCTGCCCTTCGCTTCGGGCGCCTGGGCGAGAGAGATTTAGGAAGATTGTACCAAAAAAAATGGTTGCAACGACCAAAAGTTCTAAAAATGCTACCACCAAAGGTTCGATCACCAAAAGTTCGAACCTTTGGTGGTAGCATTGTAAAAAAAAAAACAGAGGCTGCGGGGGTGTCCCTGCAGCCTTCTGTTTTAAAAAAAAAAGTACAATAAAAAAAATTATAGACGTACAGATGATCGTACCAATATTTGCGCACTACACTCTGCCAGTCAACACACATCCTCCCCTGCACACAAAAGGAACCTAGGGTGCAGGGTCCTACCGGGAAATCTCCAAAGTTCCCTATAGGTCAGTCCACCACAGCTGGCAGAGAGAACAGAGCACATACCTGAAAACGTGACTCTTACTCAGTCACAGGGACACAAGATAATAGAGCGAGAGAAAGAACATCAGCTTGTTATATTTTACCTTTTCTATTCCCTGCCTAGAATAGTTGAGAAGTCCAGCCTGCTGGCAGTCCAATCATTCATCTACATATCTTACATAGAATCCGACACAGTAGTTCTTAACTCACTGAGCTAACTTTCGGAAACATTGAGTAATACTGGCAGGAAGATATACATGAATTCCACTTTAAATCACTTCTATGGCAGCGTTGCGCCCAAAGTACTGTTGGTAATGCAGTGATTTTAGTACATCAAGGGATTCAAAGACTTGCTCTATAGTATATGGCTAACGGGGTAGCTCAGCAGGTTGACAGACCATTGCTGAGACGTTATATATGGAAAATTGCAAAAACTTGTTAATCGAATGACAAATTACTTATAAAAAAGGAAGTGCTATAAAATGTGTTTGGCCAAGGTATGGGTTGGGCAATGGGTTTGGGGTATTACTGTCTCTGTAGCGAAACACGAAAGTTGGCACCCATGAACCCAGTTTAATTTCCTAATAACTGCTGTCAGCACAACGGAAGCATTTGTGATTAACCAGTCTGATAAACATAACATCTTTATAAATATAATCTGTGATAAATTACAGAGTAGTGTGGTGCTCCGCCAAAAAAGTCTCAAAAGAAAACGAGTGAACTTAAGTTTCAGTAGCGTTTTTGAGTTTAGAAATTACCGTTTTCCTATGAACGTCTAAAATGCACATTTGTATAACAATAATGTGTCCAGCATTTAGACAGTGATCCCCTCTCCCTGCCTCAGTGATGTTCATGGCCCATTGATTTCTGTGGTGTCCCTTCAGGACAGAAGAAAACAAACGGGATGAGCAAACACAGCCAGGAAATGCGCGAGTGAGGACTGGGGAAAGGAGCACCGCGAAGATTAGGTCACTAAGCCCTGATCTGGCCAGACATCGGATGCCAGATCTCAGACCCGGCCAGAGCTGTCATACAACACCGGCAATGCATGCTTCCGTCCCTGCTCGCCTCATCTCCCCCATGGCCCCCAAGGTGGGGGTGGTGAGGGTACAGAGGGAGAGGGGCGCAGGGGGACCAGCATTGCAGTGATCCAGCCCCTCTCCTTGCATCCTATTCCCGCTTTCGTGGGTCGAAAGGGGGAGAGGGAAGCGGATGGACCGGCAAAGGTCTGAAACGCTTGCTCCCCAGCACCCCCTCCAAATGTGGTGTGGGGGTCTGAGCCAAGAAGCAACACCCCTTACCAGGCAAGAAGACACTGGCAGCACCAGCAGGAAGCAACAAAGCAGTGTGGACGCTCCATCCAAATGCAGGAAAGCGCACGTCCAGGCTGCGTTTATTTCCTGTTTCGTGGCCACGTCGCACTGACTAGGCATGTGCATGTGTGGCCAGTGGCTCGCCATGCACAGTTAAGTGAGGCAGAAAACAATCTAATTTCTAGCCGCCCTGGATCACACGCCCCACAGACTGAAGACCTCTGCCTACAGTATGGCTATTTTAAAGGGGAAACACTGAATTGTTATCTTGCTTGTAAGACTACATAGGAGTCTGCTAGTATACAGTGAAAACGCAAAGTATACATGAACATGCAAGCACCTATTCAGTAAGACAAACACAGGGAAATGAAGGAACTCTGTCCCATACAGAGACGGCGGAAGAAATGCCGGGGTGCAGGGTGCGGGAGGGGGGTTGGGAGGGGGGAGTGGAATCAAGAAAGACATCTTTTGGTACAAACAGACTCTGGCCGGTACAGCTCAAAGCACTGCCTGGCAGAACTGAGCGGTAAAGTTAGGCACATACCCCGCAATGTTCAAATCAGGACCCCTCACCTCGTAAAGGCAGTAAAGTTACAGAAATCATGACCAAGAGAACTTCAGCCCCGCCCGCTGCTCTTCATCCAGAGCCTCGGGCTGTGCAACCGTACTCGTCCTCCGCGCACATATATCATCCCCAGCGCAGGAGGGCTCGGCAGCCCCAGAGGCATCCAAGCCCGGTTGAGCCTGTGCCAAAAAAAGAAGCAAGCATGTTATGTTATGTTACTTGCCATTTATATAGCGCTTTGAATATCATTGGTATGACCTCAAAGCACTGATAGGTTGACAGCTCTCGGGAACCGTAGTTCAAGTTAGTAGAGAGAGATAATGTTGTATGGTGCATGGGTGCACCGGATATGTGTGCAGCTGGTGTAGTTGTTGGAATGATAGCTGCTTCCTAGCGATAGTTGTGGACCTGGGGGCATCAGTTGGATGTGTGCAGTCTGATTGGTGGACACCCAGACTGGGTTCTGGCTGTGTTAGGCCTGAAGAACGTCTATGTGAACAGCTAGCCGGAATCTGCTCAGCTAGTTGCGTTTTATTGGGGTGATGATGTGTTCATGGGGTCATATTCGTTTGTGAACAGCTAGGTCAAATTATCAGGGGTTTAGCAGTGTTCTAGTTGAATGATGATGTATAGTAGAGAGTAAGCGTAGTGGTGTGAAATGGTGGTTATCTGTAAAGCCTTAGACCAGGCACGTGCACAGGACGGTGGGGGCATACAAAGTGACAAATGGATCTATAGCTACAGCGGTGGAGACAGGTATATAAGGGAAACAGATATATATGAGGAAACAGATGTATAGTGAAGGGGTCTACAGGTATATACGGGGATACAGATATATATGGGGATACAGATATATGGCATATATAGGAGCATGCAGCTTTGGTAAAAAAGGGATCGACATGGGGCTTAATTTCCAAATAGGTGAGCGCATTGCTGTTTGAACAGTGAAAGCCGTGTTACGCAGATAAGGGTGAAAAACATGGTGTATAATCTGACTTGCTGCTGTTAGCCGAATTTGGAAAAAAACATCTGCCCTGAGAGGCCACCAGGGGGCGCACAGGCAATGGCTGCCTGAGTGCACAGCTCCCGTCTTGACTGGGATATCGTAGGGGATTGAGCCCCCCCTGTCCCCCCCGGCAGGCCCAACTTGACAGATCCACCTGGGGACCCCCCCGGGCACCCACCAGGCGAAAGAGCGGCGCTCGGGGTCCCCGGAGAACTGTAGATCGGGGCCCGGGCCTTCCGAGCGAGTTGCAGGGCGGCCGCGGAGCCGGAGCAGAGGCGGCCCCCTCTCGCGCCCTTCTGGTCCCTTGACTTGGCCTGCCCCCTCCCCGCGGCCGACCCCCTCGACGGGAGCGGAGGTCCGGCCTGGCCAGAAACCGGACCCCTGAAGGCCAGGAGACACCGCGGCGGCCCGGGGGACAGGACCCCCCCGCCCTCCACCCCTCCCCCCGACCCGGACAGCACCACACGAGGATCCCACAGCGAGGCGGAGGACGGGGACTCTCTTAGCACCTGGGGGCCCGGCACGGCGGGTCCGGTGCCCCCCCTCGATCCACGTGGATAGCGCGGCCCTGTGGAGTGACGTGGCGGCTGGGCTGCGGAGTGCCCGAGACCCCTGGAGGGCTTAGGTGGGGGCCGCAGAACATCAGCGGAATGCGCTGCTCCCCCCCCGGATACGGAAACTGGGCCACAGGCCCCTGGAACCACCCGAGGTCCCCACCTGCAGAGGGTGGGGCGTGTGCCTGCCCGGAGGTGGCCCCCCCACCCCCCTACTTTCTGGAGAACAGGGTTCGGCAGGGTTGCCGGGCCCCCGCGGGCCGGGTGCGGGAGTTGAGGCGCCTTTCCCTCCCTGTCTGCTTGGACGCCCCCCCCCCTTTTTTTTTTCCTGGAGACATGAAGCCACCGCACCTCGACGTGGGGGATACCTGGGTGTGAGGCCCCCACCGGCCGCAGGTGGACCCCCCTGCCCCCCAACTTCATATCTAGTGTCCACTGGCTGAGGGTGGGGGCCTCGGACCTCTCCCCCCACCCAACGAGAAAAATCCGCCTGACCAGGCCACGGGAACCCTCCAGAGGCCATCGCCCCCTCTCAGGGAGACCAGAGGAGGCCCAATCGGGCACGACGAACTTGACCAGGGTGTGAGGCCCCTGCCGGCGGACAGGCGGGGCGTGTGCCCGCCCCCCCAGACTACGAGACTCCCCAGGGGGCATCGGTGAAGACCCCAACTGGGCGAGGGGTGACCGGACCGCCCCTCCCCTTCCCCAGCACGCCCCCCCCCCCGAGACGGCCCGTGAGGGCAACCAAGGACTGGTCCCCCCAACCCCACTCGGGACCGCGGAGCATTGGCCTGCAGAGCACAGGGAAGCATCAGATGAGCTGGAGGTAAGCCCTACAGGGATACCGCTTCCAGGACACCACAGGGGGCAGCGGGGGCACGAACCTCAAGAGGACCATGGCCCATTCGGAGGGTGCAACCCCGTCCTCGACTGCAATGGAAAGGGGCTTTGCCTCGATCTTACAGGAAATCAGGGACACGCGGTCCGACATAGCCCAGAAATTTGAGAAAATGGACCAAAGCATAGACAAGGTCGAGGACAGACTGCTGCAGGTCGAGACCAACCAATCGTCTTCAGCAGCCCAGGACGTACAAACATACATGATGCTGGCGGCCCTGGAGAAGAGGGACGAGGAAAGAGCTCGGCAAATGGACGATTTCGAGAACAGGGAGAGGAGAAACAACCTCAGAATTTTCGGTGTGCCCGAGACAGAAGGGGAAACGGAGAGGGACATCACCCGAGTGGTGCGCGAGATCATCACCCTCTTGTTCGCAGAAGAGATGACAACCGAACCCACCTTCGACAGGGTACACAGAGCGGGGGGCAGAGCGGGAGCCCCCAGATCGATTTTGGTCCGGTTCCACTACTACACAGAGAAAATGAAAGTGCTGAAGGAGGCCAGAAAGGCTAGAGAAATCACCTACAATAACGCCCAGGTCTCCATATACCAGGACCTGTCGGCCTACACGCTGGCTAAGCGTAGAATGTGCCGCCCCCCTCACGCAACTGCTCAAGGAAAAGGGCATACGCTATAGATGGGGCTATCCATTCTCCCTAACTTTTGAATACATGGGCCAACGCTCGACCCTGACCACGGAAGAGGATGTAAGGGGGGCTATTCAGGAGTACACAGTAGACTCGAACCCCAGGAGGGGCCCAACGGGGCCGGAGCACGGCAGACCTAATGGCCCTGGTCCGTCCGGGGAAAGAAGAAAGCGCACTGGCGCGAGGAAATACAGGAAAATGAACACCCCCTCCCCAGCGAAAGACGGAGAACGGAATGGCTCAGAGGACTGAAACAGGGACGACCGACTGGGTCCTCGACAGATGTGCGCAGATCCTGTGATTTCACTATTTACACCATCCTACTGAACAGCAAGTATGATGGGTTCACATGCGGGACGCAGCTGAGGGGGGGTTCTGGGGGGCTCAAGGGGATGAGCATCTTACGTGGTTTTCCTGGCCGAGGTGGGCAGGCTGGTGGTTCGGCCAAAAGCCAGTGATGGCGGAACTGATTGGCTGGACGCCGGGGTGGGGGGTACACAAAAGTTGGGGTTGTTCAGTTGGGGTTTGGGGAAGGGGGGCAGTTGGGGTGTCATTCGAGGCCCACCCGAGGGGTAAGGGAAGGGGGCGCAGGGGAACAAAACACTATCTTATGGGAGCATGCAGGGAAGAGCTATGGGAAGAAGTTGACCGAGAGAGAGGAAATTCTAGATCATGGCTGATAGTCTGCCCGCCCTGGGGGTGGGCTCCCTTAACGTACGAGGCTTGAACACCCCTACGAAAAGATCCCTGGTTTGCAGGGAATTTAGACGGGCAAACCTCAATTTTCTCTTCGTTCAAGAGACTCACTGGCCACCGGGGAAGGAGCCCAAGATGCGGGAAGGAGGGATAGGGGAGGTCTTCAGCACTTCCCACAAATGCAAAAAGAGGGGGGTCGCCATCTTAGTAGCGAGGAACGTGGGTTTCGAGAACGAGGCCACTCTGAAAGACCCAGGGGGCCGCTATTTGCTAGTGCGTGGATCCCTGCAGGGGGCCCCACTCACCCTTGCCGTTATTTACGGCCCCAACGAGGGCCAAGCGCAATTCTGGGAGGAGGTGAGCGTTAAACTCAAGCATTTTGTCCAGGGCACGGTAGCGGTGGGGGGAGACTTTAACATGGTCCTAGACCCTGTCCGAGATAGGAAACGTGCGGGACCCCAGCCCTCCAGAGCGGCAGACGAGATCATGGCTCGTAACTTCCAAAGGGTCAACTCAGAACTGGGCCTGATGAACACGATTCCGACCCCCAGAACAGACGCCCCCTCTTTCACATATTATTCAGCGGTCCACACGTCTTTTTCCAGGATAGACTACATTCTGGCAGACGAAATCCTGCACCCATTCATCTCGGGCCACAGGGTTGACCCCGTCCCCTGGTCCGACCATGATCTGGTCTGCATCACTATAGCGAGTGGAGGGCTAAGCGATCGCAGGGGGAGGTGGAAGTGCAATGACTCCTTGTTGAAAGACGAGGTCCTAGCCCAGGAGGTTCTCGAGGCCAGCACGGACTTCTTCGAAATCAACGATAATGGGGAGGTAGGTTTGCATATCTTATGGTACGCCTTCAAGGCTACCCTTCGCGGGGTCCTGATCAAAATGGGAGCCCAGAAAAAAAGGGAAAGAGAGACCCAGGAAAGGGTTTTGAGGGCGAAGATTGCCCAACTCCAACTGGGGTGGCCCTCCCACGGCCCCTTTGGACCGCGCTCAGATGGCCGCTCTGGCCGACTACAGGCTCCAGCTGAGGGATCTCCTCCTCCACAAGACGGAGAGAAGTCTCCAACTGGTCAAACAAAAGTATTACGAAAAGGGGGACAGGGCGGACAGGATCCTGGCTTGGAAACTGAGGGAGGTGCAGAGAAGTAGATTGGTGAAGGCAGTGAAGAACGAGGCGGGTGTGGTGGGCCACGATACGCCCCACATTGGCGAGGCCTTCCGCCGATACTACGAGAAGTTATACTCTTCGGAATACAATGGGGGTGAGGCGGAGATTGAGGGGTTTCTAAACTCTTTACAGATCCCGGCCCTGTCCAGAGAGATGGCGGAGGGGTTGGAGGGTCCGGTGACAGAGGACGAGGTGGAACGGGCGATCCGAGGTATGAAAGTGGGCACTTCCCCGGGGGAAGACGGTTATTCGGTCTACTTCTATAAGCGGTTCCGCTCGACCCTTTCCCCCCACTTGGTGAAGGTGTTCAACGCGGTGCTGGAGGGGGCACCCTCCCGGACTCCATGATGGAGGCAATCATAGTGGTTCTCCCCAAGGAGGGCAGGGACCCCGCAGAGTGTTCCTCTTACCGCCCAATTTCCTTGTTGAACACTGGCGTAAAAATCCTGGCAAAGATGATAGGGGGGCGGGTGGAGGGGATCCTGCCGAAACTGATACATGGTGACCAGGTGGGGTTCATCAGGGGAAGACAGGGCTCAGATAACATCCGTAAAACGATTGATCTACTCCACTATGCCCAGGTGTCTGACCTAGAGGCAAGCGTCCTGTCCCTCGATTCGGAAAAGGCGTTCGACAGGGTGGAGTGGAGATTCATGGAACTCACCCTCCGGAAAATGGGCTTTGGGTCACACATTAGAGAATGGGTGGCGGCGTTATATAGGGCCCCAAGGGCTAGGGTCCAAGGGAACAGCAGGTTGTCAGAACCATTCCCCCTCTCGCGGGGAACAAGGCAAGGTTGCCCATTGTCCCCTTTGATCTACGTCCTTTCTATGGAACCCCTGGCCATTGCGGTCAGAGCTCACCCGGACATAAGGGGGATAAGGCGAGGCGAAGTGGAATTCAAACTCTCCCTGTTCGCGGACGATATCCTGGCCTACCTGGTGGACCCGGTGTCCTCGCTTCCCCCCTCCTGTCCCTGATGGCAGCCTTTGGTCGCCTCTCGGGCCTTAAGATTAATGCCTCTAAATCGGTTCTGCTCCCCATGAGATCCCTGGACCCGGTCTTGGATCCGCTGGTCAGCCTGGAAGGGATAACAATAGGGAAGGTCTCCATTCGGTACCTGGGAGTCCTTCTTACCCGGGACCTGTCCAACCTCGCCCAGGCCAATTATGATCCCGTTGTATCAAAGGTCACTGCAGATCTTAGGAGGTGGGGGGCAATGATTCTGTCATGGTACGGTCGGATGACGGCGGTGAAGATGAACATACTCCCGCGCTTACTATACCTCTTTACCGCCCTCCCGACTAAAGTCCCCGACCAAACCTTCAGGGTCCTCCAGAACGCGGTGCGGGAATTTATATGGCAGGGTAGGACCCCAAGAACCGCAAAGGCCGTCCTGACCTTGCTGAGGGAGGAGGGGGGGTTTGGGCTGCCAGACTTTCAACTCTACTTCCGCGCTGCCCAGCTGCGCGTACTTTTGGAACACATGAAAGAGGGGATGGGCACATACTGGTCGTACCTAGAGGACATGGACGCTCACCTGCTTAAGGTTCGGGACCTCCTGTGGGCCCCAAGCAAATTCATCCCGAGTAGACTCAAATCACACCCAACTTTGGGAGTCCTCTGGGCGATCTGGAAGGAAGGCCCCCAGACAGCCCACTTAACGACATGGCCGTCACCAATGTCCTCGCTCTGGGGCCATCCCCTCAAACTGGGAAGCAGGGGATTCCGCAACGCCCAGCCCTGGTCCGACTCGGGGATGGAGTGGGCAGGGCAAGTGTTTAGGGAAGGAGAGTTTCTGCCCTATGAGGACTTGAGGGAGGCCCTGGGGCAGGGGTCCCTCACCATATTTGAATATCTCTGCTTGAAGGGAATTCAATGCCATCAATCCTGGGGACAGAATTTGAAAAGACAGCTGACCCCCTTTGAGAAATTCCTGGATACAGCGACCACCAGGAAGGGGGCGGTCTCAGGGATGTACAGAATACTGAACACTATTAACCTGGGGGAAAGGAGGAGATTCCGTGCTTTTTGGAATGACTTGGCGGGGGAGGAGATCTCTGAAGACGCCTGGGCAAGGATATTCAAAATAGCCTTCCATGGGAACCTATTCACAGCGGACATGGAACACAACCTCAAGATCCTTCAGGGGTGGCATAGAGACCCTGCAAAATTGTCGAAGATGTTTACGGAAGTGTCCCCCGCATGCCCGAGGGGCTGCGACCAGGTTGGTACAAGAGGGCACATGTGGTGGCACTGCCCGAAAGCACAGGCGTACTGGGTGGAGGTTAGAGGCTGGATCGCGGAAGTCTCGGAGGAACTGCTCCCCCTAAACCCTCTAACAATCCTACTGGGCCTCCCCCCTGAGGAAGTGGACATAGCCAGATACTCAAGAATGTGGGAAACAATGCTGAGGGCGGGAAAGGTGGCCCTGGCCCAGAAATGGAAGAGCCCGGAGACCCCCTCAAAGGAGGACTGGTTAAAAAAAGTTAAAAACATGTTCCTGATGGATAAATTCACGGCTATGATCAACAATGGTCTGGGCACATTCCAAGCCAACTGGTACGGGGTACAGCAGACATGGGGATGGGAGGTTCACTGATCCACAGGGTAGAGTCACGGAAGGAACGGACGCCCACGCCCCGGGAGGCGGCGGACATTACACAGCCACACATGCAGTCAACGCTCAGGCTCTTTCTCAAGCTCCGGATACACTGATCTCTCTACGCGTCTCCTTAAAAGAAGCAGGCGTAAAGGGGACTAAGTTTGGTTGGGGGGGTGTTTTCGCGGGGGGAGTGCGTGGGGGGGGGTCACCGGGCCTGTTACAAGTATAATTTTTTATCTTTGCTGAAAAGGCTTCATGCCCGTTTGTTCTATTATGAAAATGCTAATAAAACAAAGTTTAAAAAAAACAAAAAAAAATACAAAAAAAAAAAACATCTGCCCTGAAATTCTCTGGCGGCACAGCCAAAAATCACTTCTGTTGGGGGTCGGTGGAGCCGGGATGGGGATAATACTGTTGGATCCCTCTCTGCTGGTACAGCGGGCAGAGGGATAGAGGATCAGGGACTGCGTCAGGTCTGGCAGAGGAGCGGAATAATGGGCACGACACGCTCGCTCATGCCCGGAACTGCACTGCCTTCTGACAGGGCGGGCCCTTTATTGATTGTGAGGCATATGTAACATTCATCCTTTTTTCCAACCAAACAAAAACAGCACACAAACACAACCAACATCGAACAACATCACTAACTTTGCTGTGCAATCTAGTCCAGCACAGTTTTGCACTCTCCGCCTTGTCACTCAGTCACTTAGCCTCTCCAGAGCCTTCGGGGCTGCCCTCAGGTCATACCGGCCGGGCCTTCACCGGGGAGCAGTCTCCGGGCCAGGTCCCGCTTCTGGCTCACCTTCATCTTCTGGATCCTCCTCGCCAGATTCTTTAGGTTGCCCCTGGGGCTCTCGACTCGGGGTCCCTTCTCCCTCGTTCCAGTGGCTCGAAACGTCCAGTGGCAGCTCTGCCTCCGCCTGGGACTGTCTGTCTCCATCAGTCCATATTTGTCGGGACACCCTCTTGAACCACAAAGCATTCCTGGTGATCGACTGGTGCCCTCGTGCCGCTGTCACCATCGTTCCTTCTGTTGGGGTCACTGTCCAGGGTGCCCAGTCATAACGCGTTTCAAGCTTGGTCTTTGAGGGGTTTCACAGCACCAAAACGTGATTGCACCTTGTGCCCCGACCTTCATGTGTGCCTCCTGACACTCAGGTGTTGGTTTGCTGCTGCTCTCCTTCGCTGAGTGCGGTGGCTGTCGTAGGTGTCTACTCCTCTGCTTGGGTGGTGTGGTATGGATGGGTTTACCAATGTCCCATACATGAGGTCTGCCGGGGTTAAACCGGTAGAGCTGTGGGGCTGGTTTGATCCCTGGATATGCGTAGCACCTTGTTGATGGTCCGCATGAACCTCTCCACGTCACTGTTCGCCTGTGACCACCTGGGCGTGATGTGGTGATGTTTGATGTGCAAATCGTTCAGCTATTTCTTGAGCTCCGTCCACTGGAATGGCGGTCCATTGTCACTCTTGATGCGTCTTGGCAGGCCATGTGTAGCAAACATCTTCTCAAGTGCAGGTATCACGGTCTCCGCTGCTGTTGAGTATATGATCTCCACTTGTGGGTATTGTGGGTGGTCGTTGATGGCCACCAGCAGATATGTTCCTTCCTGTACTGTGCAGAATTCGACGCTGAAGGCGTCCCATCTTGATGAATCCTGGCTTTTGTCCTGACCATACCCTGGTGTCCTTTGTGCGCCAGCACCACGATTCGGTCCTGCAGGCTGCTGGGGATCACAATGCGGGCTCCCCTCAGGATCAACTCTTCGCTGGTGACGGACAATTCCTGTCGTACTGGGAACATGCCATTGAGGAAGTCTCTGGCCACTGGTGTGCGGTTATGTACATGGCGGAAGAAAGACTTCCACTCGCCCGACATGAGGGTGTTCATGACTATGTTGAGTAAGATTCAGTGTTCGTGGCTTCCACGAGGTCTTCGATGCTGACTGCCTTGGGCTTCATGGTGTGAATGATTTGGCTTATGTGTTCTTCTGTCTCCTCTGCTTCACTCACTTCCCCTTAGGTCACAGCTCTCGGGTGCCTGGATAGGAAATCCACCGAACAGGGCTGGCATCGACGTATAGTTCTGTTGTCAGCGTTGGGTCATAATATGCCATTGTTGTTTCGGCTGACAGGGATGTCTTGATCCGCTCAAACTCCTCCTTGCATTCAGGGCTCCAGTATTATTTGGTGTTCGACCTGGTGAGCTCCCTTAGCGGCTCGGACATTGTTGCCAGGTTGGGGATGAACCTCCAACAATAGGTTGCCATCCCCAAGAAACTGCTTACCTCTGTGGGTGTTGTGGAGGGGGCCTCCTTTATGTCCGCAACCTTTTGTGCGTCGGCCGACACTCCTGCACTGTTGAAAACATACCCGAAGAATATTATTTCCTCTTTCAAAACTCGCATTTGCCCCAGTCGATGGTTAGGCCTGCGGTCTCCCGCCTGCTGACCACCATCTTGAGGCGACGCATTTGTTCCTGCTTGTCGCTGGCGTGGATGAGGATGTCGTCACTGACATTCAACACCCCTGGGATTCACTGGATTACTTCCTGGAACACCTCTGCCGCTGAGGAGATGCCGAAACTCAGACTCTTGTATCGGCGTAGACCCAGGTGTGTGGAGAAACTGGTAATGTACCTTGAGTCGGGTGCAGTTTTAACTGGTAACCAGCGTTCAGGACGATTAGCGTGAGGGTAATATTACACTCCCTTTTGATCGCTGCATTTGGTAGGCACATGTCGATGAAAATTCTTACTTTCCCTGGTTGCTTCGGCTTCTTCGTTACCACCATAGGTGAGAACTAGGGCATTGGTCCCGTGACTTGCTCAATGATGCCAGCCTTTTCGAGTTATCGCAATTCCTTTTCGACCAGGTCTCTTATATGAAACAGAGGAGTTCTCATGTGGCGTACCACCCGAGGCTGAACTGTCTGGTCGATGTGAAACTTAATGAGTTTGCCTTGCAAACATCTGATGCCGTTGAGGATGCCCGGGTACTTCTTTAGGAGTTTGGAGATGTCCGTTGAGTCTGTGACGTCACAGATGAAACGGATCAGTCCTAGGTCTTCTGCTGCATCCCCACTAAGCAGACATTCAATCCCTACATTGGCAACGTATATCTTCAACTGGAGGACTCCGTCACACCTGCTTAGTGTCGTTCTGAAATGTCCGTCCACTGATAGTGGCGTCTTGCATCCGTAAGCGAACAGGAGTGTTTCCGTTGGCCCGAGGTCAGGTCGGGGACGCAGTGTCCGGAACATAGTTGACGGCATGACATTCACTGATGCTCCTGTGTCTATCGTAATTTGTGTCTCCTGGCCCTGTATGGACACAAGGCATTTGTGTCTTCTCTGGGTTTTTTTTGGCTCTATGCTACTGTCTTCAAGTGCTGAGATCAAATGGACTTTTCTTCTTCTTCTCGTTCCCCCAGTCCCCACATCCGTTGCGTGGTTGCCCTCGTCATCTCTGGATTCGTCTGTCGACGAGTTAGCGGCCTCTACACCGCGTGTCTGCTTGCTTCTTTTTTTGGGGGGGAAGGCTTTAGCTTGTTGCGGTTGGGGGCATTGCGGCTGCCCTGAAGATCTGCAGACACGTGAATAGTGGTCCTTCCGGCCACAAGCCCCACACGTGGTTCCTTGCGCTGGCCAGTTTCTTCTTACATGGCGTGCACCACCACACCATCCGCACTCAGTAGGCCCTGGGATCCTTGGTTGCCCCCGTGGTGAACTTTTCGTCTCATTGTAGTCTTCCTTTGGTGCTTGGCGGTTGGCGATCCATGCTATCATTTCCGTTGTTGGTGCCAGTTGGAGCTTTTGTAGCGTGGTGCCCATGTGTGTTGGCCTTGCGTGCAACAGCTCTCTTTGGTGCCCATATTCAAGAATCCTGGCTAGGGAAATGGCATTTTCCCCAACACAATCCTGTGCAGTTTCTCAGAGTGTATGCCGTTGATGATCTGGCACCTTATTTCCTTCTCAACGTTGTCGAATTCACACGAGAGTGCAAGTTTCCTGAGTCTTGTGAGGTAGGTGTCCAGTGTTTCATCCTCCATCTCTATTGTGGTGCAGAAATTGAAGGTTTCGTAGTCCGGATTCAACTGTGGCCAATGACCAGCGTGTTGAAAATGCGTAGGACGTCGTCACACATGTTGAGCAGAAGGCGTGACCTCATCTTCCTGGGCATTGTAATATCCTTACAGTTCATCGCCACCTCAAACTTTTGGATCCATAGCATCCAGCGGGGTCCCACTGATGATGGATCAGTGTAGGGGTCAAAAGGTCCCAACGCAGCTATGGTCCCACCATGAGGTCGAGAGGACGGCGCTGGCGGCGTCAGCGAGGCCGCAATCCATGATGGTGTGCTGGGCCTGGGCGTGGAAAGGCCAAGCGCCATGATGTTCTTCTAGGTGGCGCCACCAGATTCTAGTGCTGCTTGGCGTGAAGTATGAGGAGCAAGAGAAAAAAAAATTCCCTTGTGATATCCACTGAATCTGGGTACACTCTGTGGATGTTTGAGTATTTCGGGAGGGAAAATTTTTTTTTTTTTTGGGAGAGAGATGGTGCCCCCCGTGTCTCCAAAAATTTGCTGTGGACGTGTGGGCTGAGTTACAGCCTGGGAAACTGCAGCTGCTGTGCGTGTGATCCCATCCTCGTTGCCATTGTTGGATCCCTACCTGCCGGTACAGCAGGCGGAGGGAGAGAGGATCAGGGCCTGCGTCGGGCCTGGCAGAGGAGCGGAATAATGGACACGACACACTCGCTCTGGCTCATGCCTGGAACTGCCTTGCTTTCCAGCAAGGCGGGCCCTTTATTGTTTCTGCGCCCTCGCCACCGTGCATGCGGGACGTGAGGCGTATGTAACAAATACCAGCCAAGAAGACACAAAGATCCGCTGTTGCTGCAACCAAAATCAAAATAGGAAAAACAAACCCACCGGCACCTAAATATACCTAGTGCTTCGAAACACGTCCGAAATGTGTAAGCGCCTTATAAATACACAATAGAAAATAAATACCTGCCCGTATATGGCACAGAGTGATCCTTCCTCCGTGATTCTCTTCGTAAGCACGTATAGAGGTCCTACGTGAAAACGTCATGACGATTTAACAGAAATGCGTCATGATGCTGTAAAGGCTTTTTAGAAAGTATTGGCAAACTTTTAAACAAACACACCATGCTATCGGGTCTCATAGGGACTTTAATTGTGTGCTTGATTATGAAAGCACTGTAAGTCCTCTCTTTAGCCTTCTCTGCCACACATTAAAAAGGGGCAAATGAACAACCCCCTCCCCGGGAATGCCAAATAGCCCCCATGCAGGAGAAAAAACACCTGTTATGCTGGAAATTCGTACCCAAATGCGTCTGTCGGCATAAAAACACATATCCCAATCTGCTGCACATAACAAATCCTCCAACCCCTCTCCCCTCTCCAGCGAGGAGGATATCTATTCACTGTACTGTTCACTAGTACAGTGGAAGTCCCATTGGGAAAGGTGGAATGCGTATTCCCAGCCCCACTCCATAAAACACATCTCCCCGGGGCAAATCACCCATCTGCATGAGAAAACCCCAAAAAGAACTCAATCCGCCTGTATGTTAAGTAAATCTCACCCCCCTTCCCAATACTGCCGCTCTGCATTAAATTAACAATCAACATGGGATAATTTTAAGACTTACCATAAACCAAATTCAAGCACCCAAAACTATACGAAATGTGCTTTGTAACCGAGGAATCTCTCCCGCTGCGTCCTGCAACGCCTTGCCTTGACTTCCCGCTCCGTCCCGCTTGGGTCATGCCTTGCCTTCCCCCTCCGTCCAGCTTGCGTCATGCCTTGCCTTCCCGCTTGTAGCTTGCCTTGCCTTCCCGCTCCGTCCCGCTTGTGGCACGCCTTGCCTTGCCTTCTCGCTCCGTCCCGCTTGCGGCACGCCTTGCCTTGACTTCCCGCTCTTGCAAAGATGAGGAAGTGAACGTTGCAGAGCACGTGATGCAGGGCAGCCCACGTGATGCAGAAGTGGAGGCGCAGCATTGCTATGGTCCGTTTCTCTAATTGGAACTAGACACTACCCTTTACGAAACACTGGTGTCCTGATTCCAGGCAGCATCAGGTGAGTGCATGCGATCCAGCTGTTGTAGTGAATTTTATGTGTATTTCTTTTAGCATCCATTAACTTCGACGTTCTCACCCATTTACTATATTATTAAGAGGAGCCCTTTTGCAACCTCGGGAAATGCAGGTTGAACCTGTAATTCGTTTTATTGTACTTGTCAAATGTTGCAATTAAACCTTGTAAGTACGTGACTTTCCAAACATCTGGTTTTGAGATTACACAGGGCAGCCTGTTGTTGTTGGTGCCGTAGACACAGTAGCTGCTCCGAATAGGGTGGGTAACTTTTTGAGATGCTTTTTCGGGACACGAGGCAGTGATGACGTCACATCGCCCACGTGTGGCCCGCCCCTTTCGGTATACTACTGCAGAGCACCGGGCACGGGCAGAATCAATGCATTGACCCTGCAGCTGCTGACGTGACTGCACAGCAGGCCTGTCACGTCAGCAGCTGCGGGGGCAATTGACTGCAATAGCACTTTTATTCACAGACTAGCTGCCGCTTGCCAGCCACTGTTATTCCCATTCGTGGAAAAATACGTAAAAACATACTTTTCCAAGTGGGAGCAAAAACAGGCATGGCTGCCCAGCAATTAGCTGTGACCTCTGCGCCCTGCCCCAGCCCCCAGCATGGGTAATTGTGACTCCTGACTTGCTGTGTTTGACCACAAATTGTGCTGAACAGAGCAAGTTGGGACAACCCGCGTCCCGCAGTGCCACTCGGCATACTGCGGGACAGAGTGCCAAATTACTGGTAAATCCCGCAAAATACGAGACAGTGGGCCACCCTAGCTCCGAAGCTCATTTACGGTACGGTTCAAGCTCTGGAATGCTCGCAGACGCTGTAACAGCTGTGCAGCTACTGCACAGACCCTGCTCTGGTGTAAGTGACTAGATGTATAATAATTGAAGAAGAGTTTTTTCTCCTGGATATCTTGCTTGGATTTGCTGTAATGATTAGTTCAAACACTCTTGTAGATACGAAACAATTCGTTTTTTATTGGTGATTTTCTTGGGTGGCTTTTGTTAGTACAATTGTTAGTGTTTCCGAAACACTGTTAGGACTTATGTACCTATTCGGTCAGACGACACTTGTTTCGACCCTGGGGGTCTTTCTCAAGGCTGATCAATATTCAATAGTGCCAAGTGATGTGTAAGTGTGACAAAATCGTGACATGATATTTGTGCATTGGTCAAACATTGTGGTGTTGGTGTGACGTGAAAACATTGTGACAGTTTAAGAATCATGGCATTATAGACAGTTTGAATTACATTTGGAATAAAAATCCAGTTGGAAGAGAAAGGAGGAAGAAAGGGAGAGGAATTAGCAAAGAACTGGGTTCATGTGTAATTGTTAATGGGAGGAGGGACATTGTGTGCCTCTTACCATGTGTGAAGTTGCTGTGAGCCCTCATTGGGGTCCTGGTTCCATTATTTGAAGGCTGTCCTTTTTGGCAGTCTTGGCTCCTGTTGGGCCCTATAGATGGGTTGAATAGAGAGGTGGATGATTGGTGGGTGAGTTACGTCTGTTGGGATAGTGGCTGGGCAGCGGGCATGGGTGGGGGAGCCCATGTTGGTTAACCTAACATTAGATGCTTGTGCCAAGGGGGATGAGGTCACTTCGAGGTTGGTGGTAAAAATCTGAAAAGGAAACACGTGGGTTTCCATTGCCGAAAATATCCCGTGAGAGAGAAGGAGATTAGTGGCTATGAGCTGAATAAGTGATGCACAGCCCTAGTGGGGCGGGCAGTCTCTCTCTTGTGCCTATTTGGAGCATGCTGTTATAAGGGTCAATTCCTATTAACTAAGAAGGAAACCCGTGGGTTTCAAGTGCCGGGGTTGGTCCCGTGAGGGAGAAGAAAAGTAGTGGCTGTGAGCTAAAAACCAGCTGCACAGCTCACGTGTGGCGGCCAGTCTCTCCCTCGCTCCGTCGGGATGTGGGCGCTTACCTGGAGTTAGTAGAGAGCGTCCTGGGTGCTCTATGCGGCTCCTGTTGTGATGCTGGGCGCCGCCATACTAATTTATTTCATCGCGCATGCGCTGTGTCCCGTGGTGTGGACCCCAGCGCATGCGCGATAGTATAGCGTTCGCTTGGCGTGTTTAGTACGCATGTGCTAGCGGTATGTCAGCGCATGCGCGATAATGTAGCGTGCGCTTATCGGACTTCCCAAGCATGCGCGTTAACTAATACCAGCGGGCATGTTTGGTGGAATAGTGATGCGTTCGGGGAGCGTGCGCTTGCTGATGCTAAGTGGAAGCCTTGTTGGCAATGGCTTAGTGGCGGGCCAAGGGGAGTGAAGGGGGGGGATTGTGTTATGGGAGAGTGCTAACACTCTCTGGAATAACCCAGATGGTGGGTGTAAATAGGAGTAAGGGCGATGCCTACATTATGGGTGGTAATATGAAGAACAGGGAAAAATTCCCTAGGTCTACTAGGTGTACTGGCCCAGTGCGCTATGCCTAGTTAATGCTAGCTAGATATTGTTTATAGTTAGGATTCTGGGCAGTAACATATGGAACTAATTACGCTTCTTTTCATGGTTCCATTGAGGTTTTATCCACATGCAGATTGTTCTTCGTCCTGGCGGGAGTCCTTTCTCAAACTGTGTTGACTGAAGTGGGTCAGCTAGGATTACTTGACAGGGTGAACCTGTGCTGTCTACACATGGGCCTATGGTAAAGTTCCCCATAAATCAACGGGAATATATTTGATGAGACGGTTTGTTTGCTTTTTCTCGATCCCGCTAACAAGATCCAAAATTGAGCTTTGATGGTATAACTTTATTTCATTGTTTGGAACAGCAAAATGGTACACCTTTCATCGGCAGGGCCAGAATGATGGGCAGGAAGGTTCTGCCCAGAATTCGAAAACGCAGGCGTGCAAAGATCTCTGGAGACTTTCATGCATGTGTAACTGTCCCTATGGGGTGAGCCCCTCGAATGGACAGATGTAAATGTTTTCTGCTGCACAAAGGTAATCTGCATACAAAATAACTCTGAACTGTGAATATTTGACCACTAGTAATGCAGTGAGACCAATACCCAGTTTTTGTCACATGCTTTTTTTCACACTCTTGTTCTTTAAAATAGGCAGAAGAAGCACTCTCTAATCCACTTTTACAGGGAGCTGCCATTTTCATGCGTTTCATTTTACATTTCTGTAAAGGTTAAATAAACGGGCCTATGGGTACCAAAATGCAATCTCATATGAGGTTTATTATTTCAGTCCAGAAATTGGACTACTTGAGATCCTGTCCTGTGAGTTGAATTATTTTGAAAAGTTCTACACAGGCCCCTGAAGGCCATGAACGCTGGACGAATGGTATAGTGAATGGTCTCCATTTCTATTTAAAAGGGTTTCTGCCATTTAACAAGTGACCAAATGTAAGGTGTCTTTCATTGTAAGAGATTATGCCCAGCAGATGTAAGGCTCAAATAAGGACGGCCATGCAGACAGAGTGAAAGAGATTAAAGTGGGACAGAAAACAAGCTGGTCAAGGAAAAGGTGAGGAAAGAGAGATTAAGAAAGGGGGAACGAAAGAGAGGAAATATAGGCCCTAAAGGTGAAGCAAAATGGGGGCAGAGATTACATGTGAGAAGGGGAGGCAATGGGTGGTTAAAGGGCAAGAGTGAGATGGAAGAGAGCTGAGGGCAGAGGTAGATGTGACTCTCAGGAGGAGGAGTTGAAATGTAACTGGGAGAGAGCACTGTCACCAGGACTGGGTAGAGACCACTGTATCACACTTGCTGTGAAATGCACACTGGAATATGCAAATTGGCTAAGCTCCAGGGCTGCAGGAGTACTCTATGAAGTGGAGTCCAGCCCTCTGTGCTCACATCAGCTGAATGCATCCTTTTGATGTTTCGTCAGAAGACTTGTTTGCTGACTAGTACTTTCCTTTGGCACAGAGCACCCTCCAGGTACTCAAAAGTGAACGCTCATAGATGTGCCAGTAGTCCGGCTGTAGTGACCTGAAGCCTATGTGGGAAGATGGCCCTAGGTGAAGTGAGGGATGCTCTTACCCTCAGCCTACATTGATGAATCCTCGCCTGGAGAAGGCTCTTTTAATCTATCATTATTTTTTTATTTATAAAATGCATTTGGTCTGTATCTTAAACCTTACATTTGTACTTCAATGAAATTTGCAATAGAGTCTGATCTTTTCCGTTTGCTATTCTGTGTTGTGAACATAGTTGTCAGAGGTAATGTCTTCCCAAAAATGTACAATTGCGGCAACCATCTTTCTATTGTTGCCCAAGAGAATTCGGCTCCATCGTTCTTTAGTTTCCAATTCGTGGAGAGGACTTGAATGTTAGTCGCTTCTGGTTGAGTGCCTCGCATTCCATTATTACATGGTATATGGTTTCTATTTTCCCAGTCATTTTGCAAAATCTACAGTTTTTTTATTAGCTGCTTTATTTTGGGTCCATTTTCCTAAGATTTCACGGGTGGGAAGAATGTTCAGCCTAAATCTCAGGAACTTGTCAAGTATTCGACAATCTGGGTAAAGATTAAGATAGTGTGGTAAATGGTTGAGCGCTCTTGGTTCTCCATCACACTTTAAATTGAGATTTTATCGATCTTTCTTTTCTTGGGTCTCAAGCCTTGCAAGCATCTTTTTGGCATTCTGTGGCCTTTGCATCAGCATCTCGAGAGAGATGTCCTTTTCGCTGCACATGGTCGCAGCTGCTTCTTTCCATTTTGTTAGTGCTGTGTCGTTAACCTTCAGTTGGGAGGTTCTCATTATGCCAAGTGCAGGAATATTGTCTTCACTATTCAGCTTTCTGTATAGTTCAAGAGTTTTTCATGTGACTATTGACTGGAGGGATTGGTGGCCCAGCTCGTAGCGTATCCAGGGCATCAGTGTTGATTGTGGCAGGGCAAGGATTTTCCGCCAGTAAATCGCCTCCAGTTGCATCCATATCGATTGGTCTATATTGATCATGGATTCTCCTCCATATGCTAGTATTGCAGCCCCCTTTTGCTTGTGAAAGGCTAGCACCGGCTTAAGTGAAAATTTGCCAAATTTTCAGTGGATCATCAGGCCCTGTCTTCCTACAGCTTTTGCTTTAGATTTCAGATGATGTGTCCAAGGGATTTCTTTTACAGATTGGTTGATCCAGATTCCTAGGTATTTATAGGTTGCAAGCAGAACCAATTTTTCTTTTTTGTAGATGGAATGCAGAGGAATTCTGTTTCATTTGCGAATTGCGTGTCAGCATCGTAATTTTTGTCTTTTTGATGTTTATTGCCAATTCATAATGTTCCATATATTCTTGCTTTTTATTGAGTGCAGTTTGTAGGCCACAAGGTGTTTTAGCCAGGAGAATGATATCATCTGCGTAAATTAGACAGGGTACATCGGTGGCGTTTAATTTACGAGGATTTATACTTGGTGTGTAGATGAATGCCTCGAAGTCGGACGGAAACGGACTGAAAAGGGCCACGGCAAGTGGGCATCCCTGCTTTAAGCAATGCCATGTATTGATTAAGTTGGTTATGATACCATCAGCAAACATTCTCGCTTGTATTTTGTTGTTGGTATACAGGAGTTTTATTGCCTCGAGTATGTCGCTGGGGCATCCCCATTGTTCCATTTTCACCCAGAGAAGATCCCGGTTGATTTTGTCAAATGCTAGACTAAGGTCTACATACGCAATATGAATTTGCGTTTTTGTCCTGTCGGCTTCATGTTTCAGCAAATTCAAAATTGTCAACTGCCTACATTTCTGACAAATCCGGTTTTGCAGACTGCCTGGTGGTTTGTCTGTTTTGACCAGGAGTGTAGCTTTAGAAGGAGGTGATTGGCGAATATTTTCCCTAAGGGATCCAAAAGGGCCAACGGTCGATAATTCATCGGATCCTTGGTTGATCCCTGTTTGTATATTGGGATTAGTGTTGCGAGTTGCCAAGAATCCGGGACGCTTTTAGTGCGGTTGATTAGCTCAATGATTTCTCTGCAAAAGCTAACCCAGAGTTCGGGGTTCTTTTTGAGAGTAGCAATTGACAGCCCATCGGGGCCGGGTGCTCTCGATGCATTAAGCTTTCTGATTGAATTTGTGAGTTCCACGATGTCATAGCTCACATTCCATTTCTTTCCAATGGGTGGTGTTACTTTACTCATGATTATAGGTCTTTCTTTATATAACTCAGTGAAGTACGTTACCCAAGCAGATTCTGGGACATCTACTATCCTTGCATCCTTCGTGTTCATATTGGGTTTGAGTAGATCCCACAAACGTCTGGTATTATTATTTTTGAGGGTATTCATCATAAGTTCAGCATTTTCTTGATCCTGCATAATTTTTGCATTTTTGAGCCAGTTTATTAATTTTTGCATGGCTGCGTGTATCATTGTCCTTCTTGTTTGAGGGGATTCGTGTTTGGCTCTCTTTATAGCTGTTTTCTTTTCTTGCTTTTTTTCAGCAATAGTTTTTTATAAACCTATTAAGGGGTTTGGTGCAAATGGTCTTTCGGCACCATTGTCAGTTTGAATTGGTTGAGTAACCAACCGTAGTTGACTTTTCTATTGTCCTCCAGCTCCGAGTTCTTAAAGGATTCTGTGATATTTTTTTGTTTACTTTGTGGTATCTTAAGTCGCTTCATCCAGGAGGACAGGGTCAACAGAGGGATGTTTATTCTGTGAGGTTCGCTGGTATGTACTTCCCACGGGCGCTTCAGAATGTAGTGGTCGCTATGATCGCTGAATATATTCACCGCTTTAGTCAGGGTTTGGGTGATTCCTTTGGTGGTATAAATGTAGTCTTTTGTTGACTTACTGTTTCCACGTGACCATGTGGGAGAAGGTGTATCCGTTTTATTTAAGGCATCTAGACCATAAAATTTCCTATTATGTGTCTCTATTGACCATCTGCGAGCACGATGCTATAACAAGTGTTTTTCTATTATTTTTCCTTCTTCGTCGAACAGGTGTAAGTTGAAATCACCACATATGATTTCTATGCCCTCGTACTTCTGCAAGGTGTTGTCAGTAACAGTCAGAATAGAATCCATTACTATCTCCTCGTCAAATTTTCTTGGATTCCAATAAATGTTTGTGATGCTGAGGTACCTTTCCAAAGAACAGGGGCCAGGTAATATGTTTCCTTGCAGCGTTGTCATTCGGTTTTTGAGTATAGTATTTTGAGCCCAACAGACGATGTCTAGATATTCCATAACTTTGAACTTAAAATCCTGTTTGATCAAGGTAAGTAGTCCAGCTGAGGGTCTACCCGTCGTTTTAGCGATTGCAGGATTCGTGTGTGTGTGAGGTAATCTTTGCAAATGGGCGGTTCAATGAGCCATGTCTCTTGCAGACATATGATGTTTGCTTGGTTCATGTCTGTCTGTTCAGTCTGGAATAAATACTTGTGCCCTCGGGTGTTCCAAGAACAAAGTGTGACTGATTGTTTAGTGTTTCCAGCTCGTTGTTAAGTGACGTTTTATTGTGTGATTCATGTCGATCTATTGATGGACTAATGTCCCGCCAGAAGGGATATTGCTCCAAGTTCCATCTGGAAGGTGCTCTGGAGGACCGGTATCTGTAGTGAGTTTGCTTTTGCTGGTCATTGTATCTTTTTTCATCACTGTATTTTTGTTCTTTTGGATTTGCATTGATTATAAGGCTTTCACAGCTGCTGATATCTGAGTACATTCTATTGGTACTTTGCCAGGTCATATTTGAGGTATCAACGTACCTTGTGTCATCGAAATCATAGGCAGTCAGTTCAAATCCTAGCAACTTGATCTCTTTGCCACCTGATTCTATTAATCTCGGCATTTCCAAAGAATAACCATGGATCCAGGTTTGATCTAGTCTTTTGTCATCTATGAACTCAGTTAGTTTTAAATCTTTGGTATTCAGAGTTCTTAGTTTTGGTATAGTCTTAAAGTGGCAGAGTGTGTTGGTTCTGTTCATGATGAGTTATGTGTCCTGATTAGTTCTTCCTTCTAATTTCAATCGAATTTGTTTTGCTCTTTGATATGGATCAACGACTTGGGGGCACTCGGGAGTCGGACTTTCTGCAATAGTTGCTTGGTCCTTGCTCAAATCTGTTCATTCTAAGTTGGAGCAGGCGTGGCCATCGTCCTCTAATTGTTCTTCTTGGTCTGATGACTCCATCATCGTTAAGGTTATGGTTTGGGAGCTGAGTTCCTCATCTGAAATCTCTTCACATGATATTTCAATGGATATATGTGATCCCGTGAAGGTTTCTTCATAGCAATTGAGTATGATCATCAAAGACGTGTTTGTTTGTGGTTCTGGTTGCTCAGCACTCGAGGGTCTTTCATTCTCAGCATTGTCTAAGTCATGTATCGAGTAGGTAGATGAATTCATCAATTATTCAAAGTCTCCTTGATCTATAGCTACAGGGCCCGTAGACTTTGCTATAGAATTAGGTTGGCACTTCTCTCGACGTGGAGCAAGTGCTTCGTTTTGACGAGGTCTATCATCAGCATCATCCGGTTTGGTTTTTCCTGTACTTGGTGCCTTGTGTTCTAGCTGCTTTTGTATTTTATTTTCGTTTGCGCTGTGTAGCAAATTTCTGAGGAAAGCTCTTGAGCCTCTCTGTTGTTTTAGTTTGTTTTTTCGAGACTTCAGTTTTTGTTTTATGTGATCTCTGGGGTTGTTGTTCAAAAAGGCTGTAGTTCTGACTCCCTTTTTGTATTTTTCCTTTGCGGTCCGAATTTTCTTCGATCTTACCCGCCATAAAGATGGGCTTCTTTTTGTTCGCATTGTTCTGGAGTGTGTCTAGTGTCCGATCAATCAACTGTTCTTCAGGGTCTGTGTTCATACCATCTATTTGTAACTTGTTGTTCTGGGAGCCTTTAGCAGGTTGTTTGACAGCTCTTTTCATCTTGTGTGTGTTCAGTCTTTTTTTGGGCTTTATCTCGTGTTTGGTTGTTCCTTAGGGAAGTCTTTGTGATGGTTATTAAGGCTTCAGTTAGTGAGGCTTTATCCGATCGATCCTGTCTTGATATATCGGCTAGTCATTGCTGCCAGATGTAGCTGTTTTCTGCTTTTGCTGAGGCGTTCTTGGATCTTAGATAGGAGCTGTTCGAGGCTCTTTTGTTTGGCAAAGATGGAGCCAAGTAATGTAGAGTGTTCCCTGCCAGTTTCAACGTTCGCTTCCTGTAGCTTTATATACGGGATCATCATTTGCGTTGTTACTGCCATCAGCATGTTTTGGAGATCAACCATGGTAGTGGCTATGGACTCATGCTGTTCTGTGGGTTTTGATGGACAAGAGCAGGTGGGTGCTTCGATATTGGATGCTTTTTTCCTGACGTTCACATCAGCATTCATTGTTTGCATTTTGTTAATTGTTGCAGCACCTATAGTTATAGTACCCATGGTTGTTGTACCCGTAGTGACAGTTGTCTCCAATTTAATGCTCGATGGGTTAGTCTGCCATTTGTGTTTACTATTAGTTTCTTGGAGTTCCATCAGAGCTTCGATTTCCGTCAAGTCGAGCGAGAGGTGTTCCAAGCGTCTATGGCTAAGCGGTGCGACTGCCTTTGCATGGAGCTCTGATTGTCGTTCTTTGGTAATGATGTTTCCATAGCTCCTTAGCCTTCATGGCTCTCTCCTTTTGTGAGACTGATGCCATGGAGGGATCTCTGTGATCCTTTCCGTGGGTTGGTTCAGTTGTTATGTCTCTTTTTGTTGCCTCTTGACGTATTTCCAAAGCTTCAAATTGGGAGTATTCGGTCTCGATAGCCTGTTCCTTTCTCCAGGAAAGCTGATGCATGGTGTTATCCTCTGATTCAATTTGATCAGTGCAGGCTGTTGAATCGAGTGTAGGTTGTGAGGTACTGAGGGGGTTGGCATCTCGATTACTTTGTGCGCAGCGGACTCTTTCGGGGGTCAGCTCTTGATGTATTTTTGGCAGCACGGATGTTTGATTTTCTGCCTTCATACTATCGCATAAGCCAATATCAGTGGCTGGCCCTTTAAGAGGGGGGTAGCTAGGAGCGTCAGTCAAGCAGACCCTAAAACATCCTCCAGTAGGTTGTTGCTGTTGACAGCTAGTGTCGTAGTCTGCATCTCAGACTTTTTTTTTTGTTTTTGCCAACTCTCCTCAGGTCCAGACATCACTCCGATTGGATAGCGAGCAGAGCCTGCGCGTGGCCAGGGTAGCACACTAATGAGGGCTCTCTCTCCTCCGGCGGCTTCATAGCCCCGGTAGAGCTCCGCCTCTTCTCAGGCGCTGAGGTGCCACAGGAGACCCATGGGTCGAATCTCTCCAGGAAGGTAAGCGTGAATTGGGGGCAGGGGAGGGGCGGTCGTCGAATCCTTCAGCGTGGGGGTCAAAGGACAGAGTCCCGTAGTCCCCCGTAGCCTCTCCCCCATGCAATGCACACAAAGGGTTGGGCTGGACAGCCGTTAAAGGAAGGCTACTCTAGCAATTGGTGGACGTCTAGTTAGATTAATTGATGTTGTGTGGTACGGCCCCGGAGACGTAACTGGTGAAATCACTGTTACTAGCTGTTCACAGAGACACAGCAAGTTTCCTTATCTTCGCTGTCCGTTCCCGCAGACTCCACACTCTGCCTCCACACTCCGCGGCCAGGAGTGGTTTAAGTAATCTCCAAAAAAGCTCCTCCTTGTTGATGAACACAGTAAACAGACTGTGTAGCTCAGACTCCAGCAGACTCCACACTCTGCCTATCTTTATTGTCCTTGGCCCCGGGGGGGTGAGACCTCCATGATCACGCGGCTCTCCCCTCGGAGACCATCTTAGAATCCCAATCACAATGCATTTTTTAATGGGTACCCATCATAGATGCCAGTACAAAATGTTGTTTTTTATTTTTTTGTTAGAAAGGATATGTGCTTTTATGTGGCTGCACTGGCATTTTGGTGCACCCAGTCTAGGCATTATTTGCTGTGGCATGACGTTTTTTGTTTGTTTTGTTTTACTGGGTTTCTATGACAAAGCAAGCATGATCCGTGTTATTATGTGTCTCGACTGGCATGTAGGGCAGCCAGTCAAGCCATTTCTTACTGTGGAGTGGCTTTTCTCACTGGGTATCGAGGGTAAAGCAAACATGATAAGCATTATGCATCTAGATTGGACATGTTTTCTTGTTGTGACAAGACCTTTTTAAAGGCAAAGCCAAGAGGAGTCTGAGGCAGAGCCATGATGGGCATGTTTTCTTATACTATCATTACTGGCATTATGTTATGTGCAGTTATGATATGATAGTTTATTTATATAGCGCCTATACACAATGTGTTTTAAAACAGTTCATGGCAACGGAGGGAACAAGGGAAAAAAAAATAATTACATTCTTACAGGCCATGAATAACAAGAATGTGAAATTAACTATCGTACTCGGCCTGGCGATATTTCAGATGGTGCAAGAGCTAAGACACGGATAGGAAGGAAATGGCAAACAGACAGGCGACTATCGTACTAGGCCTGACGACATTTCTGGTAGTCGGAATTTACAAGTGGTGAGGGAGAGGGGAGGAGAAAGGAGGGAGAGGAACAAAACGAGCGACTATCGTACTAGGCCTGACGACATTTCAGATAGTGCTGAAGGAGGGGACAAGTATGAGAAGGGGGAGGAGACAAACAATTGTTGCTATCGTACTAGGTCCAGGGACAATTCTGATAGAATAAGTGCATAGAGAAAAAGTAAGGGAGGACGGGAGGAGAGAGGGGGAAGAGGAGAGAACAGAGAATAAACAATGAAATGAGCAGAGAAACAGGGGAGAGCGAATACAGTTGCAGAGGTCAGTAAAACACGTAATGTTGCAGGGAGCAGAATGTAGACAAGGACTCAAGAAGACAAGGGCACAGCCTGATTCCGAGCCGACCTGAGTACGAGATCCAGGGGAGGTCCAGCATGAGAGTTGAGAAGGTGATGCACCAAAGTTAGTGTCCAGAAGTCAATCCAAGCATTGCCAACAGGTCGGTGATGGTGAAACCATAGTGAATCAAGACAACTTGTGCAGTGAATGGTGTAGGGGGGATGGAAGAAGGGATAAAGGGGAAGTGGGAAGAAGAAGCTGGCAAGGCTGAGAGTGGGGAGAGGACAAAGAGGGGTCAGAGGGGGAAGGGGAAGTGGGAAGTAGATTTGTACCATACCGCTGCCACCCAGGGGCAATCTGCAAGCGCTCTCGTGGATCTGCAAAAAAGTGGGGTAGGAGGGTTAGTGGGGGGGGGGGAAGGGTGAGAGGATAGGTTCAGAACCAGGAGGAACTGGCGTCTGTGAGTGTTTGGCATGTGGTCACTTGTGAGCGGCCTCGCGCATTGTAACTGTATGGGTAAGATTCCATGCCTCGGGTGTGTGGTAGTGTTTTGCGTTGGTGTTAGTGTTGTGTGGTTTTGATGGGCTGATGTGTGCACTGGTTAGATAGTGTACATAAGGGATTCAGAGTCACAGGTGGTCGTAGCTGTAAGGTAGTCCGGCATCTTGGTGTGTTGTTGCATTTTAGATGGTATTGGGCTATGTGGGTGGTTCACTTTGGATGTCGGCATAGTAATGGTTCTCTGTATGTTTGAGTGTGGCTAGTCCAAGATCTGGCGTAGAGGCGCCGGTTCTGTAGGAGGAGCAGGAAGGGAAGAGGGTTAGTAAAGTCGATCAGTTCATTGTGGTCTCTCTGGGGCGGCTCCTTGGATGCCGCTTGACGGTATCTAGCCAGGTTCTTGTTTGCAGTTCTTTGGCCCCTCTCGTCTCCTCTCTAGTTGTTTGTCTGCGGTGTTGTTGTTGCTGGTGTCCCTTCTAGGTTGTCATTGTCTGCTGAATAGCCAGGTTTTGTGCAGTTTTCTGAAGGTGATTTGGTCTTCTGCGGTTCTAATTGTTCCAGGTGTTAGCAATTAGAAGTGAGAACGATGTTCTGACGATTTTCCTTTTTTGCACTGTTTTGCCTCTATTTGTAGGTTGTTGCTGGATCGTAGTTCCCTTCCTGGCCGATACCGGCTAATTTGGTCTTGGAGGAATTCTGCTCCTTGTCTGTGCAATGCTTTGTGGGCGATGCAGAGTGCTTTGAATTTGATGCGCTTTTTTACTTGTAACCAGTGTAGGGCTTTCCGTGCTGGAGTGATGTGGTCTTTTCTGTTCAGTCTTAGTAGGATCCTGGCTGCTGCATTTTACACCCTTTGTGGTTTCTTGGTGAGTCTTTCTGGCATTCCTAGGTAGAGGCTGTTTGCGTAGGTAATTCTTGAGTATCAGGGATCTGAGTAGTTGTAGGAGATAGAAGCATTTTTTGGCGATTGCGTTGACTTGCGGTTCCTGTGATAGTCTGTTGTCCATGAGTATTCCTAGGTTGTTTACTACACTGGTAGTCTCTGGTTGCGTTACCATGCCGATTGGCCAGTCCAATTGTGGGTTCCCTCCATCAAGAGCATTATTTTCGTTTTTGCAGGGTTGAGTTTGAGGTTGGTCATTGTCATCCAGTTGTATGTCTGTGAGGCAGTTGTTGAGGGTTGTTATTTTGTTCCTGTGTTCTGTTTGTTTTCACAATCAGTTGTGTGGTCTGCATAATTGTAGGCAGTAAGTCCGTAGGATCGAATGATTTTCATCAGTGGGCACATGTAGAGGGGAGAGACTGGAACCCTGTGGGACTCCTCAGGATATATTTTTGGTGTTTGAGGTGAACGGTGGTAGGTAGGCTCTTTCGGTTCGGTTTGTTAGGAATAAGGTAATGCACTTTAGTGCAGATTCCTGCATGCCACATTCCATCAATCTTTTTATTAGTGTTGCGTGGCTGATTGTGTCAAAAGCCACTGAAACGTCCAATCGAAGGAGGGCCGATCGGGTGTCTGCATTTATTTTCAGGTCGTCCCATATCGATATAAGTACGGATTCTGTTCCTCTCATCGGTCTAAAGCCAACTTGAGTTTGGTTGAGTATTCTTTTTGTTTCTATGTGTTTAAGATGGATGTTGTAGACATGTTTCTCCAGGATCTTCGCTGGGTAGGGCAGGTTGGCTATCGGTCTGTAGTTGCTTGGGTCTTCTGCACTTTCTGACCTTTTTTTATCAGTGGTTTAATTGATGTATGCTGATTTGAAGGAGGACGGTACTGTTCCTCTTTTGAGTGATAAATTCATTAGGTTCCGGAAGCGTGTCGCTGGGGTTCTGTGGTTGAGGATTCCTTTGAAGACGTCCGGGGGGCAGGGGTCCCATGGAGATCCTGCAAGGTTGGTGTCCTTGATCTTCAGTGTGGCGATTCCTCTGTGATTGGTTCTAGGTAGATGGGTTTTGCTTTAATCTGTGTTTCTTCTGGTGTCTGTGGTCCAGTGGTTGTATTTGCCCCGGCTAGGTTGATGGTCTCCTGTATTGTCTATTTTTGCTCTCAGGTGGTTGGTGATTTTGTCACAAAGTGTTTGTGTAGGGGTGATGGAATTTTTGCCAGAAGATATTATTATAATTTTTTTTTTTTTTTCTGTTTGTATCGGTGTGATCTCTTTTGCCTAGGTGGTCATGGTGTGTTGATAGCATGGCAGCCTCGTCCGCTGGTTTTGTTGCAAATTTGGGGTTGCAAGAAGGTGCTCTGTAGATCAGGAGGAATACTATGTTGGATTGGTCATTGAGTTCTATCTTGATTAGGAGCGATTCATAGTCTTCCGTGTTGGTTGTGGTGATTCGAGATGCTCGGGCGTGTTTTTTGTGTATAGTTGCGATTCCGCCTCCTTCCTTTTTTTTTTTTTTTTTTTTTCCTCTGTTAGCTTGTATTAATTTATAATTGTCTGGTATTGCTTCGGTTCCACTGGCTTTATAGTTGTCTGATAGCCAGGTTTCTGTAAGGAAGACCACGTCTGTGCCTCCTTCGCTTAGGCAGTCATTGATTTCTGTTGAGTGTTTTTCCATGAATCTAACGTTGAGGAGGCTGTGTAGTTTGCTTGCTTTCCCTTCGTGTTATTGTTTATTCTGACCAGTGGGTTGTTGGTTGGGTTTCCGTTCCATGTGGGTTTTTCCCGGTTGAGTCTTTTTGGTGAGTTGTTCCTTTTTGGTCAGTCTTTGTCGAGTAGACTGATAAGGTTTATGGTGGGGTTGGTTTGTTCCGGGTGGCAAATAGGGTAGCTACCGCTCTTGTTCCAGTCTTGGTGATACAGGGCGTGTAGAGTGTGATGGATTCCAATTTGTTCCTTGTTCTGGTTGGAGTATTGTCCATGGTGGAGACTAGGTTGGGATGGTTTATTAGTTTTCATGTTCCGTTTGGTGTCCAAGTTGGGTTTGTATTCATGACACTTTTTGGCTGTCAGTTCATTGGCCCTCATTATAACTTTGCCGGCCCAGAAACAACGGTGCCGGTAAGCTTACTGGCACTGTTGTTTCCAGACCAGCAAAGTCCAAGTTTGTGGGGCAGATGCCCTCCCCCGCCTGCAGCCTTTCATGGAAGGAAACACTGGCACGTTATTAATGGTGCCAGTGTTTCCATGATCCCCATTCCCATTGTGTCCTATGGGAATGGGGATTTACAATTGCCACCGCCTGACTTACCGGAGCGCCGGGGTTGTAATACCCCGGTGTTTCTGGCAAGTTAGGCTGCGGTAATGCATTACAGGTCCGGCAGCTACCTGCCGGTTTTACCGGCATGGTTACCGCCGGACCCGTAATGAGTGCCATTGTTGATGTGCTGTTTTTGTTTACCATATTGTCGTATGTGGACAGGTAGCGAGCATTGTAGTCTGTCTTTGCTCTGTTATTTGTATGTCTCCTTGGGCCTTCTCTGATGTTTGAGTTTTTTGGGGTTGTGGGATCATGCTGGTCGGTGCCTTCCCGAGTGGTTTGGGATTTCTTATTATTTCTGTTGTCTTTTTTGACTTCTTTGTCTTTCTTGTGGCGAGGAATGATGTGTGGGTTGTGTTGCCTAGTGGGCGTCCTCTTTTGATTGGTGTTTTTCCTGGTCTTTTGGGTTTAGTCCTTGCTGTTTGTGGTTTGTTGTTGCTTGTATTTGTTAGGTTGTGGGTAGTTGAGACCTCGGTTGATGGGACTTTGTGGTTCTGTTTGTTTATTGCTTCTTTCTTTTATTGCTTCTTTCTTTTTTGGATTTTATCCTGGAGGTACTTTTGGTTATCGTTGTTGATTACTGGATTTTGTGCAAAGCAAACATGAATACTGCATGAAGGAGTACATATGAATGCTGGCATATATTGGTGCAATCATGTTGGGGAGAATTATCATTTCTGTGTTAATTCCCTTCAACTTTAGAGACCCCCAGCTCTTTTGCTGGACTGTAGGACTTTTTAATCTTAACCCTCGAGTGAGTGAGACCTTTTTCCCACTCCCTCATGTGTTTTGACCTTTATTGGATTATGTGATTTCACTGTTTTGGGAGTCTGACAAAATCCATAGGCATCTACATTTTGTATGGTGACCCAAAGCACCTTCAGTGCAGGGTCACTGAGAAATCCTTTAGATTTCTCATAAGGTTTATAATACCTTTTTTTTTTTTTTTTTTTTTTTTTTTTCTTGTGCGAACTACTATTCCCATGAATAGTAAAGTAAAATTGACTTTACTTACCTTTTTCTCTTTGTGGGTCCAGCTCTTTGTGGGTCCAGCACACACCATTTTAAGTGGAGTTCTGGGGGGGTTACCTAGTAGCCCCTTATCATACATTCTTATGTAACATTTTTATGTTACCCTCCCTATTTTAAATGGCTGGTGGCAGTGGTTTATCTTTTCCTACCATTGTGCTTTTCTACTGCAGGCTGCATCCTCAGCTTCATTATAGCACCCATGGGTGACCATTTTATCAAAATGGCCCCTGTTTTCTTTTTTTGCCATTTTCTGTTTGTGAGGTCTTTACGTCGAAAACAGATTGGAGCCCTTTGTTTGTCTTGCCTTTGGTGGGTGTGTCTGGAAGGACATGATGTGAGGGGGGGGTCCCGAAACTCCCATGTCATTTGTCTCTAGGAATGCCTGAATGCAACCAGTCCTGATTGGCTGGCTGGCTGTCCTTTCAGGACAGCCACCCTGCTGTGTGATTGACAGCCTAGGCTGTTCATGGATGGGAGAGACCTGCTTAAAAGGCGAGGGTTTTGGGACAAGAGGCAGAATCAACCACTGGGAGAAACGCCCGATGAAGAAACCTTGAACAACGCTTGCTGCATCCTCCTGGACCTTTGAATTGCCCGGTGAAGCCCTGCTGCTGTGCTGAAACTCCTTTTTCAATTCAGCAGAAAAGCTCCAGAATGGACGACTTCTCCCCTTGAGTTAGTGGGACCAACTAACACAGAGACTAACTCCACTGGACCATCTTCCTTGTCTGGCTGTACTTCTTCATTGCTGCAAGAACCGAGTGCCAGGGGGCGATTAATTCGTAGTCTAGTGAAACATCTGAAATCCGGCTAGAAGCTCCAGGAGTCTACTAAGGACCCTCCATAAGCAGGACCACCAGAGTGCAGGACCCAAGGAGCGAAGGAAGCCCAACCGGTATCTGAGATCCGCGACGGTGCTGTTTACTAAGCTCTGAAACTGCGAAGTGCCGCAGAACCGAAAAGAACCCGTAGGTGCCAACGACCTCCCAAGTACCACTGCAGGAGCCCTACAGATGTCCTCCAGCTTGTCCCCACGGCTGAGGCTCCGGAACACAAGGTCTGCATCACTAACAGGACAGAAGCCAGCTGGACCACTTAGAGGTACTTTTGGGTACTTGACTCACTGTCTTGTAGCAGTGCTTTTCTCAGTTGGGAATTGCAGTGGCCTACTTTGAGTTGATTCCAACTCTGTTTTCACAGGCTTAGCAGCTTGTGACGCTACAAGTGATTTTCTAACAAACTCTCTATGTTTTGTGCAAGACCTTTGATTCTAAAGTGCCTCCGCTCCATAGACTGCTTCAAATTGACTTTGGCTGTCCTGGCTCCCTGCAGACTATTCTAGCCCATTGACTTTGATATTGTTTGTCCCTCATAGGTGGTAACTTCTTTGCTGGGAAAGTCTTGTCTAGATTTCATTGGAAGATTTAGTTGTCCTCACATATACTGAGAACCTGTAAAACCGTTTTCCTTCTTTAAACCTTTCCTTTCTGCAACCTCAGAATCTTAAAAACTAGTGTGATATATAAATGCCATTACTGTCCTTGTGATTGAAGTAACCCCAGGGTGTAGGAATTGTGTAAGAAGCATATCCAAAGATTATCCACTAAGTATATTAACATTGTTACATTAAGTGTTTTTTGGCTACTTTTATTTACAGATTTCATTTGTACAGCTCTAGAGCTCACATTTATCCCTCTTGAGATAGGCCTGGCTGCTCAGTCACACTACCAACCTGTGTAGTATACCAAAAGGTGGGTTACGTAATACCAAGCAGATAAGTGTTGTGTAGTCTCACACAGTGGGACTACACCAATTTTTACCTAAGAAGTCAGCATGGAAATGTATTGATTGTGAGGGTGCTGGGTTCCTGCTTTTGACTGGATGGCAAAGTATTCTCACCCAGGGGGTGCATGCTATGTTTAGGCCTCGGGCTTCCACTTTGGCCCAACATAGTCTCAAGCTTTACCCTTGCCACAGTGGGGTGTCATTCAGCATAAGTGCAACTAAGCAAAAGCGGAATGACAATCTGTATTGGTCTGCATATCATCCTACAAACTCTGATGTTCTGAATTAATCAGTAAGTCATCCTCCAATCGTCAAGAACAAACATGTTTCATGGTAATACTCTTGAAGTCCTCGGCAGGTCATTCCAGAATCATCCCCAAATCATCAGGGACAAATGTGCAATCTCTTCAAGTGATCAGCAAGTCATCCTAAAAGCATCAGGAACAACGTTTTCTAAAATAGGGATGATGTTAGCATATTCATCAAGTCATCCTAAACTGATCCCCAAATCATCACCCTCCATTCTGAGATATTTGCTGATGTCTTAAACAGCGTGATGACGTCTGATGATGTGGGAATGACTTCTAGTGTAGTTCGATGATCATCGGAGGACCCCAAGATGGTCTTTAAAGTCATCCTTTTAGACCAGGGCAGTATTAGAAGTCTCATAAATGTTAGTGACAGCTTGGAAGTGAACATTATTGTGCATGTTCCTCACTTGCCCATGGCCCCCTACGGCTCATTATTGCTACGATACTGCAGCATCCGTGCTGCACCCCGTTAGTTATAAAAAAAAAATTAAAAAAAGGTTTACCTGACATGAAGAGAATAAAAACGTCTGCTTCTGGAAAGGCTGACCCTCGGAGGTCAAATAAAAGTTTTGGGTTAAATGAAAGATCAGGGGTGAGAAGCGTGTAGTGTCTTGGAATGTGCATGCAGCGTATTTAATAAGGGCATATTTCAAACATAGGCAAGATAATAAGGTGCCGGCCCGGCCAGTTAATCACAAACAACTAAACACCATAAATAAACGTCATGGCATAGTTAGGGTTCAAAACGCATTCCCCAAAGCAATTCTCAGCAGTGTATCTGGTGGCTAAGGGTGCCGTAATAAAGTTGGAAACATGCTGCTAGCTCCACATAGACCTTTAATGTGACATGTCAACAAGGCATAGTGCACCCTGAATTGTATACACAGTTGAAAAGTGAGTTTGGAACGTTTCGCCATCTGGTATTGAAAAATTAAGCCAGGGCATAGTGAATCCTAAACGGTATACAAATTAACTAATGGTGAGAGACATATAGCCCTATGGGATAAAACGGTCACTAAGGTGGGCCAATAAGGCATGTATATTAGAAAAACAGAACAGCTGGCAAAAAGGTCAGTTTCATAATTGGATCCTGCACAGATATATGCACTGGCACATGGTGGCAAGGATAAAACATATATATGCACTGGCACATGGTGGCGAGTGCAAGAAAAAGTGTGGTAAAACACCATGCTAACTGAAATTGAGCCCTTCCTGCGTTCAGTGAAACAAAAGTATGCATTGGGGGACACCCGGAAAACATAAAAAGTTATTTTCTTCATTAAACCCGGGTGGGGCCATCAAGTCTTTCGATCCAGTATGTTTTACATTGCTTAAGTCTTTTCACCAAATCTTCATGTGGGCCTTTTCTGCTCACCACTCCAACTATCTGGAATCGTATTTGTGGAATGTCATGCTTCTTATCCATCCAATGGCGTGCCACTGCCAAGTTCCTATTTCTGGTTCGTATGCATGATCGATGGTCGTTCCAAAGTTGCTTACACAGTCTCTTGGACTGACCCACATAATAAACACCACATGGACATTTGATCGTGCATATAACATTATTGGTATCACAAGTTGCAAGCCTTCTTATTCTAATCTTTTCCTCGGAACTCTGGTGGTGGATGATATTGCCTTTGGTTATGAAACCGCAGTTCATGCAATGCAGACAAGGGAACGTGCCTGCTTTTATAATCTGGGGTGCCTTCTTGGCGGTCCCAGTCTTGACCAAACGGTCCTTTTTAAATGAGCACTTCTTTTGTATGTAAATGTTGAAGAGGTGTTCCACTCTTGATTCACATGTAAGGGTTCTCCAATTTTTTCAAACAATGGTTTTGAGTTGTCTGCTCTAGATGAATACTTTGAGACGTATCCTAAAACTGGGGCTTTTCTCTTTGCGTTCTTTAGTGAGCTCCTCAGCCTGTGAAATATTAGTTAGTTACACATTCCTTAGATGCATCGATTTTCTCGGATTTGTACCCTCTAGCTAAAAACGTATCACCCATTTTTCATCTGTTTTTCATAATCCTCTGCGTCGCTGACTATCCTCCTTACTCTTAGCATCTGACAGAAGGGGAGGTTCTTTATCAGGCTTGAATGGTTAAAACGTAGCAGATGGAGTAGGATATTTCTTTCCGTTTTGTTTTCTGTAGGTGTTAGTGATATATCGCTCATCCTTAACTGTCATCTCTACATCTAAGAAATGAATCTGATCGATGGATACTTCGCTGGTGAATTGTATTCGTTGGTCAATGGTATTGAGGTAAGCTAAGAATCCTTGTAGACTTTCTATGGTCCCCAACCACACGCCAAAAATGTCATCTATACACCTGACCCAAAACTTAAGATAGTTACACGAAATCTGGTGGTCTAAAACATGTTCTTTTTCAAACTTATGCGCAAAGCTATTAACCTAGTGGGTACTATGGTGGCACCCATGGACGTACCAGACGTTTGTAGGTAAAAGCGATCTTTGTATTGAAAGAAAGGTTTCCAGCTATAAATTGCAGCAATACTAGTATGAACTCTTGTGAAGCTCTGATTGGCTCCTCGTTGCAGAGAAACCACTCCACAGCTTCATACCGAGATTGTGAAGGATTGACGTGTATAGACTCTTGTCGTCTATGGTAAACCTAATGCATCCTGGCGTGTATGTTATCTGATTGAGCATCTGTAAGAAATGGTACGGGTCTCAGATGTAAGTACTGGTCTTTTGGATAATGGATTATAGAAAAAAAGTAGATATATTTGCCCAATGGCTGCAGCACACTGTCCATCCCTGCCACTATGAGTCTCCCTGGTGGGTTAGTATGGTGTTTGTGGACCTTGGGGAGGTTGTAAAAGTTGGGTACTTTGGGGTGAGTGGTCTGAAGGAATTTCCTATTATGGTGATTTATCCATTCCATTGTCTCTGCTCTGTTGAGAATCTCTGAGATCCCGGACATGTTGAGTGTAGGGTCTGCAAGTAGAGCAAACACTGTGTCCTCACTAAGTTGTGTGATTCACTGGTGACCAGGGCTCCTCCCTTTTCTACAGGTCGAATGGTGATTTTATCGGCACCATATATATTCTTTAGGAGTGCAAGTTCTTGGGGCTTCAGGTTGCTATGTTTGGGTTGTTTATAGCTTATCTTTTCTAGATCTTTAAGAACTTGTCTGTGAAAAATGTCAACTGAGGGGACATTAATGGGTGGCATAAATGTACTCTCCACGCTGAATTCCTGCATATCATCTTTGCGCCCTATGTCTATTCTGTCTCCCATATGTTCTATCTCGTCAAAAAACACTTAAAGTTTAAGTTTCCTTACGAATTAAAAAAGTTTAATCTTGGTGTCAAATAGGTTGGTACTAAATGTGGGTACAAAGCTTAAACCTTTTTGTAGGGTAACCGTTTCTGTAGGTGAGGGGTTAATCACTGTTTTTTCTTTTGCTATCTCATTACCCTTCCTTCCCCTCTTTGGTTTCCTCGTCCCCTGTCTCGTTCTCTTCCTCCTCTGGTTCCCTGTAAAAAAAAAAAAAAGACACCACTAATGTACTAGCTAATACTGTCCCTGTGCCTTCTTTTGCCACCCCTTTTCTTTCCACAGTTTTGGTCTCATTAGTTTGTTCTGAATCTGAGCTTGAAGTGTTTGTATAGTTCCCTTGTCTACCTGGTCTTGGTGCTGGATTGTACTTCTCCATCCAAGTATAGACCTCCTGGTTCAAATAATCATAGGTATTGCGTCTGAATCTTCTCACTTTCTTTGCCTCCAATTCACCTTTGTACGCTTCTAGTCGCTGGTTAATATCACACAATATTTTGTCAAGTTCCTCCTGACCCAAAAGCTTGTGAAGTTCTTTCTCAATTTCCTGTATTTTTGTTTTAATAACCCCTAGTTCTTTGAGAGTTCCTATATGGTGGGCAAGATCAAATCAAGGGAACATGTGTTCAATATTGCTTCGCATCGCTTTACGAATTTGATGCTTTCTTTGCATAACGTTGGTCTAAATTGGAACCTTAGACCTTGCGGTCTGCGTTGGTTTTTGTGATATAATACCTAAGGTAATGGCATGTAGTTTCCTGTTGATTTCCTTACGTACAAGGTACTCTAGTTGCTTAATCTGCTTAGGTGTATATACAATTGTAGCGGAAGTAGATCGTGTAGTGTCACTGATGAGATGTAAAATTGCTTCTGCCTCATCGCTGTAAAAACCCCAATTTACGGGCTCTTATGTTAGTGATTCTCTGTCTTCAAATGACATCTTATTGCGTGCCTCTGCCAGAAAGTATGCCTCTAGTGAACTGGCACTGGTGGGCACTGCTAGTTATGACTCTTTTAAATCAGTGAAAGTCACCAATATCTTGATATAGGTCTATAGTCTTTGGAGCACAGTGGTGAGAGAAAAATACCCCCTTGGCATAAGGTCAACGTTTATATAAAGAGAAACTCGCAGGGTTAACCCTGTGGGAACCACAGGCTCACGTTTGGCCCAAAACTGGGCTGCATCTTTAAACGTGTTTCTTAAATATTAACTTCTAAGAAGTCAAACAATGATCAGGCCAAAACAAATGACAGTCAGTTTTAATGTACATAGGGATGAGGCAGTTCCTATTCCACATATATACCACAACCTCCAACACCTCAGAACAGGTCTGAAGAGCTCATGGGAGATGTCAGAACAAAACATAATCTCTGAACAGAACATCTCCAGGATGTCAGCACAGCCTGCCCTTTATTCCAAAGGAGAGACGAGCAGATGGAATATTTTCAGCAAGCACTGAGTGGCTTGGTAGGTGTTGGCTCTGAGTGCGAAATTCGAGGCCCCATAAGCTCTCCTGAGGGCACTGCCTGCCCTTTGTCTATGGGCCTGGAGGGTGCTGCATCCTAGTGGCTACAGAAGTGCTCCCCACAAAACAAGGAAGGAGAGGGTCGATATGAAGTGTCTTACCTTCTCTCTCACACAAAGGTCCCCGTCTGATGGAGGACTGGAAACAAAAGGAAGAGTATTGGTCTGGCCTTGTATTGTACCCGTCCTCTGGGAGATGAGGGGCCAGCAGGTCATTACACAATTATTATTCTTTTTATTATTATTATTTTTTTTTAAATGCAGCTGCTACACAGGACGTCCTGTCCGTTAATTTGAGAATCTTCATTAAGAAGGCTTGGGATGAAGAGGTAATGGGAGCTGATGAAGAGGGGTTTTGAATGGGCTCATTTAAAGTTATATAAATAAGGGCAGTGCTGGAAGTAGAGAAAAGGAACATGTGGTACTCCTCGATGTTTGGTTTGCTACCTTCAATGGCTCGTATTACCCTGGATATTGAAATAATACAAAAGAATGCTAGTTTTGTGCCAGACAGAAGTAGCAAATCAATAAATTAATGAATGGCCAATCAATATATTAATAAATGGCAATCTTCAATCCAACTGTTTATGCAAATTTAACCTGATACTATTGGACACAAATTTCTCTTAAGAACATGTTTATTAGTGTTAACCGTGAGAAGTCATTTACATTAAAACATACAGGTACAAGCAGAGTTTCCACTTTCTTTCCCTCAATGCTGACAAGACTGAAGTGCTCTTCTTCCCTCCCAACACTCTCTCACCTTCCCCTCCTCCTTTCATCCACTTCCCCCCCTTGCAATCTCCCCATCTCTACCCATGCCCGCAACCTTGGCCTCCACATTGACTCCTCTCTCTCCTTCTCCACCCACATCTCTCTAACCTCTCGTACCTGTCGGCACCACCTCTTCAACATCCGCCCCTCCCTCACCTTTCACGCTTCTAAACTCCTAAACTCTTAATCTCCTCCCTTATTCTCTCCCGTCTCTTCTACTGCTCCTCTCTTCGCTTTGGCCTCCCTATCTCCCACCTGTCTCCCCTAAAATCCATCTACCACTCCTCCATCCCTACTCTGTCTCCTCGGCACTCGAGACTCTATATCTACCTCACTCTGCCAACTCGACTGGCTCCCTTTCCTCTCACAATTGAAATTCCAATTCCTCTGCCTTGTCTACAAATCTCTCTATGACCTCACCCCCCTATCTTTCCTCCCTCCTCTCATTCTACTCACCCTCCCGCTCTCTCCGCTCAGCTGACCTTTACCTTCTCACTGTACCCCCTGCACCTTGTGCCTCCACACGCTTCCGCTCCTTCCAACTCTTGGACCCCCTCCACTGGAACTCCCTACCTCTCCCTATCAGCTCCACACCCACCTACCCATCTTTCCGCTCCTCCCTGAAAGCCCTTCTTCTCCACTTTCCCCCCTGACTCTCCTTCCCTACATCTTCCCCCCCAAAACCCCTCCACCCCTTCCTCCCCCTCCTCCCGATGCCCTCACATTGGATGCCGTAACCACCAGTGCGTGTCAAGACCATCTGGGAACACCCCCACCTCCCCCCTTTTGAGTAAATTGTTCTATGTACTGTACCACTGGTTTGTATCAAGTTTGTAAATATGTTTCTTTCTCTTGTATTGTTGTTGTTGCACTGCAAGGTGCTTTGGTGTAAAGCGCTGTATAAACTAAATAAACATTGTTATTGGCATTACTTTAGT